>NW_028261386.1:31446208-31778708 GCF_051295495.1 Thamnophis sirtalis | reverse complement strand
TGATGGAGACAGGCAGCAGTAATATGGTTACAAGGAGAGCCATTCTGATTTTTGAATAAGCTTGAACTAAATGCCTATTTTATGCCTCATCACTCTTTTAAACAAATAGGTAAGAATTGCTATTGTGACTTCCCTAGCCCTAAAATTGTGTGCTTCAGAAATTGAGGGAAGGGGGGAAAGATGGAAAGGTCCTCATATCGTTACTACTTTGTATTTTCATTCTAAAATAGATTCTCCTCTCACAAGTCTCATTTGTTTCCAAATTCAAACTGGAATTCAGAAAACTGATAGCAGAGTGTATTTGATTTAAATCAAATTGATTTAAAACATGATTTTTAAAGGGCAACTGTCATCTCTGTCCCACAGCAGCTCCTCCTCTGACCCGCAGTTGACTCACCGACAGGCCCAATATTGCAGAATATACAGCCTTATGCTACATAACTAAGCTCCATTTCATGCTGAATAAACTAAATTATTAATGTATCTTAAATAGAAAACTATCTTTAGATAGATTTTTACCCCAAAAGCATTATATTAAAATAAAGATTTAAAAAAAATCCGATTTAATTTTAAAAAAAATCTGTTTTCATTAAAAAAAAAATCATCATTTTTATCCACCCTGATGACTGATAGGGTTGACTGCCAAAGGAGCCTAACTGAACCGTTAATTCAATTTTTCCCTCAAAGCTGCTCTCTTTTCTTGTATTGATCTGTAGTTTCCACACATCAATCAAACTAGTAGAAAATTACGGGAATTATATAATCCTTGGTTAAGGCATCTTAAAATAAGAACATTGAAGCAAGCAAAAAAAAATGTAGCAAGGCTCTTAACCAATACAGCCAATAGATTTATTGTAAAGAATTTAAAAACTAAAAAAAGCACTCAAAGGTGCCTATCATTTGGGAACTGTACAAAATAATCCTAAAAATAAATAAATGTGGACATGGATATAGCAGTTTCCTAAGACCTGTACTTTCAAAGGAAAATGCAGGTTCAACAGTTATTTTACTAATCTTAAGTATTCTCACAATTGATTTACCCTATCTCAAAGGTATAGAACTGTGATGGTGAACCTATGACATGCACGCCAGAAGTGGCACACAGAGGTATCTCTCTGGGCACGCGAGCCTTTGCCCATTGTTCTTCCGGGTTCCAGCACGCTGGCCAGCTGGTCTTCACACGGGAGGTAAGATGATCTTCCAGTTCCTGGCACATGCATGCACACCAACCAGCTGGTCTTCACGCAGGCCTGTGTGCCAGAAACCGGAAAATCAGGTGGCTGATGCGCATGCACACTGGGCAGCTAGTCTTCCGGTTTCCAGCACATTCCTGTTGATACTTATTCTATACCAAACCAACACTAGTATAGAATATCTAGAAATAGTGATTTGTATTAAATGTCTTGATAGTTCTAGTAGTAAATGTAACATGTATTGGGAATTTAACTTGTAGAGACTATACCAAGATTTTGAGGAAGAAATATAATGCACAATTGAAATAATCACAAACTGTCTATTCTTAAATGAAGGCACATGATTACTTGTAATTAACATATTTTAATTAGGTATATATAAAAAAATAAATTATTCTCATTTTTTCTAGAGTATCAAACCTGCCCATCTCCACATTTATAGCTATGCTACTGTTGTAGGCACAAAATCAATATAATCCTGCCAAACAGATGCAGGTGAAATATACTTTGGAACTGGGGAAGATAGTACCACAAAAAATAAATCACTATTTCCTTTTCCCCACTATAACATTTCCCAAATGTTCTTCTTTCTCATTCTTCCTGCTTCAACAATAAGTTTACAAATTAGTTAATGTCGTGTTGTTTCCTGAGAAATGTGTCATGCAAAACAGTCATGACTACTGCAGTCAGTAGGCTGCGTTTCTAAATATTCCCTCCCCAATTAATAGTTAATATGTGTCAAAAACCTCATACCCATGACACATCCTTTTATCAAAATATCTAGCCTAGAATTTCTAACTAGTTGCCACAAAGGATAATTATTGTGGCTCCCCCACCTTTTGAAGAACACTGCACAACTCAAATTGATATTTTTAGAAAAGAAATTCTGAAGGTACAGTCTGTTCTTTCTTGCTTCTTGGCTACACAGTTAATAATATAATTAACAGTAGTTTGTGTGTGAAGTTGTTAAGCATGTGTTATAGTTTCTATAGATCAGTTAATACTGTACCACCAAAAGACAAAATGTGCTCTATAACTTTACATCATATCATATTACATTAATAGATTATTTCTATTTTAGTTACAGATCATGCTTCTAAATATATAGCCATGTTGTCTTGTTATTAAGAAGTAAACCATAAGCTTAAAATATTTTGGTTATTCAGTTTTTTGCTTGTAAAAAATATATTTATTAATTAAAAAAAGTTTATTATCCTCCACTAGGCCAATGTTTTGCAGTAATCACAGTAAAATGAGCTTTAATTTCATCATTTCATCACAAAAGGAAAATATTTTAACTTAATAAGGAAGAGACGGGTAGAAGTTAAATCTCCTTAGTTGCTAAATTCAAGATGAAACTGCATCGTGAAAACTGCTTTAACTTTATTGCTGTTCAGAATTTGTTTGGATCTGGATTTCTAGACTTTGAATTGAAGCATCTTTATGAATCCTACTGCTTCTGAATGACTATTTACTTATATACAATATAAGGGGCCAATGTACTACAGATTTCTCTACAAATTGCAGAATGCTTTGGGTTTTTTTAAAAGGTTTTAGCTATGTGTACTGTACATAGTTCATTGCCACTCCAATATTGTTCATACTCCCAGGTAACAAAAAGATTCATCCAACTTTTTTTTCCTTTCTGAAGCAGTCTTGTTGAGCAGGAAGTAACAAAACTCAAAACACACAATTTTGTATTGTTGCAGTAGTGTTAACTTGGCCAGAAAAAAAGAAGACCTGTTTCCACAACATAGCTGTTGACAAGTATACAAATTTATCTTACGTGGCTCATGCTCTTTGAAAATGTGAGTGGGTGGAAAGGGAAGAACAGAAAGGCAACACTATAACACTAAAAAATTGTCTACTCTATATCATTTACAATACATTTATCACATATTCAGTTTATCACAATTAGTACTGCAACATTATTAAAATCAAATCTTAGAAATCAAGAACTAAACACAATATTAAATATCTGCAAATCTAAAACTTCATTAAAATGTTACCTAAGAGCAGTAAGACACCACCCTGAAAAAGCCAATTCAGCTCAGATGGCTTTATGATACTTCAACAGAATGCTTTAACTAAAACAAAAATAACTATTACACAGGTAAAAATAGCTACTAAGGACTAAATTGCAAACTGAAGGACACAACATCAATAGCTTGTTGAAGAGAATCCTGACAAAACATTGTCACTACAGCTTGATGCAAAAAGACCAAATGATCTGAAAAATCAAGCAATCTAAATATTTTTAAAGTTATGTTTTATCATGCTCAGAATTCAGGTTATCAGTACATGCTAAAATGTTGTAGTCCAATTTATTTTGGTGACCTTGTACTAAATGAACTACAATTTATCTGCTGATTACTAAACTATCATATACTTAAAATAAGCTAATCCAAGAATTATAGTAGAATGAATGATAAATGAGTTTTTTAAAAGCAGCATTTGTTGCATCACCAGATTTAATATTAAGTACGACCGTCATTTGTTATTCAGAAGGAATAACTGCAAAATGATTTCTAGTTTTTAATTCTTCATGTTACAATGTTAAACAAACACTCCAATCTGAAATCTCAGGTTGCATTTTGTCCATTCCTTTAATTCTTCAGTGAATCCCCAGAGTTGTAAAACTGTCATTCTGCTGTAACTGATGTGAAAATATTAAATCCATTTTGAATAATTACAATAAAAGCATTTAACTAATTTCACAACACTAAGTAAGTTTTATTTTTTCTCCAAGTCTTTATACCCTTTTGGAGCAAGGCATCAAGAACCTCATTCAAAGGCTAAATGCAGAAAACTTCATTCTCTAAAAGTTCTTTGAAAGCTCTAATTAGGCTTTGCATACAAAATATCCATTTTCAATTCCTATGCAATTTTATAAAATAATCTATCTGAAACTCAAAAGAGTCATTATCCATTAACCCAGATGATACCGATCTAGGTAAACCAGTGATTTCACTTGGCACAAAGCAAGTTTTTTTATTCCTATTTAAACCTTCACCAATTTAGCTTCAACTCAACTTCTTCCTTCAGTCACCCACTATGACATGTTGAACATGCATACATGCACAAAAGAAAATAAACCTGAGAAGAAGTAAAAGCATATAATGGAATATTATAATCAGACTGAGGATACTTACAATAATAACTCAGTTCAACTTCTTATTTCCTCAGCTCTTTTCCAATTGGTTTTTATAAGGGCTACTGTTTATTTTAAAACACCAAAAGTTTATTTCCCCCCCTCTTCCCACCTCTCTCCATTTTTCATTTTATGTTGTCTTTTTCTGACTGTAAGCCTATGGACAAGGATTAACTTGTATTTACTATATCAGGCTAGCAGTTCTAAGAGTCTTTTTGCCGAACACTATGGTAAAAATTCTTTAAATAAATAAATATCAGGTGAACAATTCCAGAAAATTCTTAATGTACTAGCTCATATAATTGTTTACTTAATCAATTAATCACAACACATATCTGAGCAGTCTTAAGAAGATTCAGTCCACTTCTTCCTTTTTAGTGAACCTGCTGGATTTCATTGGACTCAAAATAGTTCACACTGAATTTAATTGAAACTATTGTTTAAGGAAGTGGGAGTGCAAACTCTATCCAGCTATCTTTGACAAATTTTACACAGAGTTTAACTGTATAACAAACAGCCAATAGCTATGGCAGTAGCTAAACTTTGGCACTGCTACCATCACAACACCTTTTAGAACTACCTCAATATAAATATAATTCAGCATTATCATCCAGATTTGCACCTGTGATGCCATTTAGGAGGCAAAAAGGGACAATAAAATACTTACAAAATGTTGTCATCCTAATCTGCTTCATCAGGTTCATCAAAATAAGAAACAACTACTAGCAAATATGTTGGGTGTATATGTCTTACTACCACCATAACTGAAGCGAGCTTTTCCTCCAAATATATTTACTGTCAACAATACAACTGAAATAAATGGGAAGTCCAACAAGAGCTTAGATGCATTTTGCATACATAAGGTTCTTGGGATGTTGAATTTAAAATAAATTACGCCAATTATAGACCGATAGAAATAGAATGTTTAAACTATCAGGTAACGATGGAGAGATCAGTGGTATATACATTCTCTATATGCAGAGAGACACAGAGCCCAACCTGTGGATCATCAATGAAGATAAAAAGATCTTAGTGTAGGAGATCCCTAAAATCCTTTGGAGTTGTTGCCAATTAGGCTATGTAAGATTGAGCTATATGGACGAAGTAACGTGCCAAAGGAAGCTTTCTATATTCCCACCTCCCTTGTCTGGGTTTATCTCAGTTCTGTATATTTTTCTTACCTCAATATCAATATTTATAAGTATAATTTGCAACGAACAAGGCAATAGCCTGGAGATTTTACATTTATTTTCCTTTTATTTCAAAAGGATTTTTCCTCAGACTTTTTATGGTTACAGTATACCAGTAGAAATTACTGTATGTTTTAATATTTTTTGATTCCTCTTCAGAACCTTATGACTGATTTTTAAAGTAGTAAATTTTAACAAAATTAACACCCTTTCCATGCAGCCTGTAGAAAATGTTCACTGCTCACATATTGCTGTATATGGATGGCAGGGGGAAAATAGTAGTATTATAAACATCTGTGATAATATTTTACTCTTAGTACCATGTTTAACACAACTGTTTAAAAGCTAGCATCAATGCTAACTAATATAAAAGAACTGTCAGAAAACCATGTACATCTCACAGCATTTGTAAGAACTTATGTGTAGTCTATCTTGTTTGAGAGAAATCTACTGTGTTCATGCAGTCTATGAAATATACATCAAGTACACAAACAATACAGCTAAATTATGCTGTGATAGTGAAAAGTAATTTATCAGAACTAGTAAATGAGCATATGTAAATAATAACAGCACACTAAAAAGCTTTATGGTTAGCATCATAATTATATTTAGAATCTTCAAAATGCAACTCTTTTAGACTTTTGAATTCACTTACCTGCAGCATACTGACAATTTCGACTTTGTTAAAGAAAATGAATGAAGTAAGGGTCGAAAGAAAATTCTCTTCAAAAACAGATGGTGTTGGTAAGATGATGTCCTGAATGTACTGTACCCTGTAAGTCTGATGAATCTTTTGTCTAAGTTCAGAGTCTGTTATGGGTATAACCTCTTTAAATTTTGCTGTTTTGGTCAAAAATTCCCTATGCCTTTTTGGTTGAGCTAATGCAGGGTCATATTCAAGGCATCCCACAACATCCATAATGCACTCATCTGAGAACATCACCTCAAAAAGAGTTGCTTTATTGAGGAACAAAATTCCCCGAATAATTTCATACAAATGATGCAAGCCTTCAGTATTTTCTAGGTTCTCACAAAGTTGGAAAAGCTGTAATAATTTTTTAATATAGCCTTCATTCTCCAGTGCTAAGGCTAATTTTTCTCTACGAATGGGTGATGAAAGAACTGAGGTAACTAGGTCTGCTATTTCTTCGAGTTTGTTGAGTTCACACGTAGGGAGATCAATCAAATGACTAGTTTCAGGCATTTCCTCAAAGCGTTCTTCTTCTGATTCATCAATGAGATCCTGTGTAACTTCTACAGAAGGGTCCTTCCCTTGAACCTAAAATCGAAAACATTAATAATTATTGACTTATTATGACATATATTATAGATTTTTAAAGGCAAGGAGAGAAAAGTATGAAAATCAATGTTATTACCAAATATCTAAATCATATGTTAATATAGTTCTGACATTCTGTGAACTGTCAGTGAAATGGGACTGGCTGCACACCATATTTAGGTTGCTATATCATGTCAGCTGATGAAGGAGGAGTAAGGGAGGGAGAAAGAAGGATATTCCTGTAAACCATCACAGCTATCCACTTTTTCTGAGCAATATCAAGGGTAAAAGTTAATGATAGTATTTATAATTGATGTTATACAACAGAATCAGTCACTGCAAACCTCAAAATAATTTCATTGTAGAAATATAAATGTAAAGCTGTCCTGAAACAATATTTTAAATAATGCCATTGAAAAATCGCACATCAATTAAACTAGAAAATAAAATTTGTAATTCATACTATAAAAATTAAGATAAAATTAAATGGGTCACCAGAACATTATTTCAATCACAAAGTTTATGAAGAGTCAAATTTAAATTTAAAAAAAAATTAAGAACTTTAAATGTAATCCTTACCTGGCAAATTTTTTCCCAGATCTCATCACAGCCAGCTTTTTCTTGAAAACTCAGAGCTAAATCATAATTTTCTGCTTCTGACCAAACAATCAAAGTATCCTATTTTAAAATGGAATATTAAATTTATTATTTGACTCTACTGAAAAATGTAACATACAGCTAGGTTTAGGTATCAAGAAAATAACTTTCAACCACCAGTACAAAATGTAACAGAATATGGGAAGAAGAAGGGAAGAGAAAGATGATCCACCACTATTATATTTTTCTCCAGGTCTAGCCATACAACTTTTCAAAAACACTTTTAATGTAGGATAGATAACTCCTGATACACACACTACCACTCATTTATTAGGAGCTGTAGTCCACAAAAGCATCTTACTAGAAAGATGGTAAACAATATGCACTATGTCAATTTTTATGGAGATATTTAGAAGTTCACTATTTAATTGCTATCATTTTATTCACCTGAACTAGATTTGTACATTATAATAAACCGTTGTGATTGAAGCATTATACTTTGGATTTGTATAACATCCTAAGCTAGAATTTTAAAAAAATCATAGTGTGCAAAGTATACTTTGCATACATCAGAAGACAAAGAAGAAAAGTTTTCTTCACATTTCAACAAGTCCTGCATTGTGATTTTAATCCATATAAATACTGTGGAGTAACAGAATGAAAGGGTATTCAAGTCCTGCATCGGTTATATTCAGCATTCTTTTTTCAGTCTGTAAACAGCTGTTCATAATATAATAAGTATGAATTCAACTTTGAAGGAAGATACAAGCAATTTAAAAAAACACTTTAGACAGATTATATTTCTTATTACTATAATAGGGTTATAGTGAGGGGAATATATGTATGTATGTATGTATGTATGTATGTATGTATGTATGTATGTATATGTATGTCTATATATACACATATACAGTTAAAGGGAAATATAGTGGAATATAAATATGATCTACTGTGAAAGGAAATGACAATCCACTCCAATATTCTATCAAGGAAACCAAATAGATATTCATAACCAAGACAATGCCAAAATGAAACTGGAAGATGAACTTGTCAGATTAGAAAGTATCCAAGGAGCAACTAGAAAAGAGCACACAGCTCTGAGTGATATTTATGATGTGGCTGGATAAAAGTTGATAGGAACCCAGGTGTTGATGTGGCAATGGCAAAAGGAAAATGTAACACAGTAAACATATGTGCCACCTCGGAAGAGCCGAGGTGGCACAGTGGTTAGGGTGCAGTACTGCAGGCCACTTCAGCTGACTGTTATCTGCAGTTCAGCGGTTCAAATCTCACCGGCTCAAGGTTGACTCAGCCTTCCATCCTTCCGAGGTGGGTGAAATGAGGACCCAGACTGTGGGGGCAAATTGCTGACTCAATTTGCTAAAAATCTGTAAACCGCTTAGAGAGGGCTGAAAGCCCTATGAAGCGGTATATAAGTCTAATAAATAAATAAATAAATAAATAAATAAATAAATAAATATGCATCCCATCGGTATGTGGAATGTCAAAACCAAATTGTTGTCAAAGCAGAAATATCTAGATATAATACTGACATTATGGAAATTAGTGAACTGAACTAAACTGGGTTATTTCATCTCAGAAGGACGTCATATATTTATTGAACATCATAGAACAGAGTAGTGAAAATTAACAAAAGTTATCAAAGTTAGTGTTCAGACACAACAAAAAGACAGGATGATCTCAATTTGAGTCCAAGGCAAATCAACTGATATTGCAATGATTCAAATCTATGTTTCAAACAAGAAGTAGCGAAGAAGTGGAAGGGTTCTATGGCAGCACTTTGCTAACATCAGACTAAAAAAGGGAGATGTCATATAGGAGGGTGGAATGCTAAATTAGAAATGAAATAACTGGAATAATGGGAAATAGTGGCTTTGGCATACAAGATAAAGCAGGAGAGAGCTGCCAAGAAAACCTAGTAGCTATAAGAAATTTCTTCTATCAACAATCTAAAAGATACCTTTATACATGGGTGCCACTTGATTAAAAAGACACCAAGTACAGCTGGAGAGGCTCAACTGATTCAGCAAAAACAAGACCTAATCTCACTGAAGCTCACATCCCAAGTTATCTATTACAAGATTATAATTTAACTTAAAATAAAACTTAAAGAATCAAACTCAAAGGATATCTCAATAATATTTCATATGATTATGCATAGAATGTGAGTTAAATTAGTGATAAAGATGAAACAAATAAAAGTATCTCAAAATGGCAAAAGGTCAGAGAAGATAAGTTTGTAGACATAATAAAAGTACCGGTAGCTGAAGAAAGATGGAAAGCAAAAGGCAACAAAAGCACTGGGAATTTTATGCAGTTTATGGAAGAATTTGCATAATAATCAAGTCAGAATAGAATATTGGGAAAACAGCATATCAAGGTTTATACTGTCACCTTGTTTATTTAACTTGCATGCAGAATTTAACATTTCATTTTACAGAGCATATTCAGGATTGCGGAATTTTTAGATGTCAGCAAGATTCTCTTGTGATGATCTCTAAAAACTATGAATATAGCATTGGAAATGCCAGGCTAGAAGAAATAGCAACTGAAATTAAAATTACTGGGAGAAATATGAACAACTGCTGATATGAACAATATGCTGATGATGGTATTTGGTACTTGGAATTAGGAAAGACTTAAAAGAATCTGTTGAAAAGTGAACAGCAATTCAAAATTAATGCAGTTATCTGTGTGATCATGTGAAATTTAGGAATCACGTGAAAATGTTATATCAGCCAATGCATATAATTAGAGAAATTGATATAGAACATCTTTCTAGACTCAAAAATTCACAGGCATACTATGGCCATGAAAAGAAAAAAAATCTACTTATTTGTTGTAACATATTGGTTAAATTAAGTCTATCAGAAAGATGGGGAAAAAAATGATGTATTTCAACTGCGGTGCAGAAGAAAATTCTTGAAAGTACCTTGTATCTGAGGAAAAACAAATAACTTGACTTGAAAGAGACTTTACCATTTTATGGAATCTGTTAGAAATCTATTGCAATGAAAAGGGCATCATTAATGACTAGAATAAAATAGAAATAATTTGAGATTTGCGCTAATTGCAATCCACCAAGATGTATGCAAGTCATCACTCCAAACTGTAACCTACTAGATACTTGGCACCAAACTTTGAAGATTGATGAACTTCCATATGGGCTGCAATAAATAGCTGAATAGCTGCATTCATCATGGAGTAATATAATGTAAAGTAGTACATTACAAAATAAATAATTAATATATTGATAAAACAAAACAAAACACCAAATAGTATTATTAAAGCTGGACAGAAAACAGAAAACTAATGGCAGATAATTCAGCAAAGGTGCTGCCAACATATAATTCTGTATGGCTCACAAAAAGCAAGAAATTATAATAAAACCAATAAAACATAAAAATAAAAAGATGGCAAGTTTGATGAAGCAAGTGGTTTCACTCTCCCTCAGCAAAGACCTGGGTGAAGAGCCAGCTGTTCTTGGATCTTCTAAACAGCAGTGGGGGCTATCTGAAACTAAGAGGCAGGGGGAGCCTTGTTTCAGAGGATATATAGGTATGCTTCTAATGTCCCAAAATGTGAATGCAAAATATAGTATTTTCATATATTAATCTCCAATATTTAATATACACATAGCCCGTGGCTTGCCTTTTATCAGTATGTGGACAGCCAGGTTTTGATATATAACAAAACTCTTAGTTGACCAACCAGCACAATGAAAGGTCCAATGGTTAACACAGTTGCCAGACTTTTTTTTAAAATAGTATTTTCAATAATAGTAACATAGTTGAAATATAGAAAAAAAATACATGCCTGTTGTTTTTGATACGCAGTGTTTGGATTTATCTTCGATTCCAACAAGAGTGAACCTGAAATGATGAAAAAAATCCACCAAGAACTTAAATAAGTAAATAAAAAAGTCTTAGGCAACTTAAGTAATAATTATCCACTTTAAGGACTGTACTTTATTCTAAAACCTTTATGCAAACACAATGATCAAATCTGGGAATTTTAAGACAAAATGGTAGTGTGCTTTTCTCAAGTTATGCACAATTCATTTAGCTATGAAAAACATGTTCTTATTTTTCTTTGATAGCTAACATACATTACAGCATATTTACAAAGCTAAATTATGTAATCTGAATTTATATATTATATAGTGTGTCTAAGCAATCATGTTTCATGGCAACAGCTCTCAAGCAATCACTTCCAAGATTCACAAGATTTATTTAGTACGTTAGCACTTGTTCATTAACAACAATAATACATTTTCTTCTTCTAAAAACAGATTTTCTAATTTTGAAAATAAACTATCATGGTTTTACTGAAACAGAAAAAAGGCTTTCTATCAGGATATAAAATTTGTACAAACGTTTATTTTTCTTCTTTTCACCAACTAGTACAGCCAAATTAATGACTAGAGACAATTTTGAATATTTTGCTTTCTTCAAATATAGTTTTAGGTTCTATTAAAATACTATCTCCTATATTATGACACACTCAAAAAAACAAGACAATAAATTGGATAAATGTTTAAAATGTAAGAATTTTAAGTACCCAATATTCTAAACAATAGAAAATATAGTAACACAAAGTACATTTTTTTCCAAGGGAAAAATTATAGTTTGTCCTAGCACTCTAAAAGTAATACTTAAAATAATTATGTTAAAATTTAAATACCATAAATGTTACTACTTTCTTTGCTCCACATTAAACTCACTAAATTTCTGGAAATAAAGTTTAGATGTAAAATGATGGAAAATAAGCAAATCCCTTAATACCGTAAAATTGTAAGAAAATATGAAAACTGGAACGCTATTGCAAAACCAACTCAGAGTGCTGGGACATATTTGAAAAGCTAATACAGTAGTATCTGAAAGTATAAATCTGTACTCTGAAAGGACTATTAAAAAATCATTAGCCAGATCATCTTCAATGAGTAACAATTACCAGCTTAGGATTATGAAAGTTTTGAAAGTTTTCTAGAAGTTAATGTTTCCCACTCCTAACATCTCATTTACTATCTTTCCCCCAAAGTCGCCCAATTAACACTGACAAATAACTTTTATAATCAACTAGAACAAATGAATCTCTTAAAGCAGTCAGTAAGGTTCCCTAACTATAACATGCATGAATTCAGGGGACTATCAGGAAAGTGCTTAAGGTTTTAGGGGTGGGAGCCTGTAACATTTGGGGTGAGGGAGGTCCAATAACCTGACCCTACGATTTCGCCTAAATATAAAAGAGAGCCTACATATGCGGGAAGGAATCCGTGGCCTCAGCCCAGGGCGTGTGAGGTGGCGGTGGCGGAACTCTTCTCCCATGGGTTGTTTCCCATTCCCCTGGCTGGGCTTCTATTGTCCCAGAGAGATTAGCAGCTGCCGCCATCCCCTGCCTGCCATTACCCTTCCCCTTTCTCACCGTCCGACTCGGCTCGGACGAGCAGCGACATCCCTTTGAGCCGCTCCACGTATGTGGACGAGACGTGTCCGGTGCCTCTGTCGTCCCATTGCCGCTCTTCGTTGAGCGTGTAGACCTTCACCCGCCGCCGGGTATCCGACATGGTGGGGCCCCGGCCCGATCGCAAGGGACGGGGGAAGGACCGGCCGGGGGCTGAGAGCGTCACTCAGGAGGCCTTTAACTCGCCGCTTTTCATGACGTTCAGGTCGGAGTCGCCGCTCCTCTTCCTCAGCAGTACCAACTAGCAGCAGCAGCCACTAACGCCGCGGCATAGCCGCCATCTTGTAATCCGACTCCTGTCCCGTCCCTTCCTTTCTCTTCCTCTCCTAGCCGGGGGAGGGAGAGGGACGGAAGGCCTGCACGGGCTCCACTAGCAGGGGCTATGGCGGCCGGGAAGGGAAGCAAAAGAAAAGGCTGTCAGTTTGCGAAGGAGGAAGGGGTTGAGAATACGTTGCGCCTGCGTGCTGCATACTTTTCTGCTGGCGGCGGGAAAGCTGCGTTGCCCTGGCTTTTTCCCCCTGCAGTAATAGTTATCTATTGCCGCGGTTTCTTGGAATGATATCGTCTCTAAATAGGAGGTGTCTCTGAAGGTCCGTCTCCAAGATTCCCAGCAGTTCTCTCCTTTATTTATTGTTTTATTAAATTAATCTGGGTTTCTTTGCTGCCGGCGCTGTTTGAGATGAAAGACTCAGTCCCCTGGGTTGCAAAGGCGTTGAAGACGACGACGATTTGAGGCGATATTATACTCTTAAGAACGTGGAGACAAAATCATCCACTTCCAGCGCTCATCAGCCATAATACTGCATTTTTTTTTCATCAAAAAGATTCTACACCTATTTTACCCCAAGACCTATGCTTAACCTTTTCCTTCAACTGCCTTTAAAAAACATGCTACTTGATACAGCTGGAGCATAGCAAAGAAAGACTTCAGAGATGGACATAAGTAGGGCGGGAGAAAGACGTTAGCTTCAATTTTTGGAGATGGAGTCACCTTCAGATGAGAACTGACTTGCTAAGGATTTTAGCTTCAATTAATTCATAAATAACAGTCTTGATGCCCCACAGTTTTTATCAATTCTGCATGGTTTAACACCACTGTATGTTAAGCCATGATGCATAAAATTAAGAGCAAGCAATTTAAGAAACAGGCCTAGAAGGATGCCATGACCAATGGTATCAAATAATAGAATAACAAGAGTTGGGAGGGACCTGGGAGGTCTTCTAGTCCTTGATCTTCTCTTTCTAGAGTAAACTTTTTTATATTGTGGCAACCAAACAATGCAATGTATATTTACCAAGGTATTGTAAAAATGCTGAGAGGTCAAGAGCACCACCTTCATTCCTTTCCAGTCAGAGGTCATCCATGGGGATGCTGCCTTCTCAATCCCAAACCATGACCTGAACCCTGATTGAAAGGGTTCTGTATAGGGGTCCCCAACTGACTGGCACCAGGGTGTGGCATGCAAACAAGCAAAGCCGCATCCGTGGGATGCAGGCAGCATGCAAAACCATGCCCCCTCCAGACTGCAGAAAAACTTCTCTCCATGGAAGTACCTGGTGCCCCTTCATCCAAAATTCTCTCCAGCTGCCACACATCCAGTGTTTTCACAATCTTCCCTGAGAAGGGAAGATTGGAAACTGGGCAAAAGCTATCCAACTTAGTTGGGTCAAGCCATGTCCTCTTAGGAAAGGGTGCACCACTTCCTCTTTATGAGCTGGTGGGACCCCTCCCTCTTTCAAGGACTTAACTATCATCCTGACCCAATTCTGCACCCCATACCACAAAGTTTTAATAAGACAGGAAGGGCACGGATCAGGTGATTGAGCTTGCAGCTGAGAAGGCCTTGTTCGAATCTATGTCATGCATGCCAGAAGTGGTACTCAAAGCCATCTCTCTAGGCACGGGAGCCGTCACCCACTGCTCTTCTGGGTTCCGGCACGCTGGCCAGGTGGTCTTCACGTGTATGGGAGTGCCAGAAACCGAAAGTGGAGGGAGGCGGTATTCCCCACCCAATTTTCTCTCCCTGTCTGGGGATGCAGAACCAGGTTGTCAGTGGGGATGTCCTGCCACTTCGATGAGGACCAGGGAGCAGTCGGGGACGGACAGGAAGGCGTGAGGACCCCAAAAAGGGAAGATGGCACCAGCACATACACACCGAAGAGCTGGTCTGCTTTTCTGGATTAACAGTTTGCATGCAGTCCCATTTTGGCACTTGGTACTGAAAAGGCTTGCCAATGTTGCTTTAGGTGAACTTTGGTGTTGCTCTGGATGGACTGGATTGCAGCGGTTTTGGGTACATTATTCAAAGTACAGAAGGATCAGGTTAAGGATAGATTGTTATGGGAAAAAATATGTGGTTGGTAAGGGTCATCAGTAACCTGATGGTGTAGAATCAGATTTCTAAGATAACTGTAAAATAGTGGGATTGACATTAAAAAAAACCTGAAACTTTAACCAAGCATTGGTTAAAAGTCTGTGGCCAGACTTTTAGCCAATGACTTAAATGTTTTTAATTGGTTTAATTGTTTTTGTCCAGTTGTTCCTTACCGGTAGTTTACTTTTGAGATTTGCTTGCAAATGGCTAAAATGGTCACTGATATTAAATAAATGCAGTATGTTAACTGAAACTAACAATTTCCACTGAATTAAAAGTATTAAGGAAAAGGGAAAAATATTTAATCCAGGTCCTGGAATGCCAGAAAAGCAGACATTTGGAGTCATTGTATCAGAGGATAATATAGCAATATTATCATTCAAACTTTGCAATTTTAATGAAAAAAAGGAATGGCTTTAGATATATTTAATTTTTAGATTTAAAGAGGTGATGGAAAGATAATCCTTAAAAAAGATAGAAGTTCTCAACTGCCAAGGTAATACTTTAAGATGACAGCAAAAGTAGTATTTCTCACACATTTGAATAACACAACAGTCACTTACTCTGAACATACAAGGGAATTTTATTGCTGTCTTGCTGCCAAGATATATATAGGCCTAATCCATCAGTATTAGCTGGAATAAATGCAAAGAAGTTCTGAACTATTTACTTAAGACCCTGGCATGTCAAATAATCTTGCATTACTAGGGTAAGACTCTCCTGAAGAAACCATCCTTGGATCCAGCTGTCCTCAACAGTTATCGTCCGGTCTCCAACCTTCCCTTCTTGGGGAAGGTTGTTGAGAAGGTGGTGGCCTTCCAGCTCCAACGGTCCTTGGAGGAAGCAAACTATCTAGACCCCTTCCAGTCAGGCTTCAGACCCGGTTACAGCACAGAAACCGCTTTGGTCGCATTGATGGATGATCTTTGGAGAGCCAGAGATGAAGGACATCCCTCCATCCTGGTCCTCCTTGACCTCTCAGTGGCTTTCGATACCATTGACCATGGTATCCTTCTGAGACGACTGCGGGAGGTGGGAGTGGGAGGCACCGTGCTACGGTGGTTCTCCTCCTACCTCTCGGACAGGTCGCAGTCGGTGTTAGTGGGAGGGGAGAGATCGTCCCCAAGGCCCCTAAATTATGGGGTGCCGCAGGGTTCGGTCTTATCCCCCCTACTATTCAACATCTACATGAAACCGCTGGGAGAGATCATCCGCAGGCACGGGATTAGATACCATCAATATGCGGACGATACTCAACTGTATCTGTCCGCCCCGTGCCAAATCAATGAAGCGGTTGACGTGATGGGCCGGGGTCTTGAAGCCGTTATGGACTGGATGAGGGTTAACAAGCTTGTGCTCAACCCAGAAAAGACCGAGTGGCTGTTGTGTTTCCCTCCCAAAGATTTGGCCAATATTCCAACACTCAGGCTGGGGGGTCAAATTTTACACCCCTCAGAGAGGGTCCGCAACTTGGGAGTCCTCCTGGATCCACAGCTGTCATTCGACCACCATTTAACGGCTGTGACCAGGGGGGCATTCGCCCAGGTACGCCTGGTGCGCCAGTTGCGACCCTACCTGAACCGGGAGGCCCTCACAACAGTCACTCGGGCCCTTGTGATCTCTAGGCTGGAATACTGCAATGTGCTCTACATGGGGCTGCCCTTGAGGAGCATCCGGCGACTTCAGCTAGTGCAGAACGCAGCCGCGCGAGTGATTGCGGGTGCACCCCGATTCACCCGCATAACACCTATCCTCCGCGAGCTGCGCTGGCTACCTGTCGATCTCCGGATGCGCTTCAAGGTGCTATTAATCACCCATAAAGCCCTACATGGCAGTGGATCTGGATACTTGAGAGACCGCCTTCTGCCAATTACCTCCCTACGACCTATAAGATCCCATAGATTAGGCCTCCTCCGCATCCCATCGGCCAGCCAGTGTCGGCTGGCAACTACAAGGAGGAGGGCCTTCTCAGCAGTAGCCCCGACCCTTTGGAACGAGCTCCCCGTGGAGATTCGTACCCTCTCCACCGTCCAGGCCTTCCGCATAGCCTTGAAGAACTGGCTCGCCCGTCAGGCCTGGGGATAAGAATCGTTACCCCGCCCGAATGATGAATGGATGTTGCTTACTATTTTATTATATGTTGTTGTCTTAATGTTGTATTCCCCTCTCCCTGGTTTTCTGTGAGCCGCCCTGAGTCCCCTCAGGGAAAAGGGCGGCCTACAAATGCTAATAAAACCATAAAAACCATAAACTCTTAATTATTAAGTGTCACAGAACTAAAATCCTTCAGTTTTACAGGCTAAAGTAAATTTTGAATTATATTCAGAATATCAAGGCAACACCACCAATTCCCAGTCAAGTCAAGCAAAGCCTATTATTAGGATATGCTCATGATAACTCCAACTGTGTATCAGATGAGAAGAGTAAATATATCACTTTGTATATCAGCAAATAACAGTTGTAGTGTTTATTTGGTCTGTACTTCATATTTTAAAATGTAGAAAAAGTTTCTACAAATGATGTGTATAAGGTACTTGTTTTGGAAATGCTAGCACAAAGGCTTTCAGAGACACTAGACTAGATATAAAAATATCTGAAAGTATCTCAGCCTGACACACTTGAGATACTAAACTAATCCAATTCTTTAAAACTAAAAAAACTATTTTTATATGTATTTGTTATCAGTAAATCAATTTGACATGCAGATGTTAAGAAATGAGCAGAATAAAGAACTTGAGGTTCCTATATTATGGAAAAGTGTTTTAACTTCTATAGCAAGAGTGCCAGTGGACCTCAAATTACAACTTACACAACAAAAATATTTGATTCCATTATGCTCATATAGAAAACCTGTCAAAAACAGCATTTTGTTGGATATGTAATAAGGATTTTTAAAAATAAATGTTTCTATACTTTATTTTGGGAGAAAATATTACATGTCTATGCACCAAAAGCTAAAATTTTTAGAGTATATTCTTCTAAATTATATTACCCAATACATGGAATTTGACAATATAAATGGATTCTATATCCTTATTATAACTAAAAGGTTGATATTGCAGCATTAGAAAGATAAAAATACGGCTCCTTTTACTGAATGGATCGAAGACTTGATTGCTCTTGCTACTTATGAGCAGATTGCCTATACATGTAGATTTTGTATAGGCGAGTATAAGGAAATATGGGACTCATTTATACAAAATATAGCGCTTTATAAATATATTAGAAAAATATACATACTTGGAACATTTGCATTCAATTAGTATATATAGAAGTGCAATTGCTTATTCTTTGTATTCTTTGTTGTATTTGTATCACTTTGCTAAAAGAGTTTGTTTTTGTTTCAACAATTTTTATTAAAAACAAAAAACCATAAAGTAAACAAATTTACATATCTTTAATAGCTCAAAATAGCAAAATAAAAGTCTGCATATTCATATTACATTTATATTCCTTCAACCCCTCATTAATGAAATATTACATAATAAAAATTATATGTACACATTGGATTTTTTGTAAGATTTTGGCATTTGTTTTTTATTTCCTTATACTGAATGATTATATTGAGATAATCCACTTGGTACAAATGACAAGGCTCAAATTATCTTACTTCGCATAGAAACACTCAACTCTCTGGCAGAGACTCTAAAGTTGGGAAAAGTGGTAGGAAAGAGAAGATGAGGATCATTTTAGGAACAGATTGTGATTGGAGAATATCTATGTAGTAGATAACAGTTGAAATTGATGGCACGTAATATCAAATGATTTTTCTTGTGGTGGTAGAACCAAAGATAAACTATATAGAATGAAGGTATTTTCCATTTTAAAAGTATTTGTAGATTCTATAATTCCACAAAAAAGTATTTATTGTCAATAACAGCTGCTAACCACTTTTATTTGCTTGTTAAGATTCACAGTTTGAGATAATGTACTTTCCTGGGATTAGAAAAAGCAAACATCCAGAAATGTGTTACAAGCAGGTGTTGCATTTGTATGTTTGGAAGCATCTTCTTCAACATGATTGTTCTTCCATTAAAATTATTTCTGGGAACATATATTACATAAATGTAATAATACAGATTTATACATATATAGGAAAATGTGTGTGAAATGTCTCGTTAGCCTAGAATTAAGGTTTTAAATAGATATTTAGATGGTATGTATACTTCTGGAAACAGTCATTCTAGTCATTTGAAAATGTCTGTCAACTTTTAGACAATGTACAAAGGACTATGAATTCTTATTTTTCAAATGAACTCCAAAGGCATTAAACACAAGGGAAAATGACCTCGTATTCAATCATATTTTTATGAAATTTAACATGTATATGGGCATATAGAAACCTATATACGTTACCAGTAATTACTCAGTCTCTATCAAAGAGAACAGTTCTACTCCTTCAGAAGGATTATTGTGCTGAATTGGCAGACTCATGAACTGAATTTCCTATTAGTATACTTTTGTCATTCAGTGTTTTAACAACAGATGTAGCTGGAGCCTGAAGTACTTTTCGTGAAAGCCTCATTCTTCCATCAGTTGGATCACGTCCAAAGTATTTCACCTGTTCATAAAAGATTGAGCTCAAAATAGTTAGTTTTTTAGTGAAAAAAATATTTTTTAAAGAATTAATGATATATAGAATTCTAAATTAAAGTATTAACCTAACATCTTTAAAATCTTTTAAACAAATAAAAATAAGGGAACTATCAGCAATTATTTAACATTTCAGTACAAGTAATATTTTTCCCTCTTCAAATGACGTGTTGCATATGTGCACAAAGATTTCCACTGGCATATTGAGGTATTAAATTTGTGAAATCAGATCTTCCTAAATATAGCACAATAGCTACATCAAAGTCTTGATCAATTATTAATTTTACTATCAAGATTGAGTATGACAACAATATATTGCCACTTAAAGAATTCCTTATTATACTGCACTTTTTTACTCTGGTGAATGCTTAAAGCAGCTAACAAAATCTAAAAAAATAGGGTTACACACACACACACACACCCTGGATATTCTAGCATGAAATGTAACAAGTTTATGATCTGAAGTGTATTTCCCAGCATTCTGAACTACAATGAAAGTAACAGTTCTTGGAGGAGAATGTGTCTGAATTTAAGCATAAATAGCAGTGATGGCTAACCCTTTTGTCCTTGTGTGCCAAAAGCAGCATGTGCACAGAGCACATGTACACACACCCATAATGCAATGCATACACAAGCGATTCCTCCATGCTCCACCGGCCCATGCGTGTGCATGACCCTCCCATGCTCCACTGCCTGTGCATGCACACACAACTCCCCCCCATGCTCCCCCTGTGCATGCACACACAACTCCCCCCCCCTTGAAGGCCATTTTGGGCCCAGCAGGCCTCCCTGAAGCCTCCTGGGACCAAAAATGGGGCACCCTCTGTGGCCTGCTTTGGCCCTAGCAGGCCTCCCTGGAGCCTCCTGCAACCAAAAACAGCACGCCCCCCCCATACCCTCTCCTGTGCTGCCCCGCACATGTGTCTGTTTCCCCCATGTGCGGCAGAGACCCAAAAATCAGCTGGCCAGTGGGAAGTCCGTGCACATGCATGGTGGAGCTGAGCTGGGGTGATAGCTCGCATGCCAGCAGACAGGCCTCTGCATGCCATCTGTGGGATCACCATCACAGATATATAGTAATTATCATTTCCAACCACATATAATAAAGATTTAACAAGTTACCTGGATTTCTTGACCGATTTGTAATCCAATAGCACTAGGATGCTTAATCTAGAACAAAATATCATCTCATTATAGTTGTCTCAAAGCTTCAGATTGCTTTCAGTACAACAGCATATACAATAATTTTTATAAAATTTACTTGTCTTATGAATTATTTCTCAAATTTCCAATTCCCTTTTACTCTATATTAACAACTAATGAGAGAATCAGCAGGTACACAGAATGTTTTAACAATATTGTTCAATATAAGAGAAACATATTTTAGAAGTCTATGTAAAGTGACTATTCTAATAGCAGACATACGCCCAGTGGTGGGTTCCTACGTGAACCAGTACCGGTTTGTTGGACTGCATGTTGCTTGCACATGCGCAGTTCACTGATGATGGTTGTGCGCATGCACAAAAACCACTGAAAGGTAATAAACAAAATGGCAGCAATGCTAATGTAGACCAAGAAACCGATTCAGGGGCGTGGCCAATCTGGGTCACTGCTGGTTCTGTGAACTGGACCAAACCAGGAGGAACCCACCTTTGCATACACCTCTACCTGGTGTCCCATCATAAACCCAGGCCTTCTATGGAAACACCACAAACGACTAATGGTAATTTACTGAACAATTGTCTTATATGAACAGAAAAATAAAAAAGCACCTTTCTTTGATCCAACTGCGAATTGTGAAGTAGAACAGGACTCATGTTTGGGTATAATTTTACCATCACCCCAGCATCTCTGCATTTTAAAAAAAAGAAAAGAATGTTTATTTCATTATTATTTTTATTTATTTTGCAATATCTGTATACCACTTCAATCAATTAAGGATTTAACATCAAATAATATAGCATAAAGAAAACATATAACAGAAAAATAAATATAATAAAATGTATTCATTAAAAATTATACCCAGTCACAATCAATTAGGGCAAAAAATCCAATGAAAGACTACCATTTTCACTAGCTGCCAAGGTGGGAGGTGGCTGAATGGATCTCTAGGCAAAGGTACCCTAGAGCATGAGGCCTAATATGTGGAAGGCCTAGCATCTCATCTGCATCCTGGGTATTCGTGCTGAGGTGGTGGGCTACTTGCATGTTAGGCAACACTGACCTTATTCCCACTTTGCGTCAACATTTTGTTTAAATAAAGAATCTCATTTTATCTGAGTGCATGTTATAAATTATTTAACTTTAAAAAGTATTTTATAATCCTTTCCTCAACTGAACTTTGTAAATATTGTCAAAAATTATTACATAGTTGAGTTCTCTTCACTGAAAGAAAGAAATTTTTTTTTGTGAGCTCATCACCTTTTCTTATTTTTGGAAGAGAAACAGGGAAGTCCTTATCAATCACGTATTCAGTTTTTTATTGCTCCCCTTGTATCAGTTCACGCACAAGGGCAGAGAATCAAATGATTCAGTATTAAAACACAATTAAGAGTTTGGGATAAGGTTGTGATAGTGTGCATCTTTGCCTTCCATTATTTATGTTATTTCTATGCAATTAAAAGGATAAAAATTTCATTTAAAAACATACACATAAGTTGTTGGGCAAGGAGTCGCATAAAATGAAAGATTTTAGATTAATGCCTTAGTTTCCTCACTTCTTCATTTCAGTTTGTACATTGCTGCCTGTTTCTTAATAATCCCTCCAACTCCCTCCAATATATTGATATTAATATTTTTTCCTCAACAAAATTAGAATAATAGACTGGTTTGCTTCAGAATTTTCTCAGTACTTAAGAAATAGCCTAGATGGTTACATATAAAAATGCTGAAATATTTTTTAAAAAAAAATAAAGATTGTGAGTATGCAGTAAATGTATATGGTGTGTGTGTATATGTGTGTGTGTGTGTGTGAGAGAGAGAGAGACAGTGAGATAGAGAGAGAGAGACAGAGAGAGATGGAACATACATTCATCCATATGAAGAAATACTATTTGATCAACTTAACAAAATACATTTGTTTACCTTAATTCAGTTATTGTTGCTGTATAAATAGCTCCAAATTCCAACTGATAATCTTGCTATAAATACAAAGAAATTGTCGCATGAGTAAAAGACATAAATATATGCGAAGAACAAAAACATTCTTCCAAAAGCCAAGGAATTTTAAGAATAGCCTTTTAGAAAAATGCAATATGGCATGGACCTACTATTCAAAGAAAATATTGAAATTCTCAAAGGCCTAGTTTTTCATTCATTCAATATAGTACTTTGGAAATCAACGACAGGTAGTCCTTGACTTACAGTAGTTCATTTAGTGTCAGTTCAAAGTTACAGCAGTACTGAAAAAAGTGACTTAGGACCATTTTTCACATTTATGATCATTGCAACATCCCCATGGTGAGATGATCAAAATTCAGATCCTTGGCAACTGACTTGTATTTATGATGGCTGCAGTGTCCCAGGGTTGTGTGATCCCCTTTTGTGACCTTCTGACAAGCAAAGTCAGTGGGGAAACCAGATTCACTTAACATGGCAAGAAAGGTCGTAAAATGGGACAAAACTCACTTAAAAATTCTTTTCTTAATAACATAAATTTTGGGCTCAATTGTGGTTGTAAGTTATATTTTATTTAAATCTATAAAACATGTCCAGGCTGAGAGGACTTGGGATAGGAAATGTAAATGAAACAGACTCCAAATGTCTGATATTTTTAGAAAATTATTATGAATAATAAAGCTAAATATATCAAAAAGGCTCTTACATCATCTTTGCATATTTCATTAATAAATTCTTTTGCTTCATACATAGCTTCTGGTACTGGAGCAAATATGGAAAAAGTATCTTCATCTACTTGGCTAACAGTTACCCCTACGGAATAAAAGCAGGGTACAATTAGTATTTAATCTATTGTATTAGTTTTAAAAAATGTGGGAAATAAAAAAATTAAAACAGAATTTACCTGTTTCAGCTTGAAGTTTCTTTAAGTTATAACCTCCTGGTCCAAGAAATCTTGCTCTTTTTGCCAATGGTACCTGAATAGTTTCTGAAATGAACAAAATTCAAGATATGAAGACAGTGTAACACTAGGATTTAGGGGTTGACTTTCATTTGTTCATTTTGCCTTTTAGAAAAGTTGTATATAACAGCGTGCTTGTATTTAGAAATCTAAATAAATCTCAAGTTCATTTGACCAATGAGAATATCCTAAAAACTGTATTTGCTCACAGGACACAGGGGTTGATAAAAGAGGAGATAATATTAAAGAATTTATCTTACAGCACTATTATATCCACTCCAAATCTGCAGAGGTTTGGATAATTATCAAGAACAAAGAAACAGCACAAAAAGAAAGAATAAATGAAAAACATCCTTTGTCAGTTATATTAATGAACACATTTGCTAAATAAAATTAACAGATTAAAAAAAATGTTTCCCATAGATTTTATGTGAATGTGGTTCACTAATAGTGTAAAAGGGAAAAAATACTCACATAGATATCAACATTTACTAATTATTTACAAAAACTTCTATAAATATTACTACTATTTTTTTTTGCGGGCAAGCATCTATTTCTAAATGTTTTTAGAGCAATGCAGAGTAATTACTAACAGTGATGCTTTAATCAATCAAAACTGCCAATTGCATTAAAGGCAGAACTGTTATTAAAAAAACAAAATTAAAACAGGATTAGAAAAATTATATTGAATCAATTTTTATACTTGACACCAAAAGTTGGTAAAAGTAGTACCTGTTTTTCCCCATTTGTTTCTTTCTCTCTCTGCTTTCCTTTAATTTGTTTTTAATTTGAATTTTTAAACTTTGTTAAATTTAAATTCCCTTAAATATTTTTCCATTTTCCCTCAAGACAAACATGTTGTGGTATCCATGATAAATGCCCTTCTTTAACAGATTCTGGTTTTATTGATACTATATGATTTAGCAACATCTGCAGGTCATATATGAAACTGAATGACTGGAATGAAAACCATAACTCAAAAAAGTCACGCCAGTTAAAAGTATAGGTCACTACCTGTAAGTGGTCCATTCTCTTTTCTGTTTGGTCTAGGTTTTGCAATTACTTTGTTCATTATTTGCAAGATCTCTTTCTTTGCAACTATAGAAAAATGAATAACATTTTAATTTAAATACACAACATACAATTTAACTTTTTCATTAAAAAATACTGTTAGTGTTCTGCCTTTCTTTTTAAATATGACTAATCAAGCAAATCCTTTCCAGCATTTCACCACCAGAAGAGTCTGAGACACTTTCAATCACCTGTTCTATTAAGTTAAAAGCAATGTTATTTCCAGTCTAGAACTTTATAAGGAATTAGTATAAGACCAAATCTTTTGTATAGCTTTCTGTACTATTTCCAGTGCATCATGGAAACCCTCTACATTTCCACTGGTAGAAAATATTTATGAGAGCCAGTTTCGTCCAGTGGTTAAGGCAATGGACCAAAAAGCAGAATAAAAGATCAATCATGATTTAAGAATATCTCTGGCTCCATGAGATTTCCCCCAGGCCTAATAGCAGAACTAGGTCTTGAGGACTTCCAGAATGATAACAGAGATGGAACTAATCTGAGTTTCCAAAGATTTTTTAATGACAGTCCCACTGATTAGTTAGTTTTAAACCAAATAATATACCTGTTAAAATATTAAAAAGTATTGGCCCCTTTAAATTTCTTTGCTTTTCAACCTAAAAATTAAGTTCCTTGTTTATCATTGTTTCTATGGCAGCAATGAACTGTGCATTTAACATGCTTTTTATTGTATTCCTAAAGAAGAATACCAAGAAAATGTACTGTATTTTTCAGTGTATAAGACGCACTTCTCCCCCCCCCAAAAAAGTGGGTGGAAATGTCTGTGCGTCTTATAGAGCGAATGTTGCCGAAGCCCAGCACATCCACTGACCCCCACCTGCTTCACAGATTGCCTCCTTGAAGCAAACAGCCTAGTCAGCTTCAGCACAGCCTGATTTAGCACCAGAAGCTGATTGGCAGTTGGATCTGCCTCCTGAGGCTGCAGGGATTGCCACCGCTGCACATCCCATTTTCGGCCTCCACGTGCGCGTTTTCAGCCCTTTCCAGGTGGAGGGGACAGGTGGCAGCAGCAATCACTGCCGCCTGGTACAGGCCAAAAATGGGGCGCATGGAGATGGTGATGGGCAGTAGCGATCCCCACAGCTTGGAACAGCTGATAGGAGGTATTCCGGAAGGCAGATCCAACCGCCAATCAGCTGCTCATGCTAAATCAGGCTGTGCTAAAGCTAACCAGGCTGTTTGCTGCAAGGCAAATGCTGGGAGGCAGAGGCAGATTTTTTTTCTTGTTTTCCTCTCCAAAAGTTAAGTGCTTTTTATAGTCCAGAACGTCTTATAGTCCGAAAAATATGGTATTCGATTTTACTTGCAGAAAATACTGTCATTGTCTTAAGTGACGTTCTATACAGCCAAAGGTGACTGAATTTTTATTCCAAGAACCAACCTAAAAACTTAATAGATCCATAATAAAAAAGATTGCAACAAAAGCTTAAAATATGAAAAGAAATGGAATAAGCTATTCTTTTTTCTCCATACTTAAATTTTTAAAAATATTTATTTTATTTGTGTCCCACCTTTATTAAAATTACTTCTTTCTCCATGCTTACTTAAATTCTTAAAAATATGTATTTATTTTATTTATGTCCCACCTTTATTATTTGTACAAATAACTCAAAGTAGTGTACATATCCAACACACCTTCTTCCTATTTTCCTCAAACCCTGTGAAGTGGGTTAAGCTGAGAGAAAGAGAGAAGATTGGCCCAAAGTCTCCCAACTGGCTTTCACAGCTAAAGAGGACTTCTCTCCTTGTGGTTTGTACATTTCCAAATTTTTCAGTTTTTAATTTTTAATGATTTTTTAAATTTTTTATGAGTTTTTGTTGTTTTATTGATTGCTGTACTCTGCCCAGAGTCACTTTATGAGTAGATAATTATATAAATATGATAAATAAACTTAATCTATTGAATGCCAATCAAAATATGAGCCTGGCCAGAGATAATACTCTGGACATTTTTACATATTTATAATTTATCCTTTTGTTGATAGAAAAATGTAGAGAAAAAGGGAAAAATAATTGAATTGTGGTTGTCCTTCTCACCTGTAGCTTGTTGAATAGCTTCCATTACAATTTTTAAGGGTATTCCTGGAATCTTGATATCAGCCTAAAAATACACAAATCACAAATAAAAAAGTTTAACATTAGCTAATATCAATGGAATTATTTTCTAGCAAATTGGGGGTTGGGATAGTTTAAGGTATTAGAGCGGATACCTGTAAGGCAGTAATTCCTTTATTTGTCCCAGCCATCTTGAAGTCCATATCACCATTATAATCCTCTATTCCCTGTATAAGAGCATTTGAAATAATCAACAAGTTTGCAATAGTTCTATTAACAATCCAATCATAAGTGTAAGAACAAATTCTGCTGTGATACTTTCTTTAGAACTGCTGCTAAATTCTATACTTATATTGATATAATGGATGTCTCTAAACTATATATGATGTCCTTGGAAAATAAAGTCAACTAAAGTTACTCTAAATAAATAGTTAAATACACTGATGCCAGAAGTTTAAGCTATAAACCAATAAATGATTTACAGCATAACAAAGATCTGCTGTAAAATACTAAAATTCCTAAGATTTCAAATAAGTTGTATAATCTTTTTATGTTACAAAATGTTACAATTAAAATGAGTTTTGTCAGAGGAGTGGGAAATTACATAGACTACAGACTATAGGGTCAACATGAACACAGGTAGCCTCTAATTTCCAACCGTTCAGTTAGTGATTATTCAAAGTTACAACGGCAGTGAAAAAAGTGAGAAATGACCAGTTTTTACACATTCAACCACTGCAGCATCCCCATAGCCATGTGATCAAAATTTGGGCACTGCCCCAGGGTCATCTGATCACCATTTGTAACCTTCCGAGCCAGCTTCCGACAAGCAAAGTCAATGGGGGAAGCCAGATTCGCTTAATGACTGAATGATTCACTTAACAATTGCAGTGATTCATTTAAATGTGGCAGGAAAAGTCATAAATTGGGGCAAATTGTTCAAATTGTGTTTGTATGTCAAGAACTAATGGTATATGATACTCATATGAGGCAGATACTCAATTCAACAGTTCATAAGATGTGAGTTTGTATAAATGGAAGAAAAGTTATATGGCTGCCAAACAAAATAATTGACTAATCTCCAGAGTCCACCAGTGTTAATATTTAACATTAAATTTTCTTGATGATCGTGTAATATTTAAAGCACTTCACACAGATTATATTTTAAAATGCACATTTTAAAAAAGTATTCCAGGCCCAATTGGCACATTAGACCCTATTGGTTGGAAACATGCAGAAGAGGCCTTCATCCTGCAGTGGATAGACAATGGCTAAAATGATGATATTTTAAAATGTGTATGGTGGCCACTCCGTTTAATAGATAAGCAGGATGTATGAGGAAAAGTAGTGGGTTTCCTAAAACAGCATATCACTCATTAGATTCAAAAGGTACCCTCCTAATTCAAAGTTCTGCCTCTCATCATGTTATTGCAATTTCTTTTTGCCAGTAATATATAATAATTATGAATTTTTTATTGAATTTTTATAAAAAAATAATAACTTTGAAATAATTTAATATAAATTTTATAGATTGAAGATATCTCAAAACTAAGAAACAAACTTAAGGATACTCACCAGAATGTCTGTTAATAAGCAATAATTTTCAATCTCTCCAATTTTTTCAGGATTTGGCTTGGTAATTAAACCAACAGCAACACCTGCTACAGGGGATGATATGGGAACTCCTGGCAGAGAAAAAAAAAGCCCCCAAATCATGCTGCTGAATGAAACCAAATAGGCTTTGGAATCCAACCTCTGCTCAGTTCAAGAGATATTTCTCACAAATGAAGGCAAATATATATGTCCCAGGATAATGTTGCAGGATCCAATCTGGGTTGGTCACTGGAACCAGAGATTTTGTCCTTCAAGCTTTCAGACTCATGCTGGAGCAGAGTGTGTGCTGTTCTGTGTGATATTTCTAGTGCCTGTTGTATGCACCCAGTTTGGACTCTGCAAGAGATATTTCTTCCTATCCTCAATGTGAACATATTCAAAGAAGGGAAGACCATCAGTTTTCTAGATAGTTTGTTTGATTACAAATTCTTGTAGCACTGGGGAAAAATGCCCAACTTTCAAAATTAAACATTTTCCCCCAAGCTTGCTTTCCTCCAAGTTGTAGTGAATGGGGAGACGTCTCCTCCCAAACATTGACACAAAAGTGTTAAAAGTAAAACCAAAATGTAATTCGTCAGTCTATGTAGTGGACAGAAATAAACAAACCTAGAAAAATCAAACTTTACGAACCAATCAGAAGGGAGAAACTCCTGTCATGTAAGTTTTTTCAAAAAGAATAGGGCAGCTTAATTTTGTCTTTTGTACCTGTATCTGGCACTGGCTTAAAAGCCAGATACATTGCAATTGTGATTAGAGTTCAGGAATTAGAAAGTTATCTAACATACAAAACTAGATGAAATGAATATCTATGTTTATGTCAGAGACTAATATGAACAGCTATGATTCTTTTATGTGTTTGCTTCTCTGTGTAGAAGCAAGCAAGGGAATCCTCTTCCAAATTAATATCCAATTCTCCTTTTTAAACATTTCCGTTCTGTTTTAACTCCATTTACAGTCATGTGAAAAGTGAGAAAACCCCATTGAATTTTTTCAATTTTTCAATGTATTTCAACATACAGTTATTTTATCTTAATTTCAACAATATTTTAACAACCATTCTATTGTCTGAAAGACCCCCTAGAAGTGCAGATTTCAAACTGTGAATTTACTTAGACCATCTTACCAGGGAGGTGGGCCAAGGAAAAAACTTTTGCTGTCCAGAAAAAATACTAGGGTAAAACTAAAGTTTTTTCATGAAAACTAGGCAAAGGCCAGGGCTTCTGAAACAATGTGCTCTGGATAAACAAGGCAAAGATAAGCTATTTGGTCAAAGTACCAGACCGCATATTTGGTGAAAATCTAAAATAGCATTGTCGAGCCCGAATTTGACATATTTGTAACCATTTTATTTAGCTCTATATTATACTCATTTATTCCTTTTCTTTCTCTTTACTATGTAAGATTTTTTTGGGGGGGCTTGACACATTCTTAAGTGGGGGGGGGGAAGGACCGAATAGATAGTGAGGATTGTTTTGGCTAGGTGATCTTCTTTCCTGTGAGAACAGAGGCTGCTCCTGGTGAGTTTGAAGACACCGGGCAATGTGGATTGAGTGTTTATTGGAGTATGTGACGTTTGAGGAATGTTTCTAACTTATAATATTATGTGGTGTAATTCCGGTTTGTGTCAGATCCAGAATTACAACAGACTTTGCCAATTTGATGTCTACCTAAAAAAAATAAATTTGTTTTCTAAGATGGACTTCGCACATTTCTTCTTTGAATGGGTTTCATCACTTGGAAACCTGACAAGCATTTCACCAGAGGATCCAGATATAAACTGTAATGCTTGGTAGTGGAAATGTTATGATTTGGGACTGCTTTGCTGCATCAGGGGCTGGGCAGCTTATCATTGTTGAATCCTTATGAATTATCCATTGACGATGTTACCTAGTTTGGGTAATGAAATGTCTGCATGAAAACAACCAAGATCAAACTGCACCAAGGACTCCTGAATTATTCATTGTACTGGAGGGTGTTTGAGGATAATGTAAAACCATCTGTCAGGAGATTAAAGCTCAACTAAAAGTGAACCTTGCAACATGACAATGTTTCTGAATATTCCAGTTAATTCACAATGGAATGGCTGGAAAAAAGGAGGATTTTGGAATGGCCAAAGCAAAGCCCAGATCCAAATTCTACTGAGAAGCTGTGAGGTGATTTAAAATAGGTCATTCATGCAAAAAACTCCTCAAACATCACACAGCTGGAAAAATTCAACCTGAAGAAATGGGGAAAAAATCCTCCTGGTTGATGTCAGAGAATGGTACCTAATTAAAAGAAATGCCTACCTGAAATTGTTTCTAACAAAGGGAGCAATGCCAGGTTTTAGAGAGTGTATTTTTCCATAGAAGGAAATAGCATAACTAACATGTTTTTTGTTGAATAAAGGGTTGCAAAATTAATTAGTCATATTTTAAAATTATATCTCCTATATTTTATATATTGTTTGAATTACAATAAATTATTGATATGTCTACATATGCTAAAAAAGAAAAAAAACTTTTCATGGGGTGAAACTTATTATTTTACATAGTTATATTTCCTCAATCTTGGTATATGTTTTTTCTGTTCAGTTAAACTACTCAGAGAAATTAAGTAGTTTGGCATCTTCTTCTTCCCCAGTAAAATAATGCAGAGATTTTTTCCTCCCAAACAAAGTATATCAGAGTAGCATTCCTACTAGATTTTCCTAAGGAGTGTGGAAACATATAGAAATTGGGGATGAGGAAGATTTAGGGACTCGTGCTCAATGAGATCAAAAGGACCAATCTGCTACATTCCAGGTATATACAGTATGTGTAATCATACCTCATTATACATATTCTGCAGTCTAGAACAGTGGTCCACAATCTTTACAGCTTGGCGGCCTGGTGAGGGTTGGGGGAGAGGGGAAGTAGTTTGCATGTCAGCCTGTCGCTTATATTAGTTTTGCTGCACGCATGCACATGCCCACCGCTTGCATGGCTCAGATCTGAACTGAGCCAAGGCCTGGTAGTGGACTCTGGCTCAGGGATCCGTGGTCTAGAATGATACAACTGATGGTCATCAATTGAGTGACAATTTTTCAAATATTTCACTTATTCTTTAGTTAGGGCCAAAGCTTCCTAAATTCTTAAATTTCTTCATAGGAATCACACTGTTTGAGTTGGGTAGTCTTATAAATCTAGTAAATAAATAAATAAATATTCCTACTCACTCCTTTTAATATTCTTTTTCTCAATTTGTCCTGCAAACAGTTTGTATTACCCAGAATTGGACCCAAGAGTAAAAGTTAGATCTGACCTTTATGCTATTTGAAACCAGTATTTCTAATTTTACTATTTTCATAGCATTTCATTGCATAAATCAATTCAAAATACGAAACTCATACACTTTAGAACAACATACCTGCATCCATCAAGGCTAGACTCCCACCACAAACAGAAGCCATTGAGGATGAACCTGGGGACAGAAATTATAAGATATCCCTTAATGCATTGTCAATTAAAGACCAGTTTTCTAACATATAATTACAAATGAGTTGCTTTCCCAGTGAGAGCCAATTTGGTGTAGGGGTGAAGGAATTATATCAAAACCAGAGACCATCAAGTTCTAATTCCTCCTTAAGTACAAAGCCAGCTGGGTGAGCTTGAGTCAGTTACTCTTTCTCAGGGCTTGGAAGCAGGCAATGGCAAACCACCATTGAAATTTTACTAAGAAAAATGTAGGGAATAATCCAGGCAGTCACCAGGAGTCAAAACTGACTTGAAGGTAACCTCCCCCCCCCATATATGAATATGAAATATATCCTAGTAATATGAAGAAAATCATAACTGTTCATCAACTTTTGATTTCTATCTCCTAGATGTAGATTCTTCAGTCATTCTAGATACACTAACAAAGTTAACAAAGTAGTAATCCCAAACCTTGATGCATTTCAGAAATTAAAAAAAAAAAGCTTGGAACAGTAATTGAAGTATAAGTGTCTTAAACATTCATAAACTCTATTTTTACTAAAACCACAATGCAATTTTCTAGTAGAGATATATTTTAAAAAAAGCTTGGAACAGGAGTTGAAATATAAGGGTCGGAAACATTCATAAATTCTATTTTTACCAAAACTACAATGCAATTTTCTACTAGAGATAAAAAAAAACTATAAATCCCTTATCCCAAATCCTATAGATTGAAGAAAAATATATAAAAAAGCAAATACCATTTGATTCTAATACTTCTGCAGTAACTCTTATTGTGAAAGGGAATTTACTTGGAATCACTGATTTCAAAGCCTTCTCTGCAAGTGCACCTACAGGTAAAAATGACATCATGAATACAAAGAATACTTAACTTCAATATAAACAATGAGTTGTCTAAAGGTTTACTTACCATGACCAAGTTCTCTCCTATTTATACCTGAAACTCTGCCAATCTCATTAGTTGCATATGGAGGGAACTACAAAGAGAAGGAAGACACTTTAAAATGCTAAGTCAGTATTTATGTTAAGATATAGAGCCAGAAATTCATACCACATGCATACTTCAGAATTTAGAAATTATTCCCACATTTTAAGCGGTTCATTTATTCTCACAGTTTTGAAGAAAAATACTGGCTCTCACAGTCCATGAAATCAGACCAGATGTTTATATCATGTTAAAGTAAAAAAAATCTAACATTTACTGCTTGAAATAACTATAATACATACATATATGCATCCATTTGCCCCCCCCCAAATCTGTGCAATATATCCACATATAAACAAACACACACACATACACACTGTTTTAGGAACAATCTAAGGGGTATTTCATAAAAGCCCTTTAATAAGTGATAATGTGAAGTAATAGTTTTTCAGTGGTACAAAATAATTCTTCATTTACAGGCAAGAATGGGTACAGCAACTTCTAAATGGTCATATACAGATAGTCCTCAACTTACGGCCACAATTAAGCCCATTTCTGTTGCTAAATGAGACATTTGTTAAGTGAGTTGCCCCATTTTGTGAACTTACTTGCCACAGTTGCTAAGTAAATCACTGTATTTGTTAAGTTAGTAACAAAGTTGCTGAGTGAAACTGACTTTGCTTGCCAGAAGATCGCAAAAGGTGATCACATGTCCCTGGAACACTGCAACTGTCACAAATATGAGTCAATTGCCAAGCATCTGTATTTTGACCTCATGACCATGGGGATGCTGCAGTGGTCATATGAAAAATGTCCATAAGTCACTTTCTCCAGTGCTGTTATAACTTTGAATGGTCATTAAACTAACTGTTGTAAGTTGAGGACTACCTTTATCTGACTGTCTACTGACTCTGACTTTTAATTGCTGCTTTTAATTGCTGTTGTCCAAATGTAATTTACTTCTCTCAAAACCTCTCAATGAATTCACAATTTACCCCAATATATGATTTATGGCTTAACATTAGATGGAAATCCAAGTAATGTAACTTATTTAAGTGGGAACCCAGACAATGTTGTTTAAGTGGGAACCCTAGAGGTAGTGGTCACTTGCAGTGTATATTAATTATTTTCTTCCTAAAAATACTCAAAGCAGAGTAAAATATTAAAATCTCATTAAAAAGGCACAAAAATATCACATTCTAACAAATGCAAGTATTAAAAGTACACAACAAATACAACAGCCAGAATATTGTTATTACAATACAGCTGGTTTTTCCACAGTAAACTTTGGAGTTCCCTTGAGATCTGAATAAACTTATGACACAGAGGAATTTTCCTTTTAAGAAAAACAATGTAGAATCTGCCCTAAGTTCAAGTACTGAAGTTTATTGATTAAGCATCCTTAAAAATAATAGAATTCAAGTGAAACAAAGAAAAATATCATACCTCATAATGAAGCATAAAGTTTTTTTCTTTTATCCCACTAAAATAGAAATAAAAAGTTATATAGATCTTAATGAGCTGTATATAATTGAATCAATCCATGAACATTTAAATAAAACGATGTTGTCCTCTTTCACGAACAAATGGACAAAACATGAAATTCAGGATTTAGGGCATGAGAAATCTCATTTTTCCAAGCACCTTTCCCAAGCCATAAAATTCTGCAGAAACCTTGAAATTTTCAGAAGCAAGTTACTTTTTGAAGTAAGTTTAGCTTATAGTAATGTATAATAAGTACATTATTATGGAGCAATTTTCATGATTAGACCAACCTCTTTTCAGAACTCAAAAACTAATTTTTTGAACCACTAGGAAGGTATATTTTTAAAACCTAGCCTACACTTGATCCATTTTTAAAATCAGCCTACACTTGATCCATTTTTTATAGAAAATTGTCTGAAGAAGTGGTTTTACACACTGTGTACAGCATGTGCTCATCCATGTATGCACATATTAATTATAGAAATGTGTCTGAATTGATGTTTTAGTCACCTTTTCTTAAGATAGTGAACAATGTTCTGAGCACTTTCACAAGGAGGCTTATCTGTTCACAAAAATGATTGGCACAGCACATCATGGAAAATTAATTTATAAAAAAAATGTGAAATTGTCCATTATCTTCCCTTCTAGAATGCTGGTTTCTAATCCAACATTTTCTGTGTAAGAAAACTTGCAAAGAAAGCACTGGGATGCAATGAATCCACTTTTATTTTATAGCAATGCCCAGGAAGCTTGTGTTATGCTTAGAAGCATTCTTATAAATACAATTATTCTAGGGGATGACATTTTGGTTGCAACTTTTCATTTAAAAAATAAAAAATGAAAACATTATTAGAAGGGATATGTAAGCTTGTAAGAACAAAGATGCTGGAGACATATATGTATTCAAGTACCATAAACCATTGTCCTACAGTAAGCCAAAATTCTTAGTTTATAAACTAAGACAATGGCACTGACAAAAGTGACAACTGGTTTTGACACAACTGTTGCAGCATCCCCACAGTAACATGATGAAAATTTGGGTGCTTGGCAAGTGACATGCATTTATGATGGCTGCAACATACCAGGTCACCTTTTGTGACTTTCTCAGATGGCTTCTGACAAGCAAAGTCAATGGGGATGTTCAATTTGCTTAATGACTGCATGATTCATTTAACAACTGCAGTAATTCATTTAACAAGCATGGCAAAAAGGTCATAAGATTGAGCACGACTCACATAACAACCACCTTGCTTATCAATAGTAATTCTGGTTCCAATTATGGTCCTTTACCAAGGATTATCTGTATTATGAATTAAGATGATGCGAAAAGTCAGTTCCCATGGTTTGTAAACAATATAATTTTGGGATCCGGAATCTACTGGTCCATGGCCTATTTGCAACAGCCCCAGTAGCATGAGGGTCACAAGTCCTTGGGGCCTCACCTGCGTGAGCTTTGCAACAACTTGTGCCCTCACTTACGTGAGCATTGCAGGCAGTTGTGACTCCAGTCGTGCAAGCGTCATGGACACTCACTGCCCTACTCGTGGTTAAATGAGGACTATCTGTATAAGCAATGTTATAATCAAATGATCCAGCAAAGAGCAAAAACTGCCATTGTAAAGAAGGTGAAAGAAAAATATACAATGGCACATACCTGGCAACTGTAGTGATAAGGTCAGATTTTATACTTGATTCTAATGAATCAAATGTAACTGTACAGAGGACCTAAAAATTAGCCAAAAAATAAATATTATAAAAAACATTTCTCTTTATGAAAATTAAATTACTATAAAATAAAAATGATAATTAATATTAAGTGCTTCAGAAACACAGTGAAATTATGTTCACCTTCATTTCAAATGTTTCTGAGCTGTACTTGTTTAACATTATACTACAAATATATTCAAAATATATCTATATCTATATTCAAATTTTCAATCAAATATATGCACGAATCAATTGAACTTATTTTTCAGAATGAAAAAAATAAGAAAATATTTACTCTTTTTACCAGTTTAAGATCAAGAAATCTAATCACACATAATACTATTTTTATCTATTCATCTACAAGAAGCTTTTCATTCATTGACATGCATATCTCATACAATGCAATTTTAACAACAATGCAAAACAAAACCATGTCCTCTAATTGCTTATGCACAAAGAAAGTTAGGGATAATTTTAGAGTAGCAGTCAACTTATTTCAAAATATTGCAGTAGCTTAAAATCATAAATTTGGTCTTAATTGCATACTAACAATATACCACTATTTGCATTGTAAGATTTTTCCCCCTCTTAAGACATAAACTCATGCAGTCATCTTCCAGAGTCCCTGAGCATGAAGTTTCTTTTTCAAATGATGATAAAGCTTTAAATCTTGAACTTGTTCATATAAAGCTTGAGTTTTGCTGCTGATTATATCCCCCTTTTAATGTTTTTATCAGGATATCATCCAAGCCAACAAACCGAAATAAATATTGTAATTCTTTAAAAATGGAACATTTAAGAATTTTTTAAACTTATAATATTCAGAAACAACAGAAGTGAATACCTGTGTTTGTCCCCTTTGAAATAAAGCTGAACCATGCAAAGTTTTAAACAAGTCCACTTCACAACTGATATTTCTAAGTGTATTGAAATCTCTACCATCACATCTAGAAAAATAGAGTTAAAAAGAATTTTTTTTTCTTTCCAAAGTCTTATTTCACGAACTCAAATACAGAATGCATCCTTTGCTTTAAATCCAAGAGCAGTGTTACCTGTCAGAGCTGATACAGAGTAGAGGAGCACATTTATTACAGCACCTCCTGTATCTACTATTCAACTGATATGTACATACTGGCATAATAGTCAAATATAAGTCCAACTAAAATAGGTTGTCAACAGCTCAGACCAATCAATCAACTGACACATATTTTTAAAGTTTTAATCCAGTATAACTTCTAGAACACATTTTTTTTCTGGTTAGGGATTCTATTCTTATTGGCTCATGTACAAGGCATGAGATATTTCAAAATCTATCCCACATTTTGCCTTCCATTAGCATTGAAAATAACTCCACTTAATTACAATAAATTCCACATTTACCTTCGGTATTCATTTATGATAAGATTTCTAAAGATTTCCTTGGAAACAACATTAAATGATTCTGTGATTTCATAAGAACCAGCCTCCGGAAACTTTTCTAGAAGTTAACATAGAAGAAAAATTATTTTCTATTCCTTAAAAAATTAGCGAAAGCATCCATTTTAGCAACAAAATAATTAGCATGATTTTCTATCTTTTTCTTTCAACAGATTCAAAGAGAACAACTAAGCAGAAATGAAAGCAACCAAATAGGAAGGGAAAAGGTTACGTGTGTGTGTGTGCATGTATATGTAAATATAAATATATATATTCTATTTTTCTTATAATCATCTTAGTGCAACCCAAATCTGTAATTCTGTGAACATATTACATGGATGTTGATGATAAACAAAACATTTGTGTTTGTGTGTGTATGGTACTATACAAAGAAAAAAAGTCCAGGCATAACAAAAAATAGAATATTCATCTTCTTTCTCATATACTAGGGCTGTAATGGCAAACCTGTGGCATGTGTGCCACAGGTGGCATGCGGAGCCATTTCTTAGGGTACGTGAGGCATTGCCCTATCAACTCCAGCGCGTATGCGCATGCTGGCCAGCTGATGTTTCATTTTTGGCCGTTTTTCGCACTCGAGGCTTCTCTGAACTTCCATTCCTGAACTTCTGGGTTGCCTGTCGGGCTGTTTTTCTCCCTCCAGAGGATTCTTCCGGAGGGAGAAATACAGCCCTACGGGCAACCCGGAAGTCCTTTCCCGAACTTCCAGTATGTGCATTTGGCTGTTTTTCGCCCTCTGGAGGCTTCACCCTCCCGAGACTCTGGAGCCTGGGGAGTGCGAAAAATGAATCCACCATGCCATCACGGCCAAAAGCATGGGTGGGTGGGTGCTCATATGCGCGTGCCCCCTCACTCCCCCCGTTTTTGGCAATGTGATGGCAAAAAAGTTAGCCATCACAGTACTAGGATTTTGGTTTTTTACATCAGAGGAATAAAAACATTTAATCAGGCTAAAAACCCTGTAGTCTGAAATACTACATTGCTCAGACATTAATTTATCTCCTTAATAGATCTGTACACAAAGTCACTCCAAAATATATTTCATAATATGCATGCATATAACAATTATTAGTGTATCTGACCTTTTAGCTGTTCTTCTGTTTCAAGCCTGATTTTGTTGATAGCTTCATCTCTTGAAATCTGGAATGCAAAATGTTTATTTATTAAATTTATCTTCTACCTTTCATAAGTAGTGCTCAAGATGGCAAAAGATACAAAATTGAATTCAAACACAACATCCTATTTATTAAAATAAGAATATATAATTAAGAAAAAAAATCAAGAGTCAGTAACCTGATAACTGCAATCATGATTATGTATCTAACAATACTATGGGACACCAAAAATAAATTGGAAGTAATTAAAAAAATGGCTGAATCCATGGATTTTGCACTCTCCTGAGATTTAGGGTATTTTAAAATAATGTGGGGGATTTATTTTTAATTTTATTTATTAAATGTATATGGTACATAGACTATGGATAAGGTAGAATATCTTTGCAGACAACAGTAGTCCATGGATCTGGTGGTCCTGGTCCTGGTTCATAAGAAGAATGGTGAACTGAAAATTTATGCATGTTTATACTTCCATTTTTCCTCATAAATATAGATCTTAGATTCTTGCTGACACATAGGGTTTTGCTAAAAAATTGCCACTAAATGTTATACTATTAAATTTTTTACACTGGCCAACACTAGTAATTCTATGTTTTGAATCATCTTTTGCCTCTTGAAGCTAAGATCAGTATATTGCCCTACTGGGATGGAATTATATCAATAGAATTTAGAAGGGATTATATGAATGCAAATACTTACTTTATCATGTGTGAAGTCTGAAAATTCTGCTGTGACTTTTTCAGATGCAAGCCTTTGCAGAGGTGGAGGAGGAACCATGGAAAAATAAGGAAACAATGTAGCAAGTTCATATTTTAATAAGTACTTCATTTATATTGTATATATGTTGAATTTTCCTTCTGCTTTGAAAGAGTAAGCCCTCCAACCTAACAAATTTGGTTTAATAAAGTTTGCTTTTAATTTACAAAATATGCTGAAGCGAATCTTATTTGAATTGCTGGTGATAATGAATTTTGTCCCAAACATTGTATTGTTTTAATATTTATCAAAGCAGTTTAGATCACGTTTGCTGCTTCCACTCAAAATGAGCATTCAATATTAAGTGTAGATTTTCCCATGTGCTTTGGTTTCAAAAAGACCCATTTGCCATTTAGTAAATGTTTGGTATTACTAAGCACCTTTCTCATCAGTAATCTATTTAATCAAAGGTTTCCTTTACAATAATCCAGCAAGTATTCAAACACCTACATTTAGAGCACAAAATGTATATACTAGTATATACAAAAAGTATATATATATATACCAATAAGATCTATTATATGCATTTGAAGTCCAAAAAATAAACATCAATTTAGAAAACAAAATCTTCTCAATATTACGTTGGACACAATTTAGAAATTCAGCTTCATCCTTTGAAATTAGGAAAGAAGCCAGGAACAGACGTTTTAGTAAATGAACTAATTTTGATAACAACTTTCAGGTGCAGTATATCTTTTAAGCCAGGGTCCCCAACCTCCAGGCTCCAGTCCACTACTGGACCATATGACCTGTTCGTAACTGGGCTGCATCAGTGGCTGGCTGACACAAGCACATGTGCATAGCTAGACTTGTGCGATTGGCAGGCACAAAAGTGCGTGCACAGTTCAACATTAACAAGTGACAAGCCAGGTTTCTTCCCCCCTCCCCCCGGCTGCCAAAGGTTGGGGACTGCTGCTCTAAGCTGCTCCACATTTCTAAGCATGTTTTCACACACTTCCCAAGCCACAAATCGGTATCTAACCTGGGTTGGGGGGGCGGGGGGCGGATAATGGAATATTAGCAAAAAAAGAACAATGCAGATTTGGCAGAGTCAACTTCAGGCTATGAGACCAAGTAGAACTCAGAGCACGAAAGTGCTGTGCTACTAGTGACCTGACTTTACATAACCTTGTAAGTGCTAGGACATCCTTGAAGAGGTCTTATTAAGAATATTATTAATTTAACTGGAAGAGCACTAAATGGCATACATTTTACAACCCTATAAAGTACCTGCTTTACTAAACTTTTTTTTTAAAAAAGGAGCTTGCCTAATTTGTTCTTAAAGTATGATATAGAAATATATTAAACTCTACATGTACTTTCATTTTCTTCTAAGTTTGTTTTTCATTGAAACATTTTTTCTTTCATACCTGTAACATTTCTGCAAATTTTACATCTTCAGAATTTAACATATCCAGTTCTACCTATTTGTTAAGTGTCCTCGAGTTACAATCACAACTGAGCCCAAAATTTCTGTTGTTGAGTTTTGCCCCATTTTATGATCTTTTTTGCGACAGTTGTTAAGTGACTCCCTGCAGTTAAGTTAGAGACATGGTTGTTAATTGAATCTGGTTTCCCCACTGACTCTGTTGTCAGAAGATCACAAAAGATGGGACACCGCAATTGTGATAAGTATGAGTTAGCTGCCAAGCGCCTGAATTTTAATCATGACCATAGGGATCTGCAATAGTCACAAATATGAAAAATGGTCATAAGTAACTTTTTTCAATGCCATTGTAACTCCAGTCACTAAATGTACTATTGTAAGTTGAGGACTACCTGTATAAAATGGGATGTGAAGAAAATACCGTATTTTTCAGAGTATAAGACACACCTTTTTCCCACAAAAAAGAGGGTGAAAATCTGGGTGCATCTTATACACTGAATACAGCATTTTTGGCCTCCCGAAACTCTGCCCTTCGCAAAAATGGCTGTGCATAGCCTTTAGGAGCCTTGCAGAGTGTAAGGAGTGCTCCTGGGGGCTGGAGAGGGCAAAATGAGCAAATAATGGGTGTTTTTTGCTCATTTTTGCTCCCCCCCCCAACCCCCAGGAGCACTCTATAAGCCTCCTAAAAGCTATGCATGCCGTTTTTGGGTGGTCTGCAGAGTGCAAAAACTTTTTTTTAATTCACTGCTTCAAAATCTTGGTGCATCTTATACTCCGAAAAATATGGTAGATTATTTTTGTGCTGCTTCGGTCACTTGACATTAGGCAGCATATGTTTGTGTGCAACAATTATGTAGCTATAGTTATTTTTAAGTAAGAAAGAATACAAGAAGCCAAGGCATATTCAATTACGGTTCTCCAGATGTCTGTGTCCACACTTACTGTTGTGCATATTTTACAATCTCCTCAGGGGCAGTCAATAACTTATGGTCAGTTCTCTTTTTGACTCCTTGCTCTCTTTCCAGCTGCTGTATACCTTGAATGATTTGCTGGGTATGCTTCAAACCTACTTTAATGGCATGGCAGAAATCTTGTTGAAGGATGTTGTCTGCTGCAGCTTCCAACATAACTATTGAATATAATTGAGAGGTAGTTAATCATTCCAACAGCTTTCAGTATGAAATGTACTAGCTATTAACAAAATTTCTAAGTAAAAGAAATGGCCAGCCTATATTATGTAATGAATTGAGATTAATAATTTAAGATTCACACATATGAAGATTTAACTGCTTTGCTGTAAAGAAATCTATCCTATTTCACTTAGCTTTTTCTGCTCTGGCTTGGAAACACTACTTTAGAACCTTCCTCAAATAACAAGTTAAACTAAGTCACTGGCAAACAGCAATAAACATCAGCAAAAAATACTTAAGCATACTTCAGACAGCTAGCTTCTTTGCCAGATTTTTGTGATTCGGAAGTATTAAGTATTTTATTTAATGAATCTATATGGCTGCCCATCTTGAAAATGCAACTCTGGGTGGCTAACAAGAAACAATAAAATAGCAAAGAATAAACAATCTCTTCTGGGGTAATAATATATCTTGAAAGACAATTGTAAAAAAAAAGCACTAAATGCTTACTGATTGTGACAAAAAAGTACTATTTGAAGAAGGCACTGGCGATGAAACAGATTTAGCATCTAAAAAAAGTGTTTAAGTCAGGTACACCAAAAAAGACTTTCAGAAGAAAAGTGACAAAATATCATCAAACATGTCTTTCTGGGCTAATTGTCAGGGTTGGAGTGAGTAGCATATACAGTATTATTTTTCTTCTTTCCCCCGTTGCTGGTGCCAGTCAGTGTTGATTGGAAACTAGAGAACCTGCTCTCAGCCCCTACACTGTGGGATGCCACAAGATTCTCTCCATTAATGTTCAACATATACATGAAGCTGAGAGGTTATTGGTAATCATGTGGTAAGGCAAGGTGTCAAACTTGCAGCCTGCGGGCCAGATGAGTCATGCACTGGCCACACCCAGTTTACAAAGGAGAAAAAAGTCGTGATACGTCACATGACTCTGTAAGGATATGAGTTTGATACACCTGTAGTAAGGTATCATAAGTATGTTGATAATATCCAGCTGCATATCCATACACATGGTGAAGTAAGCAATGCTATTGACATCATGTCTTGGTAGCTAGAGGATATAGAGTTTTAGACTGGCCCAACACTGGCAAGATTGAATGGGTATGATGGAATGTGTCTACAAAGAGGAAGGTAGTGTGATGGACTACAATACAGTGACAATTTCCCAGGACAGATGGAATAAAGGAGAGGGGATGAGCAATACAGCCCAGAGTTGGATCAAATAAATTTTTTTAGGACAGTCACTCCCTAGAATCTCTAATTATTTCTTCAGTAGTATAGATTTAGTTTGGCAAGATTCTGTCTATATGGTGTGAGCAAATAAAGAATTGAACTTTTAGCTATATTGTTTTTAGGTTGAACTTAACAACAGCTTTGAGTTTTGGAACCAAAGGATCTGGAAATTTATCATGGAGAGGGCTGCACTACCTATACAGAGGCAATGCACAATCTGGGAGTCCTTCTGGACTCATGACTACTGCTCAAAGAACAGGTTGCTGTCATAGCAAGAGAGTATTTGTACAATTACGGATTGTGCACAGCTTGCCCATTCCTAGATTGGGGGGCCCTACTCCCTCATATTTTAGTTGCCTCCCACATTATTGTAACACATTCTACATGGAGCTGCCCTTGAAGAGCATCCAAAAAATTGAGATGCAGTGCACATCATGCCCCTACTCTGCACAGTTCAAAATACACAATATTTCAATAATCTCATATAATTCTAGTATGGGATTATAATTTCCAAAAACAAAATTTAATTTCTTTCAGTTTCTGACAAAAAGTCCAAAAGTGGTTTCCATATAGAAGTAAAATTGTTCAGTCTTTTAAAATCAAAGCTAGGTAGTCCTCAATCTACTACAATTCAGATAAAAAATTCAGTTATAAATTGTGACAGTTATAAATCAAGGTATGTATATGACTGAACATGATTTTATGACTCTTTTTATGGTGGACACTAAGCAAATCATACCACCTGTATGTCCAAATCATGTAATTGTTAAGTGAATCATGTGGTTGTAAAAGTTGTGAATGTAAGCTAGTTTCCAAGTGACCGAAAACCAGTCTCAAGCCAAGAATTAACTCTATATGTATATCTGAACCACTTACCAATATGGTTTCGAGGGGCTCCAGAAACCACTAAATTCAAAGTACTAGAAGACATTTCTTTTCGAGTGGGATTAATAACAACTTCTCCATCAATCATTCCAACTCTTACAGCTCCTAAGGAGGTACCCCATAAATTAATATATTCCATCAGTTATGCAAATCAAACAATATAATCAATAATTTGTGAATGTTTTCAATGTTTTTGAACTACAAAAAATACAGCTTAATACCGGTAATGTACTACTTAACAAATTTGCTGTTTAAAAGAATTTGCTTTACTGAGCAAATATTTTAAAAGCTATATCACAAAGACAATTCCCAAACAGTGCTTGTGTCTAATTCAGCAAAGGAAGGAAAGGTATTAAGGGAAAAATTGCCTTTGCTTTAACTTGAGAAGATATTAGAACAGTGATTATAATGTATGACAAAAGCTACTTCCATAGTGCATCTCTGGCACTTGTTTACAATCACATTATGATAACTTAGAAAAGGGAAACAATCTCAAAGGTTAGGACTGGAAGCAGTCATGAACTTTGATTATAACTCCCCAAAATTTATATATTTATGTGTTTGTGTATTAAAAAAACTAAATAATAGTTTAAATTATCATCTGTACTTACCAATAGGTCCATTCCATGGAATGTCTGATAATGCAAGAGCTGCAGAAGCTAAACAGTAAGAATTATTATTTGAAACTGTTTATGGTATTTCACCAAGTCAATCTATTCTAGAGGGGAAAAAGATTTTAAAAATTCATTACCTGCATTAATTGCCTGCACCTCAGGACTGTAGGCATCATCTACAGCTAAAAGATTACAAATGATCTAACACAAGAAAAACAAGTAATACCGTTTTAGTTAACAGTAATTGAATACTAAATTTCAATAGCCTGGCAAATGGTTCAACACTGAGCAAGAATGTATCATGCCTCTTTGGTTGTTTAATGCATTTATAGGCAAATGTATAAGGAATACTTGAAATGAGTTAGAGACATATTGTCTGAGAACATAAATATAACTTTTGTATTAGTTGAAAACCCAAATGATGCGCAGAAATATTACATAAATTGCAAAAACAAAAAAGCAACTAGAAACATGGCAGAAGATGGAGATGGAAAAATGAGCAGATAATTTCAAGTACTCTTTTTTAGAGGAAAATCAAGTTTTACTAAACAGCGTTGATACCAATGTTCCCTCTAATATTTTTTCAGTGTGAGCAGAAAAGTATAATGTTTGAGCGGCACATTTTCATGCTTGAGCATCTGATTTTTTTTCACAGATGTCACCTAAGACAACAACGAAATCAGTATTATTTGAAACTCAAAGTTATGTTTATTCAAGGTACCCGCTTAATTAAAAGTGTTATATAATATCAGTATCACTTAACAACGCTCCTGCTTAGCAACCAAAATGTTGGCTCAGAAGGTCTGGCATTTGAAGCACGCAAGTCTTAAAGCTGTTGTTACAAGATCCTTGCACCCCTAACCCTTTTAGAAAAAAAAACTCAGGGGTCTTCAAAACTGACAGCTTTAAGACTTGTGGACTTCAACTCCCAGAATTCCTCCTCCAGTCATGTTGGTTCAGGAACTCTGGCATTGAAGTGTGCAAGTCTGAAAGCTGTCAAGTTACAAGATCCTTGCACCCATAACCCTTTAGGAAAAAAAAAACCCAGGGGTCTTCAAACCTGACAGCTTTAAGACTTGTGGACTTCAACTCCCAGAATTCCTCCTCCAGTCATGTTGCAGCAACGTCATCTGCGTGGATATGCTCCATCTTCGGTTTTTTCACTGGGGGCATGGCTGCCACTGAAGATGCCGACGAGCCCCCGCCACCACCAGAATAACTGCTGCCACCTCCTCCTCCTCCAACAGCACTACCACATTTGCTGCCTGGGGCTGCGGCTGAGGTGAAGCCGCCAAAGCTCCCGCTGACGCCCCCGCCCATGGCAGCGGCGGTGGTGCCTCCTCCTCCCCGTGGAGCACCTGAGCTGGGCTGTGTTATCCCTGCCGCCGCCGCCTCCTCCTCCACCATGCTTTTGAGAAGCCATGAGGCCTTTTTTTCCTGCTCCCGCCCCCTCCGCCGCCTTTCTACTGGCTCCCACGGCCTCAAAAGCACGGCGGAGGAGAGATAACGCGGGGCCCAGTTCAGGTGCTCCGCGTGGAGGGGGAGGCACCACTGCCATGGGCGGGGGTGCCGGCGGGAGCTTTGGTGGCTTCACCTCAGCCGCAGTGTCGGGTGGCAAATCCGGCAGTGCTGTTGGAGGAGGAGGCGTCAGCATATATTTCGGTGGTGGCGGCGGTTTACTTCAGCCACAGCACCGGGCGCAAATGGCTAGGATTGGCCACCCACAAAGGACCTCCCCGCGCTTGCTTTGCTGAACACGGGGCAACTGACACTAGTTTGAGAGGCTGGTGCAAACTACCGTCAGTTGCTCCGTGCTCATCAAAATAAGTCTGAGGAGGTCCTTTGCGGTTGGCCAGTTCTAGCCGCCTGCAAAGGACTTCCCTGCGTTTTCTTTGCTGAACACGGGGCGACTGACAGTAATGAGTGGCGCAGCCGGCGCCTAGGAGGACCTAAGAGATTGGCTGTGCCGCGTAAGCTCCTGCCGCTGTCCCCACGCCCATGTTAATCCTAGATTTTCTGATGCCCCTCAGCTTCCGGAGCCTGTGACAAAAATCACTGCATGGCAGTTAGAAATTGCTGCATGGTGTTTTCTTGCCAGGTGCGCGGCCGCGCACCTTAGAGAGAACAATGGTTGATACTGTCCAAAACACAACAAACTAGGATAAAATGCTGCATATTTTCACTCATATTCTTCTTCTTTCATTTTCTTGAAGTCCCTATGTTTTTATCAAATGGGAATCACATTATAAGAAAAATGCTCCTTTGAATTTCATGAAGTTGGTTTGGGAATGCATTAACAATCCACTAAATTTCTGAAATTTTTGAGGGCACAACGAACAAAAGGAAGTTATTCCTTGACACTTCGAGAAACAAAAGCAGTTCTATAACAGAAAAACAAATTGGATTCTACATTACTAAGTAGCTACTTAACACCATTATTGCACTATTAATTAGACAGAAAATGAGAAGTGACCGAAGTAGCCTACCTGTGTATCATAATAGTAGCCTGCTGGAAAAAGTGGTCGAATTGATCGATCTGTAAAATATAATATTTGAAGATATTATATTAAAAAAAACCATAAAATTAATTAATTAATTTAAATATGTTCAGATAATCTATAAAGGTAACCATCTTGCAATGTGGCTTTTATAATTAAAACAAATGTTATTTTAGTCAAAGGTTTTCCAGAAATAGGTTTGTTGCATCTATTTTTATGATCCACTACAAGTAGTCCTTGATTTAAACCATTCATTGAATGACTGTTTGAAGTTACAGCGGCACTGAAAAAGTGACATTTTTCACACTTTGACCATTTCAGGATCCTTATGGATACTGATCAAAATTTGGACACTTGGCAACTGGCATGACCTTTTGCAACTTTCTGACAAGCAAAATCAACGGCGAAGCCAGATTCACTTATTTTAGGCTTAAGACCACAGAAGTGAAGGACTATTGGTACCTCACTTAAAAATAAGGAGCTGGTTGTTTATTTCTTGTTGACAAAAAAACTAATAGTTGTTCAATGATATTTCTTGAAAATTTAACTATTGGTGGATTTTCAAAAGCTTTTTCAATTGGTTTATTACTGATTTATCATTCTAATATTTTAATGTTTCATATTCATATTTTTATCTAGTTCTAAGCTTCCTAAGTTACTTGAGGGTGAGATAGCAGCATATAAATTTAATAAATATAATAAATTTACAATAATGAATTTTCAAAAGCCAATTATCACATTTATTAAAATAGCATATTATTTCTTTAATTGTTTTTTGTGCTGACTATTGTTATATAACAAAATAAACACCCATATAAAAATAAGATTTTGGGGGCTATAACTCCCAGAATCCTTTGGATATGCTGGTTTACATTGATGGGATCTGAAATCTAAAATACCTGAAAACCCATTGTACTATCTCTGTAATAAGAAAATAGCAAAAATAAAATGAGCACTATCAATAATAACATAAGACCAATCCCAAGAATTCCTCAAATTTATATCATAAATTTCTGCTATTAACAAGAGTCACTATCACTCCCTCCCAAAATAACCCAACCCAAAAGAAAAAGGTGTTAATTTTCTACGAATGATGCTTCTATTTTGACCATATTAAACATCAGGTTATTTTCCTCCATTCCCAAAATTGTTTCTAGATACTAGCCCAAGAATTCTCAAGAAGAATTGGTTTTTAGGAAAAAGAAAATATGGAATAAGGCTCATTATCAGTTTCATTAGATACAGAAAGGCATAAAGAACATACCGGTATTAGTACAGGTAGTCCTTGACTTACAACCACAATTGGGACCAGAATTTTGGTCATTAAGCAAAGTGGTTGTTAAAACAAAATATCATGTGACTGCTTCACTCAATGGCTTCAATCCCAGCAGTGGTTGTTAAGCCATCTTGTGGGTTGTTAAGCATATGGAGACCCACGTTAAGAGTGCAGGGTGCCTCAGGAGAGCGGGAAAGACTTTGGGAGGGTAGTTGCAGGCTGTGCATGACTTGTTACTCTACTCTCTTTGCAGGATTTTCAGTGTCAGAGCAAAGATGCATGCACACACATTGTGCCTCACCCCCCCCCCAAGGCACCCCATGCTCCATACATTATTGCTGCTTCTCTGCTGACGCTGAAAATCCTCTCTGCCAAAATCAAGTATGCTAAACCTCCACATACGCACCTGCTTAGGCTCAACAGGGATTTTCTAGTATAGTTTGCAAAGATGCCTCATGTCACAGCAAAGAATCATGGGGGTGGAGGGGTGGGTTGCTTTTTCCAAACGTCCATTGTTGCTACATATTGCCAACTTCTTTCACCTCCCTTCCAAGCAACAGCACATGTACTTTTAGCATGGAAGGCAGGAAAGGCACAACAGAATTGGAGGGAGCCCAAGAGGAAAAGAGAAATAAAGTTCCTTCTTCCTTCTCCTCCAGACTTTTTCTCTTCGTTCTATGGCTAGACTTCCTCCCAAACATTTAGAGAAAGTACATGACTAACTTTTTATTAAATGAAAATATCAGTGGTTTTAAATTCAGATTGACACTGTGATTGAATTACAGTATTTATTAAATTTGTCACCCATCTCGGATATGTAGTAGTTAGTATGCCAGGCAAAATGTATTAGTTTGTTCTGACTGTCACCTACCAAACCTTACAGTAGAAAACAATTTAGTCATCCATCAGCACTTGTTCTAAAACATATATAGCTTGAACAGATGCCCTAATGCTACATTAGATACAGAATATCATTTATTGATCAAATTTATATGGCCATTTCACAAGAGGTATAATTAACTGAATATGATCCAATTCAGAACTGTCTCTACAATTTGTTTTTTAAAGAAAACCAACACTTATAAATAAGACTACTTGATGTTTATACTACATACCTATTAATCTGCTTGTAAGAATTTCATGATCTGTAGTACGCAGTTCTCTTCTCAAGTAATTGGTAGGTATTCTTCCTACAGCAGCACCCTTTTGCCGATAGTCAACCTAATGTAAGAAGCAGCATTTTGTTTTGAGTTTTTAAGACAAGGTGACATTTCAGGTAATGAATCAGGAATAAACATTCCAGTTTATCTGGTCTATTCAGAACTATGATATATTTTTCAATACAGCATCTAAAAATCTTATTATTTTGACAAATGTTCTGCATCATGACCAAAAGTTATACAAAGTAGTCCTTGAATTACAACAGTTTGTTTAGTGACTGTTTGAAGTTACAGCTGCACTGAAAAAGTGAGTTATGACCATTTTTCACACTTATGACCTTTGCAGCATCCCCATGATTTACATTTGAATTCTTGACAAGTAGTTCATATTTATGACAGTTGTAGTTTCCAGCGGTCATGTAATTCCCTTTTGTAACCTTAAGACAAGCAAAGTCAATGAGGAAGCCAGTTTCACTTAACAACCATAGCAAAAAAGTCATAAAATGGGACAAAACTCACTTAATAAGTTTCCCACTTAGCAACATAAACTTTGGGCTCAATTGTGATTGTAAGTTAAGGGCTATCTGTAGTATTATGCTTGGCATATATTACTTTAGAATTTTTTATTGAAATACATACCACCAAAGGCAGGAACTGAGATTGAGAAGCTTTTGTTTTACTGACTGCTGTCACCATCACTGTTGTATCACCTAACTTAATTTAAACATACAAAAAAACAGAGGAAACAGAGATGAATCATGCTAGTTATATTCACAGGCTTCATTATATTTTAAGGGTAAAAATTGAGGGGAGAAACCAGCCCACAAACCACTCAATGGTATGACCAAAATTATTTCACAGTGAAGTGAATACCTTAACCACAGCACAACCATCAGCAAATCTGGCTAGTTTTCCTGAAGATATTTCCAATTTCCTAGAAAAGGAAGAACATAGACATATGTATGTTTAGTTAATCTTAGAATTTGTTCACCTCAATCCAACATCTAATTCTGCAAAAAATATTGGATGCCACAGAGTATTTAAGAGCTGTGGTGGCGCAGTACTCCAGGCTACTTCTGCTGATTGCCTGCAATTTGCAGTTCCAATCTCACCAGGCTCATCCCTTTCGAAGTGGGTAAAATGAGGACCCAGATTGTTGGGGGCAATAGGTATAAAATCTAAGTGCTGTTGCTATTTCAAAGTGACAGGACGAAATATATTGTGTTCCAATCCAACCAGATGTAATTCTGCATAAGTGATTAAAAAAACAACAACATAAACAGTCCATGGAGGAAGTCAACCTGCACGTGGTCAGAACTACTTGAGATACTCCAAAACTTAACTATGCTTTGGAAAGATTCTCCAGGGATTTTTATCATCTCTGCACAAATTTTCCTCCTGGGAGGAAAAAAGAGACCCCCTTCCTTAATAAGCCTTCCAGTCTTTCTTTCTTACTTGCTTCCAACATCCACAGTCGTCGCTATAGAGGTGGCAGGAGAGCTATTAAAACCTGTGGTCGAACTCAGCCGCATAAGGCGAAGGCAGCCGGGCCCCCTCAGCCGAAAACCCGCAGGGCCTACTTCGCGGGAGGCTGCTATCACAGCACTCCCCACCGACTTCGTCCTCCATCTCAGCCATGAACGGCAAGCAGCACAGCAAGCAGCCATTAAAGCTAATAGTCACCCGGCAAGGCGAGTGCTTCACGTTAAGAGACAGCTGATTGGCTCTACGCAACAAACTCGGTCGCCATTGGCTGTTGTGGCATGCACGTGCGTGTTAGCCAGAGAAGCTGAGGAATGGAAAAGAAAGGGGCAGATGGAGGCGGGTGCTTCCCGCGGTTCAGTTTCGATTCCCAAGAAGGGAGAAAGAACGCAGAGATGGTCGCTCGCCCTCTAGCGGTGGGAGTTTCCTCGCAGTTTTAAAAGTTTCTAGTACTCGAGCAAATTCTTCTTGCGCTTTTCCTGTTCCGGGAAGGCTCGACAGAATGCGAGTTGGAGCCTCTCTGAGTAACATTTTAGGTTGGAAGACGGGATTGAGCTACCTGGCGCCGCTAAATGAACCCTGTTTTAGATATTGAGACCAGGCGAGAGAGATATTTTAGAAGTGATTTGTCTTTGTCTGCGCCAACTCAGGAAGCTTAAACTGCCCAAGGAGCTGCTGATACAGTTCTACAGAGGAATTATTGCGTTTGTCATCTGCACCTCTATAACAGACAACTCACTTCTCAAATCTCTCTCATTTTAATATATTTTAGAAGTGATTTGTCTTTGTCTGCTTCCTAGGGCTGAGAGAGAGTGACTGGCCCATTATGCCTGAAACAGGATTAGAACTCAACCCCGCTTTATGGCTCATTTGGAGAGACTTGTTTCTTCATGCAAGCATAATTAAAGATTTCTGGAGTTTCAGATATAATTGTATTATATATAAGCAAATTATAGTGCATTATAGGTGCTCCATTTGTCATTACATGTATCATGAATTAGCTATGCTTTTATTATACCTTACGGTACTTTTTAATTTTATTTCTTTGAAATAATGCAGTGTGGTGGTGGCTTGTTTGAACATCACTAACAAAAGTTGGGTGCAATTACAAAGAAAATAGTAACCCCAGGGACACAAAATTATTTGTGATAAAGGGTGGGAGTGTCTTTGTGGTGATAGTGGAGAAACAAAAGGATGATCTGTGCATCATATCACACGACTTGAATCAGCTGCCATAATACAGTTGACCCAAAGTTCATAATTGTGAAAATTATGATGGTAATGATGATTATGATAAAGTTGGCTTTGGCTTCATTTTGATGCCATAACAATTGCAAAGTACCGTATTTTCACGACTATAAGCCGCACTGAAAATCCTAAAATTTGATCAAAAACCGGCAGTGCGGCTTATAACCCGGTGCAGCTTATGGTCGTGAAAATACGGTAACAGTCTGTGGCTTGGCTGGCCAGTTGCAAAATCTTTAATAAAGGATCTCTACTAAATATAAATTTCTTATAAAATCAAAAGATAGCTTCAGTTTGTATTATTCATTTAGTCATTATACAGAGAGGTTATACATTACTGAAATAAGCAAAAAGATGGTTTATAGAAGACCATAAGGTCAAGAAGTATAGTCTTGTATTCTGTAAAATCATATATTCTATAATTTCTATAAAACTCTAAAATCTATAGAATAAATATAGTAGCAGTAACTGGTGTTCTTAATGCATTCCTAAGTCATCTATTACAGTGTTTTTCAACCACTGTGCCGCGGCACACTAGTGTGCCGTGACATAGTGTAAGGTGTGCCGTGGGAAAAACACTTTATATATAGTCAATATAGGCACAGAGTTAAATTTTTTTAACATTTTCTAATGGTGGTGTGCCTCGTGATTTTTTTCATGAAAAAAGTGTGCCTTTGCACAAAAAAGGTTGAAAAACACTGATCTATTAAGTGGTAGTTTGCTTTTCACAATGATTCTGAAAATTGATTAAGGTGCATTGTGTACTATGAAATTAAATCATAGTGGATATTAAAATAACATATTACCTTGCATATCCATTTGAGAATACAAGTCTACTTTAAAACAAATCCCACTGAATTTACTGTGATTTATTACAGTATTCCCAGGTCAATACCTATTTGTTTGTTATGTATAACAGACACATCTGAAGGAAACGTTTTGAATAAAACGGAGATTCCATTAGGAAAAAATGATAGCATCTTATGTTATTAGTAAACCAAAATTGGCTGCACGCATACAGCATACGCATACAGCTGTGACCAGGGGGGCATTTGCCCAGGTTCGCCTGGTGCACCAGTTGCGTCCCTACCTGAACCGGGAGGCCCTCACAACAGTCACTCGCGCCCTTGTGACCTCTAGACTGGACTACTGCAACGTGCTCTACATGGGGCAGCCCTTGAAGAGCATTCGGCGACTTCAGCTTGTCCAGAATGCAGCCACGCGAGTGATCATGGGTGCACCTCGGTTCACCCACGTAACACCTATCCTCCGCGAGCTGCACTGGCTGCCTATTGGTCTCCGGATACGCTTCAAGGCGCTAGTCGTCACTTATAAAGCCCTTCATGGTATTGGACCTGGGTACTTGAGAGACCGCCTGCTGCCAATTACCTCCACCAGACCGATTAGATCCCACAGAGTAGGCCTCCTCCGAATTCCATCCGCCGGCCAGTGTCGACTGGCGACTACCCGGAGGAGAGCCTTCTCTGTGGCTGCTCCGACCCTCTGGAACGAACTCCCCGTGGGGATTCACACCCTCACCACCCTCCAGGCCTTCCGCAAATCCCTTAAAACCTGGCTGTTCCGACAGGCCTGGGGCTAAACAACCGTTGCCCCTATCTCGAATGGTATGATTGTTGCGCTTTTAAATTATGTATTGTTTTGTGTTGGTGTCAAACTGTTTGTATCCCCTTTCCCTTGCTCAACTTGTGAGCCGCCCTGAGTCCCCCTCGGGGAAAAGGGCCGCATACAAACGAAATAAATGATAATGAATGATACTATTTGAGGTTTTTTTCCAATCACATCAACCTATTCTAACAGGTTTAACAAGAAGGGCATGCATCAATCAGGGAGTATCATCTGGTGTGGCCCAGGAAGAGAGAGTTTTCTGTCATAGCAGCTGCTCTGAGGAACATCACCCCACCTCTCCTCCCCCACATCAGATCAGCCCTGAATTTGGCACAAAGTCTTTTCCAATGGGCTGCAGACATAGGAACATGGTGGAGCTGTCAGAGTGGCTTTATTGACTGTTATAGATGGATATGATCATTTTGTTCATTATGAATTTTGTTATATGATTTTATATGGTTTTTCATTGTATTGGTTTTTTTTTTATGCTGTTTTTAATTGTGAGCTACCAAGAGCCTTACATTGAGATGGGTCCTATATAAATTTAGTAAATCAATAAAAACTTGGAATAATTGACATCACATGCATAAAACCAAGCCCATTAAGACCATGATATATAAAAACATCTAGATACAAATATTACCCACAGCCCCTGTGACTAAACTTCAGCTTTTGGAATCAGCTGAAGTTTTGAAACTGCAGCTCCCATCCCTCTCAGCAGTGAATACAGCCAATTGAACACACCTCCTTCTGAGATCCTATTATGGGATAGAGTTTGCATCCAACCAAGGAACAAAAGCATCCTTCCAAGCAACACCTGATGATCAATAAGTGACATTTGTTGGATAGGGAAGCTGTTTTAATTGCACTCTTGTTTATGTAAAATCAATGAGATCACATCAGTGTCTTCTGCTGTGGTTTTTTTTTTAGTGTGTTTAATTAGATCTACCCAGACAAGAAAGAAAAATACTTCCGCACCTAGATTATCTGTTTGTTCGTTAACTATATTCTGCTGTCTTCAGGGATTTAAAAAAAAACATTATATAAATAGGTTGTCTGGATTAATAGAGATTAGAAGAAGAGAAGGATAAGTAAAGTCAGGAAAGTATGGTGAGTGGGATAAGAACATATGCAATTATTTATCATAGATTTATCCCCCATATTCCAAGCTAATGCTATAATTAGCCTATCATAAAAGATAAAATTGACCCCATATATAGTATGTTCAAGACTCATTGATGACATGAATTAGCATTATTTTATTGATTGATTGATTGATTGATTGTGCCTTCTCTATTTTAGCACTTGCCCTCTGGAATGATATCCTCCAGAGATTCACATAGCTCCCATTTAGAGCTTACTGTACTTTAAATGAGACCTTCGGTTTGGCTTTTATCCCAGAACTTGGATTAGAATATGTAGTGTCTCCCACCCTCCCCTTGTGTGGGTTGCTCGAGTTGTGAAATTATGATTGCTTCCTCCCCCAGGATATTATCTACTAGATCATTTTAATTATATTTTATACCACCCAGAGTCACAGTAAAATTGGGTAGCCTAGAAATTAAATAAATACACTTTTACACCACTGCAATCAATATGACTCTCAGCTGCTGTTTTATTTTACTTTACATTAAAAATAATCTAAGCCTTAGTTCAGTGTTTCCCTACTTTTTCTCTGATGGGAAGCACTCTGTCATTATTGTGACCTTCTATTGGCATCATATCAACCAGAATCAACAACATGGAAGCTGTAGGCATTCCTCCATTATCAAGTGATGTCTACAGGATTTAAAAATTAAATAAATAGTTTTTAAAAATTCTGGCTCCAAACTGCTTGAGAAATATGCAGAGCCCTCAGGGTAGGGAGGGGAAGAGTGAATTAGATTGATCAGAGGTCTTCAGATCACAAATTGTGAATCTTTACTCCGGGAAGTCCATTGTTTGAATCTGTTTTCCTCAACTGATGCTCTTCAGATATGTTGGGAAGTTTGGCTGGAAAATATCAAAGTGTAGTATGCATGAATAGACCCAGTTAGAGGAAGATTAGTTTAGAAAATTACAAGCCTTAAAGATCTTGGTTAGTCTAACCTCAACACCCCTTGTTGGCAGTAAGACACATAAAGACTTTAATCTTGTATTACTTGTTGCATGTGATGGATTGATAGCAAGTTGTCTTAGGATAATTTGATCCGGAAAGCAACATAAATCTCTTTGAGATAAATAATTCTTCTAAAATATCTTTGTGATTATATAGGCTTGTGTGATTTTTGAACAAGAAACATACTGAAGGGAAATATTTCAAACATTGTAGTGTTTATTAAAGCTCTCCTCTTTTAGCCATTAGGTGGCATCATCAGCTAACTATCTGATCAAGAGTTTTTAATTAATTGATTAATGAAAGTCATTTCCTCTTGCAAAGCTTTAAAAAATGACTAAACAAATTAAATCTCATTTTTCTTGGAGTCACACTGAAATAAAATAGACAAAATATTTGGATAACTGAAAATCTATGTCTTGTCATGACTTTGACATAAAGAAATATTCTAAAGTAAATTTAATCCATGCTGAAACCTAATTTATTAATGAAATAATTCAAATTCCAATACATTAGACAATACATCCTACCTCTTTGGATTAGTAGCAGAAACTCAGGGTTTTATCATGTTAATCTTCTCTTAATGCCACAGCTAAATGCTTGCTTATTTCCATGGTATATTAAACCCGGGGGGGGGGGGGTCACCACCCTTTCGGACCTCAGGGACCACTAATTTCATAATTTTAAATCCCGCGTACCATTAATCTGAATTTTTTAAAAAGATAAATAGTATTTAGTGCAATATAAAAATGCAAATAATTTTTCTGTGGACCACCAAAATTTCCTCACAGACCACTAGTGGTCCCCGAACCACCAGTTGGTGACCACTGTATTAAACAGTATTGGGCACCGCCCACAATTCTAAATACTTGGAGCAGTGCTCTCTAACCACTAGTGGGCGGTAGGGACCAGGTTGACTACCACTATTGTAACCAATTGCCACACTGTGTAATTGAAGAAGCTTTTATGTTATATGTGTTATGTGTTGTGTGTTTGTGTTTGGAAATATTTTTTTAAACAAAATAGGATCACCAACATGATCACCGATGCCCAATGATGGATATGGCACAAGAAGAAGAAAGAATAACAGATCCGTCTTCTGTGCATTTTATACTGGATTCCGATGGGCTGGTCGTCTGGTAGTACTCTTAACACCACAATTTATCATTATCCAGGTGAAGTATTCCAGGGTTTATCTGAACAATATCATTTCTATCCTTCCTCTTTCTTTTTATCGTTTTCTAGACAAAAAGTTAAGTCAAAATAAATGGAATTGTTCCATTTAAGTAAATGGAAATTGATTAATTCCTAGTTATAGTTATTATTTATAGAATATCTTTAAAAAAAATTATTTTAGGGAATTTTTATTTGCTTATTGTTTATTACAAGAAATGCTATTCCTTTTAGCAAATGTTTTATTTGTGATGCAATATGTTGCTTTTAAGTGTGCAGGTTGGTGCATGGTTTATGTGTCTCAAAGTGGCTGCTTTTCTATGGGTAGGCCAGGTTGGTGCAAGGCAGCTTTGCCAGATTTGTGTGTTTGTGTACGATACCTGGTTGTTTAGGTAATTGTAGTTCCTGGTTCTGTGAACTTCCCAGCACTATCCTTTATAATTTCCCACAATGCCTTGATTATTTTTATTCCAGTGGCTTTGTCTTTCCTGTCCTCAGGGTTAGGGGAAAAAACTGGTTTCATCTGCAGTCTTTTAGGGGGAAATTGTTATTTTTTGGTGTTTTCCTGGCACTGTCATTGTTTGTGTGCGTGGGTGTGTAATGTCCCGCAGTTATCTGCACATTAATAATGATCAAGTACTAATAATATTTCCTTATATATTTCAGTGACCTTTCCTTACATAATTGGTGTTTTCTTTCATACTTTTAGAGTTCTAATTTCTGTTTCTGTTAGTTAGCAATTGATAAAACAAATCTCACGTGAAAAAGTATTCAAATCCTTCTTGATTTTAATTGTCAATTTATTCATTCCTGCACATTCTAATATTTATTCATTTTCATATCTTTGTTTTTCCACTGTTGTGCAAACACAATTCCAGCAGCTGTTAACATGTGTAAAATTAAATCTGTATTGTATTCCCTTTGAAATGCCCAACCAAATATTAACACCAGGCAAAAACGGGGCGAAGCGATGCACAATCAGAGGTGGTATTCAGCCAGTTCTGACCGGTTCTGGCAAACCAATAGCAGAAATTTTGAGTAGTTCAGAGAACTGGAAAATACCACCTCTGTCTGGCTCCGTCTCCATCTATTTGCTGCCTCCCGAGTCCCAGCTGATAGGTATCCCAGCTGGTCTTCTTCTGTTGCCCCGCACAGGAGAACAGAGTTGGAAAGCAGGTTTGTGGGGTGGGGAAGTAAATAGAGATTCTGCAGTATCCTTCCCCTGCCACGACCACCAAGCCACACCCACCAAGCCACAACACATCCACAGAACTGGCAGTAATTTTTTTAAAATCCTATCAGTGTAATACAGAATAAAGACATATACAATAACTGAATGAGGCCTTATATCCCTTTGAAACTGGAATCCGAAGCTAAATTGCTCAAGTAAATAGAGGAATAACTTACAATGATAAGCTAAACAAACACATGCATTCTGTCTGCCTAACCCTTTTGTTTCATTAGACCAGGAACAGAGACGTGGGAAAGAGGTTTGCTTTTTGGTTCCAATATAAACCAATCCAAAGCCGCCACTTGAGCAATGTGCCAAAATATAAATGCCATTTGTTAGACTGCAGAGAGTTCATAAATCTTACCTGCCAGGCAAAAATGTTTGCCCTCCACTCTGCAGGGTGGGACTGGAAGATGGTAGGAAACTGTTCTCCTTTTCAAAATTTAACTATTGGGCATGTCAATAGGAAGTACTAAAAAGCAAACAGAACAGGCCACAACCGATGGTAGGACACATCAAGCCTGTACATTCCTTAGGGCAGATTCATACCATGGGTACGGTTTTAAGAGAAGAGAGGGATATAGTTTGAATGACAGATTACCAAGCAGAGAAGGAATGAAATTGTTTTCTTCTCATGCATGTATAAGACAAAAGTTGTGAACATCTACAAAAGTTATAGAAAAAGAGGGATAAAATCAGTGGTGAAATTCAATTTTTTTATTACTGGTTCTGTGGGCTTGATGGGCATGGCAGGGGAAAGATACTGCAAAATCCCCATTCTCTCCCCACTCCAGGGGGAAGGTTATTGCAAACTCTCCATTTCCACCCCCCACTGGGGCCAGCCAGAGGTGGTATTTGCCAGTTCTCCGAACTACTCATAATTTTCGCTACCGGTTCTCCAGATTCTCTCAGAACCTGCTGAATTTCACTCCTGGATAAAATACATGTTATCAGGTTAAACATGATATTGAAATAATGAACAAAAAGCCATCTTACCTCTCTCTGTATTAATAGAAAATAGATTTATCCCACTGAATCAGTACCTAACAGATGGAAGAGTCCAATCCGCGTGACATGTAGTGAGGATTGCTAGGATTTGTAAATCTGCAGTGTGGAACTCCAAAAGTCACTTCCGGTTTGCTCGTAGGGTCGTTTTTCATCCTCTGGAGCCTTCAGGGAAACCTCCAAAAGGCCCCTGAAGGCTTCGGAGGGCTTAAAACAGGCCTACGAGCAAACCGGAACTCCATCCCCGAACTTCCATTTTGCCAGCAGGGCCAGTTTTTTTGCACTCTGGAGGCTTCAGGTAAGCTCCTGAAGCCTCTGCAGGGCCTCTGGAAGCAGCGGGGAGGTTTTTTTCGCCCTCCCCAGGCTCCTATAAAGCCTCTGGAGCCTGGGGAGGGTGAAAAAAGCATGCAAAAAATGGGGGAGCACCTGTCATATGCGCATGTGTGCTGGGGTGTGTGTTGTGCATTGCATTATGGGTGTGGCACACCTGCACACGACCCCCCCTGTGCTCCTCCTGCTTATGGCACACGAGCTGAAAAAGATTTGCCATCACTGCCCTAGTAGTTGTAAACTCTGCAGAGAATTACTTTGGTAAGAATTACTTTGGTAATCTTGACATGATTCTATTACCCTATAAGTAATTGAGAAATTCATGTTTGTGGTTTTCTCAGCTTGCCAGCTTCAGAGGGTTTGATAAAAATGTGAAATTATTTAACAGTATCAGCGTTACATATTGAGACTGGAGCAATAGGCTCCACCAAGTTCCTCCATTCCGGCAGGAAAATACTCAAAGCCGATTGGCTGAGCTGTCTGACAGCTCCCTATAAAAGGGCTAGCTGTCTGTCAGGCCAGTGCTGGATCTGTACATAGTTATCAAATAAAGAGCTGTTTGTTGTCACTGAAGCCTGAATCCTGTCTCCTCCATTCACCCTATCTAACAACCAGGATACCTGTATTATCCTAAAATCAACTGTACAGAATTCTATGTGTGAGGAAAAGAGCAGCATGACTACCCCCGCCCCCTTGGAAGACACAGTGCTGAAATTCTCAATTGCCATGACTGCTGCCAGGCAGAACTAGCCTTCTACCTTTCCCAAACTCAAGCTCTGTTTATTACCCCACCCCTCCAAATGATGTGAGAGTTATGACTATCTTGGCTTTGCCAGGAAACCCAAAGAAGGAGCACTCAATTTACCAGCCAGCAGAGAATGGACTGACCAGCCACAAGCCCACTTACCTGCATCTATGCCAACTTTCCAATTAGCCAGTTAGTCTTATTCAGCTCTTTAATGGGCATAACAACATCTACAGCTGGCTAGTCTAGCAGTACTGTGGCCACAGTCTCTGCCTGGAACTTGGCTGGGGAGCTCAACTTTAGCCAAGGAGTTCCCTGACCACACTGGTCACTGTAATATCTATGTGCTCTCTCCTCTGGTCATTAGAAATTGTTGTCTTTGAGATTTTGCTTTGAGCCTCGGAAGGGACTGGGCATCTGGCCTTCACAGAGATATCTGTCTTTGTATTTCCAGATTGGCATTTCCCAGTACCAGATCTTAGCTGTGCTCCCTGTCAAAACAGGTTTACTAATTTTTTCCCCAAGAATGTTAGACCTGTTTTTTTAATAGTTTTTACAGTCTCTCGAAAACACACACAATCTGCCCAGAATGGTGATATTAACTGGTTCAGAGGACTCAATTCTATTTGGTGGATGCTGCTAATTATGTCACAATTAAATCTATTAAGGGAGTGTGGGATAGTTTGCTGCTTCCGCTTGGTAGCATTTGTTTGTTGTTTTTACTAGTTTTATTATTCTTGAGGGTTTGCAATGAGTGTTACAATTGCCTCCCTTAGCAATTAATTTTCTTGGGTCCACCTCATGCAGCTGCAGTTCCTGTGGCTATTAGGATTGGCCATGATAATTTAGACTGCCCTTGGTGGACGGAAACATTTTGCATCTTTCATTCTGGCTTTTCTAGCATGAGGTACATTGGGGATGACTTGTTTTCCTACCACTTTTTAATTAGGCAATTTGCCAGGTGGCTAAACTGCTAAGTTCCAGTATTATCCAGAACTACTGAATCTTTAAATTCAGCTTCCTCGTTGCCGATTCCTTTTTGGTCACTGCAACAATGACGCTGCCCCTACTGATTATGGGCAAAAAATTTTTTAAAAAAAGATTGGTGGATGCTGCTGGCTGATCAAGAGAAGATCACTTTTCAGCTGGCCTACCTCTATTTCTAAGCTCAAAGGAAAGAGAAACCAGAAGCAAAGATAAATCAATGTTAAGTTGCTCTGTGCCATTAGAAGAGCCCTAAACTGTTAAAAAGAACCAGCCTTTTTAATGGTTAAGGCAACAGGCTAGAAACCAGGAGACCATGAGTTCTAATCCTAGTTTAGGCACAAAACCAGCTGGATGATTTTGGGCCCGTCACTCTTTTTCTGCCTTGGAAGAAGTCAATGACAAACACTTCTAAAAACCTTGCCAAGAAAACTGCAGGGACATGTGCAAGCAATTGCCAAGAGTCAACACTGACTCAAAGGTAACAATCACAACCACAAAGAGCTGTTCATATTATCAAGTCACAGCTCATAGAAAACCCTGTTTGGGCTTAGAAGGTAAGCAAGGTGGATTCTGGTTAGGCTTTTGATTGGGTACTTCCAGAGAACACAGGGGTTAGAATAGAATGCAGAAATACATCTGAAAAAGCAACAATAAACCACTTCTATCCTGTTGCCAAGAAAACTCTATGTTCTCCATGTAGCCTTTAGGTATTTAGCCTACTGCAAAATATACTTTACTTTTAGGTTGTTACGTATCACATGCACCCACTGATTCCTGGAAAGAGTGATCCACACAGGATCCATTCTGTAAACCTAGAAATTTGTCACTGATCTTCCTATTTGCTGGAATTTTTTTCAAATAGTTCATAAACCTAGAAGCGTCAGAAAAATTCTGCTTAGATGAATATGTCTTCAGATTATGCCTGAAATCTTGTTTCTTTTATAAGATCTAATAACATCATTCCCAATTAGTCACAGTATTAGCCAAAATCCTTTAGTATTATATGCTACTGAACTAACTTGGCATCTGAACTTGACTGTTCTGGGTTGGATGGAATTTTTATTTGGAAAATGATAAATTAGGAACCTTAAAAAAATCCACAAAAGAATGGAAGTATTGATTGACCTAAACTCTCCTGTATGTGTATTTGTGTGTTTACATGCTTGTTTCCAAGGTCACAGAAAATCTTTTTACAATGAAACCTAGTTTTATCACACAAATGGAGTGTCTGTTACAATGAATGCCTGTTACATACGAAAGTGTGTTATCCTATCAATTCACACAATTTGTATCATGGCATTATGTACATTATGCAGATAATGTAATTTGCACCAATTCATGTCATTTGTGTAATGATAACATGAAAACAATATAATTTGTATCAATTTATATCATTTGGGTGATGAAATAATTATAGCAATTGCATAAATCATAGAAGTTTGGTTTATTTCATGTGAAGTCTGTTGTAGTACAGACTGCTAAATAGACATTACTGTGTTACAGGCAGATAAGCCAGGGGTGGCATTCACTTACATACCCTACCCGTTTGCAAATGTGAAAGTGCTCTCATGCTTGCTTCGCTTACATGGGCCGCCTCCGTGCATTCTCTCAGCCTTCTGCACATGTGCTTTTGGAGAAAAAGGGACTAAATAATAATAAATAATAAATAATAAATAATAAATAATAAATAATAAATAATAAATAATAAATAATAAATAATAAATAATAAATAATAAATAATAAATAATAAATAATAAATAATAAATAATAAATAATAAATAATAAATAATAAATAATAAATAATAAATAATCATAATAATCGTAATAAATAAATAAATAAATATATAAATGTGTTGCCACACAGCCAGGGTGGGTGGGGTAACCACCATTTCTGCTACCAGTTCAGGTGAACTGGTCTGCACCAATGAAATACCATCTCTGGATTAAGCCTGTTTATTTTCCAGAAATGTAGTTTGGGTTGATATATGCAAACTATATCCAGACTATTCAGATATTCCTAATTCTTTCAAATCAAATGTTCATAAGATTCCCCAAAAAGGGTCTTATCAATGTGAGTTGCCTGATTAGAGATTGGATTTGTTTCTGTATCTGTCATCTAGGCTATATTTGGACTATGGTTTACCAGCCTTACAGAAAACTATCATTCTTCCTGTCTCCTTTGGCTAGGAGAAACTAGGAAAATTCTTGTCAATTTTACTCTAATGCCTAAAGATCTCAAATCAATAAGTATTGCATTGGAATTCTGGCAGCAATTGGCTGTAGAACATGGAAGTGTGTGCAAAATGGCATTGCTTCACTGGTTTTATATGGGCTAACAGGAAATAGCAGGCAAGTATCTACAGGTGATCCTCATTTAGCAATCACTTATTCAATGACCATTCAAACATATGGTGGCTTTTACAAGTTTGGATGGATTTTGGAGAACCCCATTAAATAATTGCTTCAGACCTCTGGCAACCTGTCTCTCCCTTCCCCATAGATTGCTACAGGGGAAAGAAGTGGATGCTGGAGATATGTGTCTCATATCCATTTTGTTGTACTTCCCCATTGCTTTAATCACACTGGGATTTGGCACGCAGTCTCAAAATCTTGATCTCTGAGGAGATGTGGCCCTTGATATAAAAAAAATGTCCTAGAGAGCAGTGGCCTTACATGTCCATTCTTACATAGGAATCCATGCAGGAGAAGGGACTACATATTGCAATGCGTGTCTCAACATATTTTCTACCTCTTATGTTCTTGCATGTAACACTAACACAGTTATGAAAGACTGGTGCAATATACATTTCATTATTTGGTGTTAACATGGTTGGCTGAAGATGCCAATGCTTTGCATCTACTGTCATAAACAGTGATGGTGTTCTGAACAGGCAATGGAGATGCTTAGCTGGTCCCTTGGAAGATATAGGTCATCTCCCAGCCAATAAACTGCTATGAAGCCATTCTGTACCTCTTCAAAGTCCAGGGTTGTCTTCTCCAAGACATCTGTGTATTTTCATCAGGCATTCCTTGATTGTGAACACTCAAGGGAGTTTCCTGGTTTACCTCTAGAACTGTCTTGCTGACAGAACTATGTGAACATGGTTCAAAAGAAAACTTTATGGATGGTTATAAAAAAAATCCAGAGGGAAAAACAATAACTAGATCTCTGGCTCTATAACAGACTTTTCTAAATTCCATGAAATTTAGTGCTTGGTTAAAGATTGCACTGGATAATTTAGGGCTTCCCCCTTTTAAGCATTCCAGAGCAAAGACAGAATTCTTCTTTCCCATTAAAGTTTCATGTTTCTATTTTTGAGTTTCATGACTTGGGGAAGGATAAAACAGTCGGGCCTCTCAGTAAAGTCCTCAACATGTTTCTTCATGTTTACCCACTCTGTCCCTTTGCCAGATCTTTATAGTTGTTTGTGGGTTTTTTTTAGCCCTCAAAAGAAAAAAAAATAGCCTCATTAAATATTAGGATTAAAAGATAAGGGCTCTAAGATATAAAGCTCAGTTCTTGATTGGACAGGAATGAAATGGCTGGTTGCAGTCTTTCATAGGAATCATTTGAAGTAAAAAAAAATTGTAAAAAAAAATCCCTATTGAATTTTGGAAGGATTATAGATGCACAAGATACACATACACACAGAGTCACAATTATCTGGGGCCAGGAAGTCATACCCAGATGTTCACTTGACAAGCCTGAACTCTGTTTCACTAATCAAGTTGGTACTGGCTTTGCAATGAATTTGGGAAGTTCCTGCAAGATGCAATTAAAACATGTAAGTATCTGCCTTGGATGTTTTGAGTTCCCTAAGCGACTTCTAAATGGTATGCATTCAGCTAATACAGGGCCCATGGTGTTGGACAGCATGTCTTTGGCTGTATAGTAATAATAGTAATGCATCCATATATATTCCAATTAAATACTCTAGCCAAGATGCAACAAGCCATTGAAAAAGCAGTTAATATTCAGAAATGTGGAAGATTGTGCAGTGCAACACTTATTTCTGAATTTGCTTGCCTTTTACTATGCTTTACTTTCTCCATTAATAAAAGTCAGAATAGGTCACATTGGTCTACATAGTTGTTTTCATTCAGACACAAATCAAGACCACTTCCCCTTTTCAACTATCTCCTTTGTTTGTAACAATAACCCTTAATATATTTGGAAAACATTTAAAATGTGTCTGTATGTGTGGGTGTGTTTTGTAATTTAGTACAGTAATTCCTTAGGGTTTCCCAGAAGCTCCTAAGTAAATGGCTATGTTTGCACAACATTGTTATCTGTTTTCTAGGCTCACATTTATCCATTTTTCTATTCAAATCAGCCCACTGTACATAACTGTATTTCTTATTCTGACACAAGAGTACTTCTACATACTTGCTGGCTTCACTCCCTCCACAATCTCAAAAGCATTTTTGCACTGCTATGTGACTAATCTCATTGATGATATCTTCACAGTACTCAATGGCCTTTTTATTTTAACCTGACCTAACCTCTCATATTTTAAAAGCAAAAATTCATATACCTTTAAGTAGAAGATTTTCAATCCTGGTTCTTAATTGCAAAATATCACAATTGCCTCCTTTGGGTGACAGAATGCAATCTACCAACAATTTGGCAGTGCAAGTAGCCATCATTTAGCAACTGCTTTTATTAACTATCATTTGCGTTTACAGCAGTGATGAAAAAGCAACTCTACAACCAATCCTCACATTTACAGTTTTTGCAGATGAGTAAAGCAATGGAAAGCTGAAAGGAGATTATAAGCAGTGACGCATTTTCATTTAGCACTTGTTTTGTTTAATGACCAATTGCTGCCCTCAGTTGTGGTTACTAAATAAGTCCTATCTATATAGTGCACAGAAAGACCAGCAATGTTGAATTGTTGTTTTACAATATAGATTGTATATCTATATTGCAGTGGCATACCAAGGCAGGGCAGTGGGTATGCTGTACTCCAGGTTTCTGATAATAAGGAGTTACATTGCCCAAAGATGGTATCCTATCCAGAACATGATGGTCGTGGGTGGGAAGTTGGATCTCTGCTGCTGGCACATCAAACAGCTGCTTGGAGAAAGGCATCTGAGATGGAGAAAGGCAGGCTGGCAGTAGTGTGACTGGACCAGGCTGCATTCTGTTACTGTTCCTGCAGCTGTTGGTTAGCCCCCATCGGCTTCAGGGCCCAAATATTCTAGGTATGCCATTGCCACATGGGAAATATGAATTACCTGCCAGTTGTTCTCCAGAAGGAAATTAAAAATGAAACATATTCTGAGAAATGCTGGCATTTCACTAAGCAAACTGATAAATCTGTTTGCATGGGCAAGGTCCTGGATGTGTGTGGAGCATGCAACTGTTATTAAGATTCCATTCTTCAAGTAGAATTGGTGACCAACGTACTCTACTGTTTTGCTATAGAAGATACCAGGATTGGTGCTGCTGGGCCACAAGAGTAGTAAAAAGACTTTGACAAGACCTTTCAAGCTTCTAGAGTCTCTAAACTATTGGACAAGGGGTGTTCAGAGGCTGTACCCAGAGGACTGTACCCAGAGGTCCTGGATTCAGATGCTTTTTACATGTGTTGGGATCACACTTCTCAACATTCTCAGTATTACTGATTGAAAATTACGAAAGTTGAGAGTAAGGGGACAGAAAAGGCTGGGAAAAGTCCACTATTGCCTCCTGTTCAGCTTGTGTCCACTAGTAATGATTGGAACAGGAGTGATGGTGGGTGGAAATATATTACCCAAATTATTAACTGTACAATGTTCAGAATACTATTCTGAACTGTGGACAATTTGAACTCGTATTTTATTAAAAGGGTCTGTCTCTTTTTAACATATACATAAAGTATATACAAGATAAACAGCTCCATTGAACATCTGTTTTTGCCTAACTATAAAAAGCATTTGACTTTTTACCCTCTCTCCTTTCACTAGCAACCATAATTTGTTCTGTGGGCCAGATGAAATAAGATTTGCCTCCCCCCTCCACAGCAACCAGATGCTGTGTGCTTTAATTTTGTATCAGGCAGGTGTTCCCCCACCTGGGAAATGTGGAGATTTGCCATCTAGCAGAGTTTATAGTTTTTGATGGAAATGCGAGGGCGTTAAATGTTATTTGATGAAGAGTTGCCTTTATCCCTAGTGGGCCCCCATACGCATAGCATATGATCAGTCAAGCAGCTGTTCTGTATTTGAGTTGAAGAGCTATAAAGTTAGAAACGTGGTTGGCCTTTTCAAAACATAAGCAACTGCCTGCTACTATGGTGATGGATTTCAACAGTAAACTCCTGTTTTTAAAGATGTCCAAACATAATAATCCCACTGGACTCATGTTCAGGTGGTCCTGAAGAGTGAATGAACTTGGTTACTATGCCCACAGCAGGCTTGTTTACTCAAGAATTTTATTTTTACTGACACGATCCAGGTTTCTGGGAAGATGCTGTACTTTAGGGACAATTTTATGTTATTTCAAAACAGTTGCAAGGACAGAGCAGATTTTAGTCAATTGCACATACTCCTTAAGTCACTTAAAGGAGTAAGTAGCACAGAGCCAGATTTTATCTGCTACTTGAAGAGGCATATTTTACCATTCCAACCTAGAATATGAACCACGAGGACATCCTCATGTGAGGAACCTGTGCTAATCCAAAACCAGCTCTGTAACGGAACCCAGGATATTTATAGAAACTGATTATGGAATTGATTTATTTTGCAAATAATCTTCAAATTGCCTTTGAAAGATGGGTTTGGGGCATGATGGAAGCCCCAAAGGCTCACCCAGATTTTTAAATGGCAACACCCCCACAAGCAAGCATAATGCAAGGGACAAGGATTTTTGGAGCTCTAATCTAAAAAGCCTCGAGGGCATAATCACAAACAATAAGGGCACTCTAAATAATTTGTAATCTAAACATGAATATTCCTTAAAGCAATATCAAAACATATTAAAATGTGACTACCATTGTGCAGTTTGGTACTTTCACAGCCTTGTACTCCCTGATCTGTTGTTTCACATATTCTGTTGTTATTTCTCCTTTCCTATATGTTGCAGAGATGGAGTAATTTAAGGGTAGGATTACAGCTGCAGTTTATCAGCAGGTGAGGGATAAGAACAGAGAAGAAATAGAACCAAAGGTAGAAAGATCACTTCCCCCCAGCATTTGTAGAAAGGCCTCACCTTTTGGCTACAGCACAATCTGGACATTTTTAGTTTCTGGGTGGGCACCTTCACAAAATGGTTGCCTAGCGGAATTGAGTTTAAAAGCTCCAATTTACGAGTTTTGATTGTCACAATCAGTAGCCACCCCACGCCACCCCTGCCACTCTGCTTTTCTTTGGTGTTGCTTTTTGTCTACACTCTAGGTGTTATTTCTAAACAAATGCTCCCAACATTTTTATTTTCTAAGAAATTTCAAGGAACCATTTGGGGCTAAGGACCATTCCTAAAATAAAACTGTGGCTGTTTTGGAATGCCACAACTAAAAATACCAGAGTTACAGCCTAAGGGAATGGCCTTCTTAAAACTGAGAATTGCAGCTAAGTCTCATAGAATATTGGGGAGGTGGGATGTGGACAAGCAAAAATGGATGTAACCTACCTTTTAAAATTAAAATAAACCTTAAAGAGAAAATAGTTATGAAAACACCAAAAGGCATCCAAACATCTGCTGAAATGAAGCCTGCACATCCATTACCAAATGTTCATCCCTTGTGTATCAATTGTCATATTACGCAATCATATACCTTCAATGCTTTCCTCCTCCATCCTTCCATCTCTGCAGCTATCCTCATATCAGTCTTGACTTTCCCAGGTCCTCTCTCTCATGTCAGGCTGACCCACAAATGCCCACTTTCTTTGCTAGAGGCTATTGGTTTTCTGCAGCCATCCCCCCAGCCTAGTGTTCCTCCTTTCCTTCTTGTTCTTAGTTGTGAAGTCGTGTCTGACCCATCACAACCCCATGGACAACGTTCCTCCAGGCCTTCCTGTCCCCTACCATCCTCTGGAGTCCATTTAAGCTCATGCCTATTGTTTTGATGACTCCATCCAGCCACCTCATTCTGTCGTCCTCTTCTTTTTCTTTTGCCCTGCATCTTTTCCAGCACTAGGCTCTTCTCCAGTGAGTCCTTCCTTCTCATTTGGTGGCCAAAGTATTTGAGTTTCATCTTCAAGATCTGGCCTTCTAAAGAGTAGTCAGGATTGATCTCCTCTAGGACTGACCGGTTTGATCGCCTTGCAGTCCAAGGGGACTCGCAGGAGTCTTCTCCAGCACCAGAGTTCAAAGGCCTCAATTCTTTAGCGCTCAGCCTTTCTTATGGTCCAACCTTCACAGCCATCCATTGCAACTGGAAAAACCATAGCCTTGACTATATGCACTTTTGTTGTCAGGATGATGTCTCTGCTTTTTTGTATGCTATCTAGATTTTCCATAGATTTCCTTCCCAGGGCCAAACGTCTTTTAATTTCTTGACTTTTCCTTAGCAACCTCTGATTCTCCCCTCAGATGTGTCTGGTGTTCTCTTGGTTTCCATGCTGCCATTCCCTTGCTTCTCCCTTCACTAGAACCTGCTATTTGGATCCATCCATTTCTTACCCCCCACTTCAACCTGTTTTTCTCCCTGTTACATAATTGCATAATAATGATATACAGACCACCATCTTTATTTTGGGGGGTTCACACAGGGAACAAAAGTTAGACAGTTCCGGGAGCCAACACTTCATTTGGAATTGCTTTCAGTCCATTAAAGTGATGGACATCATGCTGCCTATCGCTGAATTACAGTAACTATCTGAACTGATTCAGACTATAATCTAGGTTAGTGGAAACAATATTTTATTAGAGAGTATTAATGATTATTTTAATTAAAATGTTTACAGCACATACTTTTCTAACCATGCTCCCTATAACTTTTTTCCCCACTTTACAAGAGAATATGCATTCTGCTACTAAAAGACAGTTAGACAATAGCCAGCATGAACTTGTGCATCCCTGTAAAATTAATGACATACACCAGCCACTGATCTGGTTTCTTTGAGCTGTCCTTTAGCTTAACTTGCACGACAAAATAAATCCACTAAAAGATATGTTCTTTTATTTATTTATTTTTTAGAAAAATGTACATCAAAGAGTTCTTTGTTATGATTTTTAGATAAGAAGCAAGAGAAGTCTTTACATAATACAAAAGAATGCTTTTAACTCGAGGTCCTATTACACTTTTCTTTTGCTAAACACCATATATTTAGAATCACAATTCTGAGTTATAAAACAGATATATCGGTTGACTAATTCATATTGTAGAAAACTTTATCAAGAGAAGCTAACTCTTGGACCTCAACTTTAAAAATAGAAAAACCAGAGCCAAACATGATTTAAAAAAAGAAATATAAAAACAGCTGTTTTTTAGATTGGAAGATCTTAGTATACAAACACATATCTACTTCTCCCCATCTTTTTGTTGGAGACTTGAACGGTTGCTCCTGTACAAACAATAATACTTAAGATAAAATGTTTTATCCAAATGATTTTTTTATTGTTTCGGTTGAGAGGCTTACTAATGTTTGGCAAATACTTCTCTTTATGTCCTATTTTTCTTGGAAAAGTTAAAATATCAATGAACAGTATGTTTAAGTAGAAAAGATTTGCCCAGTATCTTTTGTTCAGGAAACACCAAGTGCAAACTATTTCCTTTTTTATCATAACTATTAATCTTTATGGTATTTTTTTAAAAAAACCTCCACTATAAGAACAAATAACTCTCTAAAGAATTCTTTCTTTTCTTTAAAGTTAAGGCACTTGAAAAGAACAACAGCGAGGGATGTATCTAATACACATTGCTCAAATGTCCTTAATATGCAGGTTAATATAAGAGAAGAGTCTATATATTCCACTATAGGGCCCCGAAGGAATACGGTACTTCAAGAATCCCCCTCTAGAAGCACTTTACTTTCCCCTATTGGCATGATTTGCTGTGTTTCACTTACGTTAGAAAAATATATGATTCCTTCACATATGAAGCAGGAATTTGTCCGTGTAACCCAACATATATTTTGATTGTCACTGGCAGGATTTCTTTCCTAGTTTTGCTACGTGAGAGAATTGAAAGATATAGAATCTAGAACCTTGAGCACTGGATGGCTGTATGTGTACATGCATCTATATGTATGTACTACTGACACTGGTAGTTAATTCAGTAGCCATTTAGCAACTACATATAATAGATTTGAAGAGACGTCCGTGGTCTTATAGTCCAACCACCTACTCAAGACCCTATATCATTTCAAATAAATTGTTATCCAGTCTCCAGAAAGCCTTCAGTGATGGAACACACACAACCTCTGAAGGCAAGCTAGTCCAACAGTTAATTGCTCTCACTGTTAGGAAATTTCTCCTTAGTTCTAGTTCTTGCTTCTCTCCTTGGTTAGTTCCCAACCATTGTTTCTTGTATTGCCTTTTGGTGCTTTGGAAAATAGTTTAACCCCCTCATCTTTGTAGGAGCTCCTCAAATATTGGAATAGTGCTATCATGCCCCCCCCCAAAAACTCCTTATTGTTATTAGACTAGTCACACCCAAATTCTGTAACCGTTCTTCGTAACTTTTAGCCCACTAATCATTTCTGTTGCTCTTCTCTGTACTATTTTTATATTGTGGTGACAGAACTGGATGCAGTATTCCAAGTGTGCTCTTACGAAGGTTTTGTAAGGCTGTACTGCAGCTTAGGATTGCATTGGCTGTTTTGGCTGCTGCCACACCATATTGGTTCATATTTAAGTGGTTGTCCACTAAGAGTCCAAGGTCTCTCTTGTAGTTACTGGCATTAAGCCCAGGTTTCAGCTACTCTATATCTATACAGCAGTGGTGGGATCCATTTTTTTTACTACCGGTTCTGTGGGTGTGGCTTGGTCGGTGTGGCAGGGGAAGGATACTGTAAAATCTCCATTACCACCCCACACCAGGGGAAGGTTACTGCAAAATCCCTATTTCCTCCCGATCAGCTGGGACTTGGGAGGCAAGGATAGATGGGTGGGGCCAGTCAGAGGTGGTATTTACCGGTTCTCTAAATTACTCAAAATTTCTGCTACCAGTTTTCCAGAACTGGTCAGAACCTGTTGAACACCACCTCTGCTATTCAGTTGTTTTTTCTTACCTAAGTGTAAAACCTTACTTTTATCTATGTTGAATTTCATTTTGTTGGATAGAGCCAAGTATTCAAGTCTGTCAAAATTTTTTTGGATCTTGAGCTTGTCTTCTGGAGACTTGGCTTATTCCTGTCACCCTAGTGTTCTCTGCAAATTTGATGAGTTCCCCTTCAATTTCCTTGTCTAGATTATTTATGAAGATATTGAAGAATACTGGACCTAAAATCTTAGGGTACCCCATTGCTTACTTGGGGTACCCCAGTGTTTACTTCCCTCTATGTGTATGTAGTTCATGTCAAGGTCCTATTGAGTTTACTGTCAACGAATAATAAAATGGCCCTTTTGGTCTGGGCCACTTCGTTAAGAACACATGAGACCCTTTTTCTTAACAGCTGTCTTATTTCATCCTTATATTGATTGATTTTCCTCTGTGGAAATAAATGGAGCCTTTGCAAGCAAAGGATTGGCATACTGGATTAAGATACTCACTATTTCACTGGATAAAAGTGGTACTATTGTAATATTGGGTTAAATATTTGCACATATGCCCTGAATATCACAAATGAAAACAAGGTTAGTTTCCAAGTTGTTTTGAAAATGTATGAAGGCTTTTTTTTGAAATCACATAAACTATATTTACGGTCTAACCCCACAACTCAGCTATGATTGCTGAATGTATGAATGAATATGTATGTGTCAGAAGTAAGATGTTTCTATGAAATTGAAAATTCTGCTTGCTTAGACCCCACATTGAATTTGATTACAACTTCTAGTAACCACAGCCAAGCAGGAGCTGAGTAAGAATGCAATTTGGCTCATTCCCTCCATGCATTTTTTTTTCAGAAAAGAGCTGCTATCCTATAGGATGGCAATGAGTACAAGTTATTGTAAGTGAGATAGAGGTGCAGTTTCTCAACAGAAGGTGACAACATCCAGGTTATATTGTGTAATAACATGATTACAACTACTGATTTTCTTAATAAAGTTTTTTCTTTTAAAAAACACCATGTAAAATCTATAAATAAAATCATAAGTGCTTCATTCAAAAGAAAGCTTCTTTGGTTGCTTTGGGTGCTTGCCAATTACTTAATTTCAGTGACTAAAAAGAGTAAGGTCCCACAATAAGTGTTAACCTCAATACTGAACTTGTACGATAGTTTATGTTGTTGACCGTCAACAGCTCCAGGTCGATGATATGTTCTCGTGGACCTGTTAATGGCTTGACCAACACAAGCATTGCACTCACTGAGCTTGTTTGCTGAAAGAAAGAAGGAAAAAAATGTTCATGTACAGCCAATGCACCCACAAATAATTTCCCAGGATACGTGCTTATGTGAAAATGATTTAGGAAATATATTTCAGACCTCACAAAAGTGTGAGTGCAACTTTCTCTCTCCTACTAATTAAAGCAATCACATCCCTTTTCCAGGCTTCACTGTGAAAAAGACCACCACTTTTAATGACTCTAAATATGGCTTCTTTAATTAATAACAGATGTGTTACGCTTGCATGAGATTGGAAAAATTTCTTCCAAATCATCGTCAGAGTGTATATACTCCTATATAGATATTCACACACAGAGATACAGTATATCCAGTGTATTGTAATGGTTAAGGTGTTAAAGTTAGCACCACCAAGGGCAGGTTCCAATTCTCCCTCAGCCGTGAAGTTCACTGGGAAACTCTGGGTGAACTCAGCACAGATGTAGCCTGGATTCTCAGGAGGGAGGGAGAGCACTCCAGAGTAGTAAGAGGCAACTCAGTTCAGATAGTTTATGTAAGAGAAAGAGGGTGAAAACAGCCCCTCCTTAATAACTCTAAATGCTTGATGTAGGTTGCAGTCTGTTTCAGTTTCACAAGATTTTTCTATTTTATGGAGCAATAAAGAAATCTGCTTTAAAGAATCACTGAGTGTTTTAATTTCTGAGATCTGACAATTGAGTTATTTTGTATAAAAAATGGGAAGAACATAAAATATGAATTATGTCTTCAGTAGTGATCATATGACACAATGGGACAACAAAGCTGTTGATTCTAGCCTCTTTAATTTGGCATGTATTATATTTGCTGAGTTCCATCTTCAACAGCATCAAAGAAACTTCAGAAGAACATACAGAATACTTACCCTAAGAAAGAAGTCTCCATTGTCATTTCCAGATTTAATCCGGAAGGTGTTAATTGTATTGGGAAAAATTGTGGTTGCCTGAATTTGGAAGATATCAGAGGGCACAGTCCTCTCTGAATGGATGCTCATATATTTGTGAACAATGGAATATGGCAGGTCCCGACAAAGAGGATTAGACACTGGACAAATACAGCGACTGTAAAAGAAAGCACAATGATTGAAAACATTCTTGTTCCATTGCAAACTGGTGTTCAGTTTGAAACTCTGTTGATAGCATCTCTTACTTTTCAGATGCAAGCACGTAAGGCTCCTGACAAGGATTTCTTGGGTAACAGCGATAGCCACCAGGATAATTAGAACACAACTCATCTTCTCGACATTCATTGCGTGTTTCACATTCATTTATATCTATATTAGGGAAAAAAGTAAAAAAAGTTCTACAATTCTGCTATTTGCAATCTTTGAGCCTGGAGTTATTCATAAACACAAATCTGCAAATGTCTATGGAAATTCTCAAACATCCAGGTCATGGTTGTCTCAAAATTGCTTTTCAAAAGGCAACTGGACTTTCTTGTTTTGTTTTGTTTTCTTTTTACTCCCCACCATTTAGTCAGGACTGAAGAAACTTCTTGGATGAGAAGTGAAATGTTTTCAAGGAAAAAAACCAAGAAAATCCAGTTGCCTTTTGAAAAGCATCTTTGAATCTGCAAAATATCTTAGTAGTTAGAGCTTAATTTGATGCAGTCTGCAAACTACCTTGTTAGCTCCTCTTTTGCACATATGTGGATCATGAAGTACATATAAAAAGAAAACAGACCTCATAGATCTAAGGGTTGCCTCATTCTTCATCTACTATAGTTTATCTCAGAAATGAAAGCCTTTTAATAGTTATTTTTATTTACATCTATATATCATCTATATTTTTATTTACTTTTAAGTGGGATTCCCCAACTAAATAGTCATATTATACTTGATTTCTCCTTTCTCCTTCCTATCTTTGATTTTTGCAGTCTTAGACAAAAAACAAATAAGGTTTTCAATATGCTGTAAACTGTGGGAGATTAATGGTCTGTGTTGGTTGCAGACTTTTTATTTTATATTACAGAGAGAACATTTTATCTTAAGCAGGAATTTAGCACTTTAGATTTGATTTTTTTAAAAATAGTGTTAATATTATCATTACTTTTGCAGATATGTGAACTTACCTTGACAGTTTCTTCCTCTGACCACCTGGTATCCATCTGGACACGCGCAGGAGTATCTTCCTGGCTCATTGACACACTGATATTGGCAAAGGAAGTTAGAAGCTCTACATTCATCAACATCTGCAAAACAGAGGCACTTTCTAAGCCAATTATTGAAGCTTCAGCATCTGCTTTTACACTGAACTTGTTCCTTGCCTATTATCTTTGGTACTTGGGCTGCAAAATATAAATAGCTCTTTCTTCCTTTCTACTTTCTGACAGTTTTTGGAGGGAAATTGCATCTGCCTGCAAGAATGAGGTGCATGAACAGGAATAGAATCACTACTACCAAGTAGAAAGCAAAAAAAAAAAAGCTTTCAAAAACAAGATTTTAGTGAAAGAATCAGCCTTTTAAAACCTTTTTTTAATTGCAAAAGTTTGCCAAAGAATGTGAGCCTAATATATTAGTATGGTTGACACAATATTTTAAGCCATAACATGGATTGTCTATTTTTTGACATACAGTATTGTGGGAGCCCAGCACAATGTTAGTGGGAAAATCAAAGTGCAGAAGTGGTCTTTTTTCTACTTACTTCTAACCCATTTTGCTCATGATATAATTTCTTTGCCAAGGAAGAATTATTCTTCCCTAGGAGATAACAAAGGGGAAAACTCCAAGAGGCGCTGAGATTATATTTCTGGGAGTTCTCAAATGGGATTCCTGGGAATTCTGGAAACTATAATTGTGTGGCATTTCCAGATTAGTATCTATCTTTCTTGGTTACTGAAATCATAGCATGAACAAATTAGGTTATATAAGATTCCAGTGTGCTTATGTTTGCTTGTGTGTGATAAGATTTACTATTATTGCCTAAAGAAGGTATTAAGCTTCTGATTAGGAAGAAGAAATGAGCCTGCAAGATGCTTTCTTTGCATATTACTAACAGTGAACACATTCTACTCAAAAGTTCCTTCCCATCCCTGTTGTTTGAGAACTTCATCAAGCTGAGCAGCTACTCACCATCACAGCTGATTCTATCTGGGCTTAACTGAAAGCCTTGATTGCACTGGCATAAGAAAGAACCAACTATATTGTAGCACAGTTGGGCACAGGGGTTGCCGGTCTCACACTCATTTATGTCTGAGAAGAAAGCAAAACAAATGTGGCATTTTGATCTTTTCTTGAGCCATTTTGGAACATATTAATCATATTCTTTGTATACTATACATGCTTGTTCACTTTAAATCATTTTATATGGACAGGGAGTGAAACTCCAGCCTCCTAAGTATGGACTATTCCGACCTCCTTAGATTTGCTTCCTTCCTCAAATTAAAATAACTGTGTATTTTATGCATACACATAGTGGCTTATATAATTAGAAGTAAAATTAATCCAGGTGCTTTATGGATCTGAATAGCTTCTAGCATAGCATTGGAGGTGAGGATTTCCCTGCAGTTTGTTAATTTCATTCAGCAGTAAACTACTTGGAACAGAAAATAACCAAGGCTGATGAGTGTACCTCAGTGGTTTTTAACCACATCCCAATTTTCTTTGGTTTCTTGGAGATGAAGCATCAAATGCAATACCTAAAGCAATGATGGAGGAACACAAAACCTAAGCCTCACTGAGAATGGGTACAAGCCAGTGGTGGGATTCAAATAATTTAACAACTGGTTCTCTGCCCTAATGATTTCTTCCAACAACCAGTTCAGCAAACTGTTCGGAAAGTTAACAACCGGTTCTCCCGAAGTGGTGCGAACTGGCTGGATCCCACCACTGGTACAAGCCCACATTCAGCTCTACCCTGTGGTTGGAGGAGAGACAAAAGCTTTTCATTTTCCTCCTTTATTGTGGTGGTAGGCTGTTGACCAACAGTTTTGTTATGATTTTGAGCTTCTTTCTTAGGAAAAGTGAGCAAACATTTTCTCTCTCTTTCTGCCTAGGCCATCACCAATTTGCCCAGTACTTGGCTGAAAGAATCAGATTTGTTCTATCATAACTCTTCTCAAGCAGGGTCTATATGAAGACTGACATTCTCACTAAGTAGACCACAACAGGAAATGAACACCACGGGAGACTAAAACTACTTTTATTAAGATTGGATAGCGGATTGAATAACAGAACCTTACAAAGTTCTTTACCTCATCGTCCTTCTTATATACCACTGAATTAAAGAAGCATGTTTCTGAGCTGCTTCCAAATGTTCTGTTGTTGTTTGGACTTCAAAAATGTTTCAGCTTCTTTTGCCTAGGTAATGATACCTTAATATTTTTGTCAATTTTCTTCCTTACACTCTACAAAGGCTGAGATAACACCTGTGGCATTAGCTGGGACTCTTTTTGGCCTCTAGATTCTGATAAAATGGCTAAGAAACTATGTAGCATACTCTCTGCCATTCATGGCTATATCTGTGCCTAATTTGGATCCTATAATGGACAGAAGGAAACATGATGGTGCTTGTAGCCTGAGGAAAGCTGTGACTTGTCCCTCCCTTTAGGGGCTGGAAACAGCCAATTTGGATAATTAAAAACCAGTTTACAACATTACCTTTGGGGAAAAGTTATTGAAAGATGGTGGGAACATAGTCTACAACAGGGGTCTCCAACCTTGGCATCTTTAAGCCTGGCGGACTTCAACTCCCAGAATTCTGGGAGTTGAAATCCACCAGGCTTAAAGTTGCCAAGTTTGGAGACCCCTGGTCTACCAAGCACCATGGTAGAAGAGGATTAGCTAGATGTTTTTTAAGTTAGGATTCACCATGGAGTGGAAATAGCACTGGCTACCCTAAGGATCAATCTTTGTTGGGATTTAGATGCAAATAGTATTCTTGTTCTATTCCTTCTGGATTTTCAGTGGCATTGATATTATTGACAATTGTATCATTTTTTCCACCTGCCAAAATTAAGTACTGGAGCAATGATTTTTCTTTCTTCAGTGGGTGCTTTTACTCAATGGTGATAAGCGGAGAAAATAGCAATAGCAATAGCAGTTAGACTTATATACCGCTTCATAGGGCTTTCAGCCCTCTCTAAGCGGTTTACAGAGTCAGCTATTGCCCCCACAATCCGGGTCCTCATTTTACCCACCTCGGAAGGATGGAAAGCTGAGTCAACCCTGAGCCGGTGAGATTTAAACAGCCGAACTGCAGAACTGCAGTCAGCTGAAGTAGCCTGCAGTGCTGCATTTAACCACAGCGCCACCTCGGCTCTCTCAAAAAGCACAGGGACATAGCTTCTCTCTTGTGTAATATACTATAGCAGGATTTTGTCATCTCCCTGTTGTTTAATATCTACATGAAGCTACTGCAGGAGGTCATAAGTCAGATTAGTTATTGGTGTAGTGATTAAGGCAAAAGGCTAGAAATTAGGATGCCATGAGTTCTAGTCTTGCCTTTAAGCACAAATCCCTGAGTGATTTTGGGCCAGTTAGTCTTTCAGCCTCAGATAGAAGAAAATGATCAATCACTTCTGAAATATTGCCAAGAAAACTGCAGGAAACATGTCTAGGCAGCTACCAAGAGTCATCACTAAAAGCACAAAACCCTCTACTTTGGCGATCTGTCCCAGTGTCAGGAGGTTGGTAGGAACTAAATGGGATGAAATGACCAAAGTTGAACCCAAGCAAATTCCTAATTAGTTTTGGTGATATCTCTTGAGGAAAGAGGTATTATCACGAGGAAATAGGCGTGTGACTTGAGAGTCGTCCTGGGCTTGCAGTTACTGCCAGATAGGCAGTAGGTCTGGAAGGTGTTTGCTAAGCTCTGTCTGGGCACTAGTTATTCCCTTTTCTGAAGCATGAAGACCAATAGTAGTTCAAACCCTCATGGTCACAGGCTTAGATTACTGCAGTAAGATCTTGAAGACCACTATAAGCTACAATTGATTCAAATGGAAAAGCTTGCTTGATGGGAGATATTGATTGCTCTGCATTGGTTGCCAGCAAGCTTTTAAGTGAAATTCAAAGTGCTGGTTTTCACCTATAAGGCCTTAGTAAAATACCTCCAAGGTTGCCTTTTCCAACCAGAATCAACCTTTTCCATGCAATCTTAATGGGAAAATGTCTCAACATACTCACATTTTGATGAAGCTAGTTAACAATGCTTTTCACTCATTCATTATGGACCAACTTTCTTAAAATAACAGGTTAGCTTCAAGTGTGGTGCCCTCCAGAAAGTGGTTAAGGATGAGCTGTTCCAATGAGAGCCTAATGACATTTTGTATGTAGCTACTGAAGTGCTGCTGAAGTGTTGTTATACTAATATTAATGGAACATCATGTTCACAGTATGTAATAACATTAAGTAGGTAGATAATTAATCTGAATGTTATGGTGCATTTTAATTGCTTTAATTGCTAGGTTTTTTTAATCTTCGTTATTTACAATGGCTATTTTATATATACCTATACAACCACAAACATGTTATTGCTTTTATTTTAAATTGCATTTTGCATGTTATTTGTTATGCTATGGATTTGTGCATACAGCCCCAATAAATAAGTCCATCAATCCATGGTATTCATTTATGGTGGCTTCTTAGTTTTTCCACAGTTAAGTTTTTGCATCCTTATATCTATTTATTTGCTTCAGGCCACCTTGCCACGTTTATGGCAAAAACATAACCAAAACCAAATTAGGTAGCCATTTGCCTGAAATGATATAATGCTTGAGCAGGGGGTTGGACTAGAAGACCTCCAAGGTCCCTTCCAATTCTATTATTCTAGTCTACTTCTATATTTGACCTAAGAAGTGCAAATACTATAGTTTCTTCAAAAAAAATGTTTCGAAATGAGAATTTGTTAGGATACAGCGTTCTAAATATTTTCATGAAAAATAAAATGGCAGTCATCTGCTAAATGGAAACCTCAGGTGTATGGGGTATCATCTTCCACAATTTCACCCAAATTTCTCTATAGATATGGCATAACCTCAAAATTGGGAACTCAAAAATTCATATAATCCTATCTTGTTTCCTGAGATTTACTAAGATTATTATGAACTCTGAGGGTTAGAAATTGGTCATGATCACTTTTTTAACTTTAAGCTGAGATTTGGTTTTTGTAATTAATTGTCATCTCAATAAAGTCAAATAAAAATGTTAATCAAACTAATTAAATTAAAATTGCTATTTTAAGATTGGTGACTAAGCTGTAATGTAGTTTTAAGTGTTTTAAGACATTTGGATTTTAGCCTAAATGTATTATTGGATAGTGAAGAAGAATATAATAAAAATTAAGCTCCTGCTATCTGGTCTTTTTTCCAAATAACCATATAATTTCAAAACCATAAGAATGCAGTAATATTTTTTTCATAATTGATGTATATTCATTAGATTTGCATGATCCCTGATCTATATACTGTATATTTTAAACTTACATACATACCAATATGTACATTTTAGAAATCAAGCCCACTTTTTCACTAACAACAATTTTCTGTGTACAATTTTTTTGTAAGTTCCCCAAGCTTGGTATATATAATAAAGTTAAAGTCCATATAAAGGTTATAAACAATTTCATAAAGAGAACTAAGAAAATGAAATCCATGTAATTTCTTCTTCAGTTCTGTTTCATGCTTCTTAATAATAGGCAGATAGTAAAGAAGAGCTGCAAGACACAGTATTTTATAGTTGAGGAAAGACTATATACTGTTTTTGGTATTTCACTGCTATTTTATTGGAGAACATAAAACATCATTAAATAAAGTTTTTTCAGGATTAAACGTAACTTTTAACAAAGCAGGTATATATTTCATTAGTAGTATAAAAATTCTTCCTGAGATGATGACCCATGCAACAAGTCAGGCATAAGAATTAAATAGTGATAACATGTTATAAGGAAACATATAACTTAACTTTACACTTTATTAAGTGTTAAGTTACTGAAATTATTTATATTTATTTGGAGGGAAGGGGAGTAACCTTTTTATATATCTTTCCTTTGCACTTATTTTTATTTTATTTACTTTTTATTTATTTTTACACACGTGAGTGCACAGCTCCATTGATGTGAGCAGCAGGTGTGTACGCCCTCTGCTCAAGTGAATGGAGATCGCTTATGCAGCCCGGTTTCAAACAGGCCATGGCCCAGTATTGGTTGCAGCCCAGGGATTGGGGACCTCTGCTCTACGATACAAAAAACTTAATTATATTATTTTACCAGCCTATAGTTGCCTGCACAGATTGCCGCTGGTTTTGCAGATAATGGGTAACCCTCCTTCCATCATATCCTGTTAAGTGAGATTCCAGGAATGGACATGTAACATTTTGCACACAATAGTGTGGTTCTATCACAGGTTTATTAAGTCTGTTCAAAAAATCACCACTAATCATAGACCAGTCATTCAACAAAACCAAATTATTAATTCAGTCACATCAAATTTCTTAGCACTGAGCTCTTAATCTTAACATTTAATGAATCAAAACTTGCCCTTTTATTCTCATTCAACTTTCATTAAAGATGCAACATTCAATCAATTGCAAGACTTGAAAGTAACTTCTACTTAAATGAACAAAAGATCCCCCCACCCAATCTATAAGTTTTAACATTACTGCTTATAAATATTTAGATGACCAATATATTTCTATGAAAGTCTCAAGCAATTCCCTATGATTTCAATTCCAATAACTGCATTTTTAACAGGTTCGGACTTGAAATCCAAGCATCTGAATGGAACTGGGATGGAAAAAATATTTTCTAAAAGAACATATCTTATTCAGACATAAAGAAAGCAGACTCCTTTCTACAGAAATGTTGTTTTTATTCATATGCAAACTGTATTACATCCATGTTATATGTGATTATATCCATTTTTTAAAATTCCATTCAATCACAGCCAACTCTTGAAGACTGCCTGGACAAGTTCCTACAATTTTCTTGGCAAGATTTTTCAGTAGTAGTTTGTTATTGCTTTCTTCCAGTGGTTCAAAGAAAGTGACTGGCCCAAGGTCACTCAGCTGGCTTTGTGCTTAAGGCAGGAGTAGAACTCAGATTCTCCTGGTTTCTGGCCTGATACCTTAACCACGACATCAAACTGGCTCTATATATCCATTATATCAAATCCAAAATATTCCCAGTGCACTATGACACCCCCCAACAGACTTTCAACATTTCAAATGTACCCACTGTCCACCCACCAATATTGGAGATCCTTGGTTAGCTTTTTCAGAAATAATTCTATGAACTCTGGGAAAATTAATATTACAACATTATTTTGGGTGAAGATATGGGGGGGGGGAAGGGGAGATTTTAGCAATTACTTTTATAATTCTATAATTACTCTTCAATTAGTTCCCTAAATGTTCATAACAAACTCTATTAAAATATCCTTAATGGAAAGCTATTTGAAACTGAAATAAAAAATGCATCACACACACACACAAAGGCAGGATCAGAGCAATACTTTAAGACATATATGCATGTAACAGTCCACACTAATCTAAATCACTATTAAATCTAAATCACTGTTATTGATATAGAGCACCTTTTCATTTTATTATTATTATTCTATAAAAGAACAAAAATGACATCACATACAGGAAGTATTTTGAATTTTTGATGATTGCATTTCTTGAAGTGACTGGCCATTTTATATACCAGTGTTTCTCAACCTTGGCAATTTGAAGATGTCCAGACTTCAACTCCCAGAATTCCCCAGCCAGCATTCGCTGGCTGGGGAATTCTGGGAGTTGAAGTCCAGACATCTTCAAGTTGCTAAGGTTGAGAAACACTGTTATATACCATTTAAATAGCTATCTTCATTGGAGTCCATGCATCTTGCATCTATATAACTAGAAAATATGACAGTAAAAAAAAGTAAACATGACAATTTCTACAGAAATATCCTGAAGTGTGCTTACCGGCACAGGTGCGGTTGTCAGGAGTTAACTGAAAGCCAGCATTGCAATGGCAATGGTAGGAGCCAGCACTGTTCACACACCGATGGTGGCAAAAGGAAGGGAACGTGCATTCATCAATGTCTATGTTGCCATTAGAACAGAAGTATTTTAAAAATAATTCCAAAAATGGAGTTACAAAAACAATGAACTGCCACATATGATCTTAATATCATAGGAATTGTATACATGGAGCTGATCAGCAGCAATATCTGCAAACACCCCCTTTGCTGCCCCTCACTTTCCTTTTTTATTTTCTTTTATGTCAGTGTTTCTCAACCTTGGCAACTTGAAGATGTCTGGACTTCAACTCCCAGAATTCCCCAGCCAGCGAATGCTGGCTGGGGAATTCTGGGAGTTTAAGTCCGGACATCTTCAAGTTGCCAAGGTTGAGAAACACTGTTTTATGTATTTTTCATTAAAACCAAATGTAATAAATTTGTTTTAAAACAAAATTTAATAAAAGTTAATAGAAAAGTAGCATATTGCAAAGAAAAATATCAATGTGCAACACCATCTTTCATTCAACATTCTTAATGGAGGCTAATTTCCATATACAGATAGTCCTCAACTTACAATAGACTTACAACTTAGAACAGAAGAGCTGACTCTTCCGACTGCCAGCAGTCCGATTCTCACCGGTTCAAGGCTGACTTTGCCTTCCATCTTTCCGAGGTCAGTAAAATGAGAACCCAGATTGTTGGGGGCAATATGCTGACTCTGTAAACCACTTAGAGAGGGCTGCAAAACACTGTGAAGCGATAAGTACCATTGCTATTGCTATTTAGTGACTGTTCAAAGTTACAATGGCACTGAAAAAAGTGACTTATGACTATTTGTCACCCTTAAGACCATTGTAGCATCTTCATTGTCCTGTGATCCAAATGCAGATGCTTGGCAACTGACTCATATTTGGTTTGGTTTGGTTTATTGAATTTATATGCCGCCCTTTTCCCAAGGACTCAGGGTGGCGTACAACATTAAAAAAACACATATTACAAAAGTTAAAAAGAATTAAATAGAATATCCCAAACAAATCCAAGTCGGATTAACAATAACATTTTTTAAAAAATTCGATTAAAATTAATAATGATCAATAATTTAGTTATGACATTTGCAGTGTCCTGGGGTCATGTGATCACCTCTTGCGACCTTCTGACAAGCAAAGTCAATGGAGAAGCCAGAATTACTTCACCATATTACTAACGTAACAACTGCAGGGATTCATTTAACAATTGTACCAAGGAAGGTTGTAAAATGTGGGAAATGTCACATTTAGCAACAGAAATGTTGGGCTCAAGCGTGGTCGTAAGTTGAGGACTATTTGTACTCCTTTTTTTAAAAAAAGCCAAAGACTGATATGGAACAGCAGAGCAGTAGTGCTGGTCAGAGAGGGTAACAAGAAATTTCCCACTAGGAGGCCTTCCTATAGCAGCCCTTTAGAGCTAGGTCTGGGATCATTCTGTAAATCTCAGTCAAAAGTCACTGCTTGAGCTCTGCCTGGTTCTCTTCAAATTCAGACACTGAATGGAAAATTTTTAAAGGATTTAAAACCCCAAAATTAAAATTATCCTCAAACATCAAGCAGGTCAGAGAGATGCTGGGCAAAATATCTGACATATGTGCTTCATAGTGCGTAAGACAGCAAATAAAGCACCTATTTTTGAATTGGTAACGCGCCTGGGTCTGTCATTTGCAAAGCCCGTGTGCTGGTTTAGCAGCTACCCTCTTATGTGCAGGCATAAACATGTAGAGTCCACGTGACTGCTTTAACTATTTGAAAATAGGTGCTTTTACATGCTTCTACATGTTGAACTTATTCTTTTGAAATGTTTCAATGCACAGTCCTCTTAAAAGCTTTCCATCTTAAACCTTGTAGTAGTTTTTCACAGCTACCTATCCTTCATGTGTGTTAACTACAACTTTCATCATCCTCATGAATGCAAGCACTCTGCTGGCTGTAGAGGTTGAGTAACAGCAAACCTGTTATTTCCCACACATGTGTCCATTTATTTATTTATTTCATTGCAAAAACCTACATATGGCCACATATACTATATACTACTAAAACTCCCATGTCTGTAATTTTTCACTTTGTTAACAAATGGTCCTCAAATGGGATAACTTGCAGAATATTGGGACCTATTACTCCCAAGGAAATTGCTGTGCTTCAGTGTTGCTGGGCTGCTTCAGCCCGGCCACAAACTCCACAAAATATATTTCGCAGTGTGGTACTTACCAAAGCACTGGTCTCCTCGTTTTTGATACCCAGTTCGGCACTGGCAGGTGAATGATCCCCTTAAGTTGACACAGACCTGATCTGACCTACAGGTGTGGCCACTGGTGGTACATTCATCAATATCTTTTAAAAAAGAAAGAAAGAAAATGAAATGTTATGAACTTTGGAAAGGTCATTATAACTTTTGTATTTTTCTTCAAACTACAAAGGTGTTACTACCAAGGTCTAATTCCAACATTAGTCAAAGAAAGTCATAATTGACATCCTGAATAAATCATTCCTCACTCTATTTCTGTGTTCATGGCAATGCCAGTTCTTTTGTAGTCTTTCTCAATTTCATTTTTTCCCCATCATTTTTCATAAAATGATGATGTAGGCAGAGATTTCTACAAAGATTTCTTGGGGTAATAACTTGCCAACTTACCTGCCAATTATTGGTGATTCAAAGTAGCTAAGAGGGACCACATAAAACAATATGGTGTATATAAAATCTACTTGAAATAACAACTAACTGTCTCAATGAAACAGTCCAAGCAATTTTATTCAGATCATACTAATCAAGGAAAGTAGGATTCTGGATCTCATTTGATAGATATGGCTGACATTCTCTGTAGTCATACCTGAACACAGAAACACAATATTGGCTATGTTTATAGTCCAATGTGTTCAGTTTTGAGGGAAAGGAGGTATAGTAGCATATTTGTTTTTATTCTTCTCCAAGGCAGATGGATGTTTGAAGATTGTTATGTAAAAGGACAAAATATAACTATTCCCTGAAAGTGCAGGCACAGGTTTGTTGGACTGCATTTTGTAGGTTCATCCTCCCTTTGGAGTAGTATCACTTTAATGGATTAAAATGTTTTCCTTCTCTTTTCCTCTTATAGCAGACTGTATCTCTGTAGTGATCTGTAGTTGAGATCCCAGTTTTATGCCTCCTATAATCTAATACAGTACTATGACATGACTTCCTTCTGACATTCAAAACCAACTGAAAGTTTCTAAGCTGAATAAACAAATTCCTTAAAACTAGTTTACAAATCCCAGTTGAACTCTTTGTATTTGTTCAGGAACTGGGGACCAGTGGCAGATTCCGGGTGGAGCCATGGAAAAGAAAAAATGGATTCTTTCTCATGCAAAATGAAAACAATGTTGACCACAAGACTCAAATCACAAATTGAACTGTTTTGACCTTATTCTTTAAACTTGCTCCTCCCTCCAGTTCTCACTTCAAATACCCGCATATTTTCCAACATGCTTCCTTTCTAACTGACAGCTTGATATAAATTTTCTTCCGACCTGCCTTGGTCTTTGAACTGATAGCTGTTATCAGTTCTTAAAAGCTGGTGTACTGCTTAAAAAAAAATACAAAGATGACAGACGGGGGAATGCAGAATTTTTATTAACTTGCAAAATGCCTATCATATCTCAGGTGGGTTGAGTGTAAGATAAACAGGGGAGAGAATGTATCTTGCAAGCAAGCACTATTGAGTTAGTATGTTTGCATGTATGAATAGGGCTGGGGGAGATAAAGGCTTGCATTTTGAAAAAAAACCTGCGTAGTACATATTAGTGTATCTGTACATGCATGTACAGGTAATCCTTAACTTATGACTATTTGTTCAGCAACTATTCAAATTTATGGCAGTGTAAATGAAGGGACTTATAGTTGGAGTCCAAAGTTAAAGTTGTTGCAGTGCCCCATTGTCACATGATCAAAATTGAGGCACTTGGCAGCCGACCTACACTTAGAATTGCAAAGACACTTCGACTTCTCCCATCCATCTTTCTCCACCATCTATGCTCCTTTGATCCCTGGCACTCCATGACTCCTGTGCCCTACCTGATTTTTGCTGTATTTTTTCTCCCAGTACTGAAGACTGTACATATGTATGGCCTGTCCCTTCATGAGGCAGTTGTGGCCATATAAGCCTTTTTCCCCGCGAGTCACAAACAATGGTTCCAGTGGTGGGATTCAAATGTTTTTACCACTGGTTCTGTGGTTTTGCGGGCTTGGCATGGCTTGGTGGGCATGGCTTGGTGGATGTGGCAGGGGAAGGATGCTGCAAAATCTCCTTATCTCTCCACTCCAGGGGAAGGTTACTGCAAAATCCCCATTTCCCCCTGATCAGTTGGGACTTGGGAGGCAGAGAATAGATGGGGATGGGCCAGTCAGAGGTGGTATTTACCGGTTCTCCAAACTATTCAAAATTTCTGCTACCGGTTCTCTAGAACTAGTCAGAACCTGCTGAATGCCACCTCTGAGTGGTTCCCTCACTGGCCATTAGCTGCCTTGTGAAGGGTCAGGTCAGATATGCCTGGTCAGCAGGGTGAGCAAGAAGATGGCAAAGGTCAGTGGGAGCAACAAAGCACATGGTGGTAGGAACCTCGGAGTGCAAAGTTGTGAAGGTGACTGGCTGGGAACTAGGTTGGAGTGGCGGCAGCTTTGTGTGGCAATTGCAGTTTTGCACTGCACTGCTGGGCTGGGCTAAGCTGGATTTTGTATTACAAAGGAATCTGTGTTGTGCTGTGCCTCAAAGGTTTCCTTGCAGTCCCAGAGCTGCAGTGCATCAAGAAACCCCTTTGTGCTGCATACCTGGGCTTGGCTTTGGACTGCAAAGGGATTTGCACTGCACTGTGATTCAGCGGTTTCATGCAGTTCCAAAGCCAACTTTTTGTACTGTGCTGCTGGGCTTGGATAAGACAGTTGAGGCTTCATGGAGTGGCTGTGCTTCCTGCAGTTTTTCTGGCATATTCTTGGAAATGGTATGCTATTGCCTTCCTCTTAGGACACAGAGCAAGTGACTGACTCAAGGGCACCAAACTGACTTCATGTCTAAAGGGGAACTAGAACTCACCACCTCCTGGTTTCTAGCCTGGTGCTTTAACCACTACACCAAATTGTCTCTTATTCTTTAGCTTAACCTATTTCCTGCCATTATGCTTGTTTTCAAGCAACATGCATGTTTTTTTATGTAGGGGAACATTAATAACAACACAGTAGTGATTTCTCATTTGCAGCCAACACTAATTTTTTAATAATTCCCAGAAATCGAGTACCTTGTTCCACTGCATGTAAAGATAACAGTATGTGTGTGTGCATGAGAGTAAAACAGATAAGAATCACCAGCAAGTTCACATGAGAAAAGGATAAAGGTTAGTGAAGAGTCTTTCTCTTTCTATCACCCTCCCTCTTTCTCACACACAAACTTCTTTCTGCTTTCACACCACCCTGTCCTTCTGAATTATGTTTTTGCAAATATATTTTAAAAAAACCTCACACAATGCATTTGTTCCTAAGCATTGCCCCCCCCACACCCCCAACTTTGGCAGAAAGATCTAAATCCAAGATCCAAATACCACAAAAGACAGAAGGAAGAAATAAATGGATGGAGAAACAACATTAGAAAGAGAAGATGATGCCTGCCAGCAGTTTATGGCAGGGCAAGGCTTGGCCCCTTCCTTCCTCCAATTCCTTTAAAATGATCTATTGAAAGCACTCATTCATAACCATGATTATTTCTATTTTCCATAAATCACATCTCCAAACAATTTCTCAAGGCAGATGACATTCATTGCAATGCATTGTCTTGTTGAAGCATTTGTGCTGTACTGTTCAGTCAAAACACTTTCAAAACTCATAAATTCAGAAAAAAACAATCTGACTGTAAAAAAGGGAACACCATTCATAGTAGTATGAATAATATTAACTCTCAGACAGAGGCCTAATAAGATTGGTGTTTAAATAGCCTTCCTAAATGAGATAAAAGAAACTAACTAAAGGAGTTGTGTGTTTCCTAACTTGGATGGTTTCCAGGAAGGTAGATTTCATCTGAAAGCCAGTTTGGTGTAGTGGTTCAGGCACCAGACTAGATCCATGAGCCAAGAAGGCAATGGCAGACAACTTTCCAAATTTTGTCCAGGAGTCAACACTGACTTGAAAAAACACATACACATAAATAAAGGGAGAAGGGTTATGAGGAACGAAGTGCCAAGGATCTGTTTCTGTGTGTTATAAGCAGTAAAGTGTAATAAAAGAAAAGACACTAAGAGGGAGCAAAAGAGTACCAGGAGCACTGTTAAGTGTTTTACAAGTTGCAGCAGTATAAGAGAAGCTGATTTCAGACCAGAAAAAGTCTTCTCTTTTTTGAATTCAGTGAATGACAGGATCTTGAGTGTCCCTAAAGCAAAAGCCAGATTTTAGGAGTTGGGTACAAGTAAGCAAGCAAGCTCATCTCTCCTGTTGAAAATATGATTTAAAATTATGAGTTTTGGGTTTTGCTCATTTTCAATGAAATATCTGATAAAGTCACAAGGTTCTGTTTTATTTCACTTATGGATTAAAAAGTAATAAAGTATATTTATCTCTTGCTTAATCATCATTCAAATAAAACCATTCATTTCATGTATTATGGGAGTCATTGAGGGAGGTCACATATTACAACCTTACAAGTCTTTCTTAAAGAAGATATTATGGCAATACTGCTGCATAGAAAATCTCAAATGTTCAGAAAGAAAAGAGAAACAAATGATGTGGATGTTTTTCTTTCTCCTGTCAGGCAAATGTGTTTTAATTCAGGCAGGTTTTAATTCATAAAAAACCTGTTCAGTTTTATGGGAGGTATCTTTATGTTATTAATGTGCATTTAATAGTAGTTTTAACAATGTTTTAATTTTCTATCTTATCAAGTAGGCTGTGGTCTACTTTATCAAATGCTTTACTGAAGTCTAAGTAAATTACAATCACAGCATTTTGCTGGTCCACTAATTTTGCCACTTTATCAAAGAATGAATAAGTTTTGTCTGGCATGATCTGTTTTTGACAAACACATGTTGGCTACTGGTTATGACTTTGTTTGCCTCTACGTGTTCTCAGATTCATTGCTTGATTATATTTTCTAGACTCTTTCCAGGTATTGATGTCAGGCTTATAGATCTGCAGGTTGCTGGATCCATTTATTAATTGTCTTACTTTATTTTACTTTTATTAATGTTAGCTACTTCAAGTGTAAAGATAAGATATAAATCAACATCCAATGTATCAAGAATTCTTTTAATATGATTGTAAGGCAAATACATGTTTATCCACTTGCTTATCTAAGAACTGACTTCTAATAATTTAATCAAGTGACGTAGCCAAGGTAAAATTGATTCTTTTTAATTGAAGAATCAAAAAAAATCCTAGACTAGAATTTTAGTGACAGCTAAGAAATATTTTTTCCACACACGCGAAATATCTCATAAAAGAATTAACTGGGACTAAAGGTAAAAATGGTAAGAACCAGAATCAATGGTAAGTAGACCAAAACCAGATATAAGAAACAAAATATCACTAAATCTGGAGAAACAAACAAATAAGATCCTCTCCCCACATCAAATAAAAAGAAATGCATTGCTAATTTCTGTTTGACATTTTTCAGTACATATTATATACATTTGTTTGGTGATATTCTTTCCCCTTAATTGGTTGCTATGAAGAGAAGCTTCTCCCACACAAGGTGCTATTTCCTCTCTTGCATTTAAAAGACCCTAAAGATGAAAAATGGTGAGTAGTCAGCATATATTTTTTCCAGTGGTTTTAACCCTGTTTGCTGGATGCTATGGATTAATGAGAGAGATAAATAAAGTTGCTGAAACTCAGGATGGAGAGGAGGGAGTAAAAAATAATGGATGGCTTGAGCAAGGAAAATGGACAAGGAAGAATTCTTCCTAGTGGGAAAATGAACCATCATTATGCAGAGCTGTAGCCATTTATACAGATCTAAAATAGATCTAAAATAGAAAATATCAGATCTGCTATAATTTTCAGTATGTATTCTGGAACCGAATAAAAATAAATGGCCTCAATAATCAAACACACAATATCATGAGCTCAGACAAGCCCACTCCACCCCCACATCCCTAATTCTTCCCTGTCCCTATGCTGTTCTCTTAGTTCTTTTTCTCCACCCCCCTTGCATCTTTTATTTCATTTTTATCCTGCCCATCTCAATGATACAGCAATTCTGCATCTTCTCTTCCTAACTTCTATTTTTCTCAGCACATGCCTCCTTTTAGTCTTCCTCTCCTTACAGCTCTACATATTCTAATTCTTTCCTTATATCTTTGCAAGATTCTTAATACGTTTATAAAACGTTAACAGCCCAGCTAGCTCAAGCCAGAGATATTTAACTGCTTAGCCCCCTGTAACTTTAGGGTCATTTAGTGTCATTATAGGTTTCACCACCCACTGCAAAAAACCCATAACACAGTGCAAGACAAATGTTTTATTGTAACAATGCAAGACTTGAGATGCATCCACCACACAAACTTTAACAAACTTTTTTTTAATATAATCATGAAGAACAGGTTTCCAAAGTACTTTTGAAATGGCTTGGTTATGTGCTAAGATTTATGAGATAGCCAAAAGGAATATAAAAGGTATGTGGGTATGAGGGGGAAGGGAGCCTATTGCCTTTCCCCCCTGCTGAATACAGATCAATTTGCATTTCATTGTCCTCATTCCTGTCAGGTTCATTAATTGCCAGTGATTTCTCTGCATTTGCCAAAAAATGTACCCAGTGCTTCTTTGAGAAGTTATTTATACTGTTTTGTCCCTTCTGATGCTGACTTTGGCAGCATGCTTGTTGTTCTGTGCTAAAATGCTGGGTGAACTGCTTTGAGGTCCTGAACGACCCTTTCTTGAAGCAAACTGTTCTTTTAAGGCATCCGCTGCAGCTTCCCCTCCTTGCCCATGACCACTGGATTCCCTCTGAAACCTAAAAACAAAGCTGACTGACTTGTGCCTCACAGATTTCATTGGAAGTGACACCAAGTCAGGGGGCTTACGAGTTCTCTTTTTTCCTTGATCCTTCCGTTCTCCACTTGCATGCCTGGCTTGGTTCCGTCTGACTGTGACTCATTCTTCCCCAAACCCTTGACTCATTCAGCTCATTTGTTTTCTTATGTAACATTCTAATCTCCACACTTCACTTCCTACAACTAGATAATCACAGCCATGCTTGGCATTTCAACGTGGTTCCCACCAGTCCTTTACACTTCAGTGCAAATTATTCCTTTAGAACAGCCCCTTTTATGTAACAAGCCACAAGCTCTCTTGATGTCCTTTTAAACTTTTGACAATCTGAGGTCCATGGTTACAGAGCATTGTGTCCTAGCTATCCAAGCATGTGCTAGGAACTTGTTACTCTTGGTTGCTGGTTGCAGGGTTGGAAAAATCCAAGACCTTGTTGCCCAGAATCTAATGTTTTAACAATGGCATTCAAAGCATGCTTTATTGAATCACAGGTCACCAACATGAATCATGGTACAATCCATGCTCTAACAACGTGATTTTTCATCTTGTTCCCATGATTTCCCTTATTTCATCCCCATTCCATGAGTGAGACTTGCTTAAATCATAATTAGCTACAACAGTATAAAGGAGTATTTCCACTATTCTAACACAGCTTCAAAGTCTTTTTATTAAACTTAACAGGATCCAACTATTTAAAATTGTTGGGTACCTTTCTGCACGATATTGTGAATTCTGGGAATTGTAATCCCAACACATTTGCAGGAAAGCATATTGGGGGAGACTGTTACCATCATTTCAAAAGATAAAATATTGCAAATTATAAAGTGGGGCCTGCATTTAATAAAAGAAATGAATCTGATACATTGACCAAAAGTGTTCTAGTCACTTTTGACATTAGTCTAGTATTTTGACATTAGTTACCAAAGTAGTAATAGGATTTTAACAGATTGTACCAACTGTGGAGACCTTTCCCAAGTTACTTCTTTAAAAGTGTTCCTGTTCCATATCAAGCAAACATGAAACTAATGCAACACATGAACAGAAATAACCCACCCATGATGACCAATGAATTTTGGAGGATATTCAAAAATATAATTACAGATAAAAAGTGTTTTTCCTTTTTTGGCACATCATTTTTCAGAATTATTATGGAATTGTTCCATGTGTTCTCTTCAATACCATTTTGTGCAGTTTTAAAAATGTTTTTGAAACAAAGAAACAAAACGACAGTAAAATAAAATAAAATAACTAAATTAACCCTGGTTCATCACCTCAACAATTGTAAAAAGAAATTAAGAGATAAGGGAAACATAAATCAAGTATCTAAGTATATGTTGGATAGGAAGCTGCTTTCTTTCTTGAAAAGGAATAGAAAATCTCATGTCTAGAATTTTTATTTATTTATTTTTATCCTATCTTTATTATTTTTACAAATAACTAAAGGCAGCAAATATATTCAACACATTTTTCTTTTCCTATTTTCCCCACAATAATCCTGAAAGGTGGGTTGGGTTGAGAGAGAATGAGTAAAAGTCAGTCTCCTGCTCTTTGCTCTTTACCATTAGACCAAACTGGCTCTCTAATTATCTGCACTTTTAAAATCTTAAATGCTGATTTTTGAAAATATTTCCAGGTTGCAAACCATTTTGGTTTTGCTTATTTCACTTCTCGGAAATCTAGGAAGTAAAGCTTGCACAAATTGTGACTTATTTACATTATAGATTTTGACCTATCAGGTTCTTGACAATCAAACTGAAGGGTAGCAAGATTAAACATTTGCCAAGATCACAAGATCATTCTTTACTGCCATTTCAAGTTTTCACTGAGGATCCAAGAAAATCAAATGTTCCTCTTCAAGGCTAGAAGAATCACTAAAATGTTCTACCTGAAGATCTTCAAAACACTGAAAACTGTTTCCTTTTATTCCAACCAGAGAAAAACAGTAACAATGAAAGTCTCAGTGCCCTCCATGTAAATGACCAAACAAGCCTATAATTTGGTTAGATAGGTCACAAACTGACATTTTCACATATATTTCTTTCCCAATATCCTTTGTAATCCAGGAAAACTCTCTGTGAACCATGTCCTCCATAAACTAGTCATGAAGTAGAAAGAAATGAAACTTTGACCTAACTTGAGTCTTACCCTTGAGAAATTGGGGAATTTTGAAAAAATGTTCACCTAGTTTTATTGTCTACAAATTTGAAGTGAAGTTTCATAACGTCATTTGTGCCCAACTCTAATCAAAACTTTATGGAGAAGAGCTGGCAGTCATTCATAGTAGACTGCAACGATTCTTTTATTGTGCTTTGGTAAGGAATCTTGTGAGTGGATGTGATCCAAGTATTTTAATAGGGAGATCTATGGACCAAAGATACTCTACATTTCCACTAATAGACAAGTGCTTCTCAATGAGTAAATGTACACTTTCCTATAAGCAATAATGGTGAGAATTTGATTCTTGCTGACTACGTCTATATCTTTTTCTTGGCAATAGTATGGATGGCAATTTGCCATAAGAAGTGAATAAAAAGAATGTTAAGGACATAGTTATTATGTATGCTAGTTACATAATATAGTGCTAATTTCCCATCTGCTAGGAGATTCCCCCCCCCCTTTATTGACATTAAAAATGTTATATTCTGTCTGTAGATGGTAACATCTTAGATGTTCACATGGATTTATTTGGTCCATGTATAGGTCAGGCCACAATCCTGAAAAATAGTTCACCCTAAAATGGATGGATTCAGGACAAAAAATAACTTTGATTTAAATGAATTGTGCCACATTTGTTTAATATTCCCATTTTATCATATTAAATAAATACAGCTTGCAAGGGTCAGAGAACAGTATCCAAGGCTTTGGGAAGAGAAGGGTATGTTCTCCGGATTAGAGCCACAAAGTATTCTGAATTATTATACTTATCAATTAAGTAAAGGACATTCCAATTATTTTTATCCCTTTAACATTGCTAAACTGGCCACATTTAAGCAAGAAAAAATTCAGGCAACCAATAGCTAGCAACAAAGAGGTGGATTTTTATTTATCTATTATTTTCATCTACTGATCACTGCTATGTTTCTGCAATGGCAGAATGACAACCATACATTTACAAAGTCACTTTTCTTTAAAATTGTTTTTTTTCTTATTCCTCTGATACTGTCAGACCACAACAGACTAGGAAATGAAGACTATGAATGCTAATATTATTTTTATTATATGGTTACAGTAACAGAATATCGTAAATCTGAATGGGTCTCTCCTCCAAACCTTTAACTTAAAGAGAACTAGGGAGGTCAAGCCTGAGACATTTTCTCAAAATTACATTTTCATCTGGGACTCAAGTTCTTTTTCATCCAACCATTGTCTTGGTTGCGGCTCTTCGTCTTGCTTCTCAAGATTATTCTTATTGCCCATTACATGTACCATCTTTCCACTAAGTGCTAAGTCAGCAAAACCTTTCTAGATGAAGAACTGAAATGATGGACAATTTTGTCTCTGTTTGGCTACAGGCTGCATGTACAACATGACTGAGGCCACTTACATTATATCTCCATCTGCAATGTGAACATATTTCAGAATTATCCTTTGATTTCCTTTGTTGCTCCAGCTTTCCCCAAAGAATCCAGAGAATTGGTGTAGAGAATTTGCCCTCAGAAATCCTTGTTTTCTTATCCCATGAAATAAAATTCTTAGAATTCCCCGAGAAGAGGTAATAAAGCTGTGCTTGTTTAAACCTGTAGCATGAATGTGCCAAAAGTACTAATATTAAGAGCCATGACTCAGAGGCTGTCTGCATTAGTGACTGGTGATTCATGGGATAGAGAGGAAAGGGGAGAATTTACTATTGAGAGATGTAGCTGTAACACAGCTTCTTACTGTGTTAGCTGAGTAAACTGTTTTATATAGGAAGCTACCTTTCAGCCCTTACTCTGTCCCTCTAGCCCTGTGATAGTGAACCTATGATATGCATGCCACAGATGGCATGCAAACCCTCTCTACGGGCACGCAAGCTATCACCCCAACTCAGTTCCGCTGCACATGCACATGCATGCCTCCTGCTGGCCAACTGGTTTTCAGGTATTACTGTGCATGCGTAGGGGACAGGGTGTATGCAGGAGACACACATTCATGTGCGGGGGATGGGGCGCACACAGGGAGTATTGCACGTGCATGCGTGGGGGTGGAGTGGAGTCACGCATGCATTGCATTATGGGTGTGTGTGCACGCACATGCTTTCGGCACTAAGTCATCACTGCTCCAGCCCATATTCCCAAATCTGGCAGCACTTTTCCAGGGGCCTAGGTCTTTCTTCTCATTTCATTTATTTCATTTATTATATTTATATGCCGCCCTTTCCCCCCGAAGGGGACTCAGGGCGGCTAACAAATCAAATCAGGGAAGGGGGGGGGGTACAGACAAAAAATAAAAAACAAAAAACAACATAACAATACATAATTTAAAAACACACAACAGTCATACCATTCAAGACGGGGGCAACAGCTCTTTAGCCCCAGGCCTGTCGGAACAGCCAGGTTTTAACGGCTTTGCGGAAGGCCTGGAGGGTGGTGAGGGTTCGAATCTCCACGGGGAGTTCGTTCCAAAGGGTTGGAGCAGCCACAGAGAAGGCTCTCCTCCGGGTAGTCGCCAGTCGACACTGGCCGGCGGATGGAATTCAGAGGAGGCCTAATCTGTGGGATCTAATCGGTCTAGCGGAGGTGATTGGCAGCAGGCGGTCTCTCAAGTACAGAGAGACCATCCAAAAGGTCCTTTTTACCTGAAGCTCTGGCCTAGGTGCTACCACACTGAACCGACAGTTTGTCCCCCCCACTCAACTTAATTTTATCCTCAAGCCCCCAACTTTCCCTCTGAAGAAATCCCCCGGGCCTTTTGAGGCTTGTGGTTTACAGGCTGCAAAACAGTTCAAGTTCAAGCTGAGTTCAGTGACAGCTATCAAAAGAGGAACACTTATCTGAACCAGGATATTGTTTTCCATCTGCAATCATGCTATCTCTTGGCAGCAGGTTCCTTTCTCTACAACTCCCTGAGTAAATAAGTAGATTCCTGATGCTGTTCCAGCTTTAAAATATGCCTTTGAAGGGCTCAGCCAGGAACAAGCCAGGGTGATTTTCCCCCATCAACGATGTCCATGTGATCCTCTAGCACACTTCTAGCATAGAGGTAGGTATGTCCTTGGTTAGATAAGGAATGTAGTTGAGGTTTATTCATGTCACGAGCTGACAATCTGAACAGTGTGCAAAATAGGGAGCATTTCAGAACACGTCAGGATATTTACTAAGTAGGTTTAGCATGAGATGTATTAAAGGAATTTAGAGCTAGCATGAACTTCCTACATTATGCCTCAATAATAGTATTTTCCTGTGGTGAGATTTTCTTTATTTATTGTAACTAAGCCCATATTTATTGCAGGTTTATTTGTCTCCCAAAAGGACAATATTGATTTTTGGCAGTGGTGGTCTGATGAGATTCTGGGGTTCACAAAAAGGAGATAGTGGCCATTGCACTATATTAGCACATCAATTCTTAAAACAATTCTGTAAAATATGTATGCTTTACCAGTTTTCTGCTGTAAGTAGCCCAGATCACAACTGAGAGATTACTTGCCTATAGTACTGATCTGTTTACTTGATTCATTCACCACAGTAATGTTTGATTCAGAGGTGGGTTCCGGCTTCTGTTACTGCCGGTTTGCTCAGGGATGTGCTTTGCGTTTGCTTGCTTTGCGCGCTTGATGCATGCTATGTGCGCATGCGCAATAGTAAAAAAATTGCTTCTGCACATGTGCAGAAGCAAAAAACAAGATGGCGGTGTCATAGAACCAGTTCAGGGGCGTGGCCAGTTGAGTTACTATCTATTCGGCTGAACTGGTTCAAACCGGTAGGAACCCACCTCTGGTTTGGTTTCTTCAGGGTTATTGGGGGGCATTTTTGTTGGAAAAGCTTACATGAAAGTGAACAATAGTCATTATTTAAAGGATAAATATTTTGCATAAGCATAAAAAGTTGAAAAAGACATGATCAATTTATGGACTTTAACTCAAATGAATAAGATTAGAAGACTCTTAAGGCTGGCAAAGATTCCTTAATGGGAAATAACCTCATTTCTCAAAACATCACCAATCGTGCTGGTTGGGATTATTAAATTAAAGTTCAAAGAACTTGGAAATTATTTATTATTTTTTCACCCATCTCTCTAAAGTAAGGCAACGATATTATATTCTGATTTGGTAAATATAGAGATAAATGTCAAAAAAAGTTTAACCCTTAAGTATATTTTTTTTTAAAAAGTGACTTTGGTAGAAAGTAGTGAATGGTTGGGTTAGATCTTTTTTCTGTTTTCTATAATAAATGAACTCCGGATGATCCAGTGAAAACAAATTGGCAGTAATTTAAACACAGGACAAGTAAATACTTCTTCAGGCAACATGCAGTTAAATGTGTTTTTCTCCCAAAAGATGCAGAAATGACCACTGCTTTCACTTCGATGTTTACTTAGAAGACAATTCTACTAAATTAAATATTTACCACAAACACTTCAATGATATTTCTTGAAAGTAAAAACATGCATAGGATTTGATTGTAACCCTATGCTCATTTACCAAAAAGGTAGCTCCTTTGTATTTAACAAAACTGTCTTTCAGATAAAGATTTAAAGGGCTTTATTTCTGAAGAAAATAAACATAGTATTGCAGCCTCACAAAAAGTGTCCGAAGATGGACCTACAGTGAGTATTTCAGTTAGAATACTTAAATAAATAAAATCAGCTCACAGTTGACTTTGTGTCTGATACTACTTCTCCTAATTGAAACCTACTAAGAAGCTTTGGTTCAAATAACACAAGAGACAAACATATACTTTAGATGTTAGTTCTGTAATTTTATTAACTGGGTGCAATGGTAGAGTAAACTGGTTGCCAACAAAAGCAAAGAGAAATTCACCATCATTGTGCAATGCAGCTCCAAAGTCTTATGAAAGGACAGCTTTGATCAGCAGAAAAATAGAACCACTGTAAGTCAATACTTGAAGAGTCTTTCAGGAATTTTTAAAAAATAGGTTCATGCCATAATCAAAGAGTTGTGGTTCAATATTTTTGCAACAAAATAATTAATATAACTGCTTGTGGAACTACTGCTGTTATGATTAAAATCTACACTGAAGTGAGCATAAGAGAAATAAGTCAATAAGAGATGTCTATGCATACATTGCATACAAGGCAGAGGTGGTATTTAGCCAGTTCTAACAGGTTCTGGAGAACTAGTAGCGGAAATTTTGAGTAGTTTGGAGAACTGGCAAATAGGCTTGTCCCGCCCCTGCTGCCTCCCAGCTGATCTTCTTTTGTTGCCCTGAACAGGAGAACGGAGCTGGAAAGCAGATTAGTGGGGTGAGGAGGGAATGGGGATGTTGCAGTATCCTTCCCCTGCCACGCCCACAAAGCCACACCCACAAAGCCACACCACGCCCACAAAGCCACGCTCACAGAACTGGAAGTAAAAATTTTTGAATCCCACCACTGATACAAGGTATTCCAGGTTGATTTCCTAATATCCGCATTTACCAAATCTTAAGTACTAATATAGGGGGAAGAAACTGTTTAACACTTGAAATTCATAAGCATCTGACTTGGACTGTCTGATTTAGTATACAAGAGATTCACGCTGTGGAAAATAACTTAATAATCATGCTGCATACATAGAGTCAGATGTAGGCATCTTTACTTAAAGAAGCCCCATTATTTTTCAGCATCTTCAATTTTCTCCAGCTTTAATTCATGTGAACTGATTGGGACCCGAAGATCACCAGCACTTCACCCTCTCCAATTATGTAGTGCCCAATGCATTTCACAAGAGATCTTTCAGCTGTATTTATTGCTTAATGTCCCAAAGATAAGACTAGGGCCACTTTTCTTTAATATGCTTCTATTATTCTTGAAAGAGGGTCAGTTTAGGATATGGTTAAGGCACCAACTAGAAATCAGGAGACTGGATTCTAGTCTTACCTTAGACATGAAGTCAGCTGTGTGTTATACAATACAATAGCAGAGTTGGAAGGGACCTTGGAGGTCTTCTAGTCCAACCCCCTGGCTAGGCAGGAAACGCTATACCATTTCAGACAAATGGCTATCCAACATCTTATTAAAGACTTCCAGTGTTGGGACATTCACAACATCTGGAGGCAATCTGTTCCACTGATTAATTGTTCTAACAGTCAGGAAATTTCTCCTGAGTTCTAAGTTGCTTCTCTCCTTGATTAGCTTCCACCCATTGCTTCTTGTTCTATGCTCAGGTGTCTTGGAGAATAGTTTGACTCCCTCTTCTTTGTGGCAACCCCTGAGATATTGGAACACTGCTATCATGGCTCCCCTAGTCCTTCTTTTCATTAAACTAGACATACCCAGTTCTGCAACCATTCTTCATGTTTTAGTCTCCAGTCCCCTAATCATCTTTGTTGCTCTTCTCTGCATGCTTTCTAGAGTCTCCACATCTTTTCTACATTGTGGCAACCAAAACTGAATGCAGTATTCCAAGTGTGGCCTCACCAAGGCATTATAAAGTGGTATTAACACTTCACGTAATCTTGATTCTATCCCTCTGTTTATGCAGCCTAGAACTGTGTTGGCTTTTTTGGCAGCTGCTGCACACTGCCGGCTCATATTTAAATGGTTGTCCACTAGGACTCCAAGATCCCTTTCACAGTTACTACTGTTGAGCAAGGTACCACCTATACTGTACCTGTGCATTTCTTTTTTGTTGCCTAAATGTAGAACCTTACTCTTTTCACCATTGAATTTCATTTTATTAGATAGTGCCCAATGTTCAAGTTTGTCAAGATCCTTCTGTATCTTGAGCCTATCTTCTGGAGTGTTGGCTATTCCTGCCAGCTTGGTGTCATCTGCAAATTTGATGAGTTCCCCATTTATTCCCTCATCCAAATCATCGATGAAGATGTTGAAGAGTACTGGGCTTAAAACAGAGCCTTGGGGTACTCCACTGCATACTTCCCTCCATGTAGATGCAGTTCCATTGAGGACTACACGTTGAGTGTGGTTGGTCAGCCAGTTATGAATCCATGTGGTGGTGATGCTGTCTAACCCACATTCTTCTACTTTATCTAGTAGTAAGTTATGGTCTACCTTATCAAATGCCTTACTGAAGTCCAAGTAAACTATATCGACGGTATTCCTCTGGTCCACTAATTTTGTGTTCTTAGTGCTCTCTCATTCCTATGAAGAAGAGACAAGGGCAAACTATTTCTGAAAATCTTGTCAAAAAGACTGCAGAGAGTGAGAAGGGATTAACACTGACTCAAAAGTGTGTGTGTGTGTGGCCAAAAGTACACCCTTCTTTATTTTAGTATCCCAGTTATGGAACTTTCTTTCAAGTGGTCTCTACATTAGCTTCTTCCAGAAAACAACTGGACACATATACGAAGACATACCTCACAGCCACCACTGATTTGCTTTTAGGTTTAGCTATTGCTTTCCTTGGTATTTTTAATGAACTGTTTTTAATCCTTTTATTAATTGTTGTTAAACATTGTTTGCTTTATTGTGTCTTATTTTAAAATTCAATGATTTAAAACAGATCTTTTAGATTTCAAATGTCAGCAGATTGTATGAGCTTCATCACAAAAATTCACACACCATGTTGCTGGATTGCAGCATTCAGGCAATTCTTTAGTTTTATTTATTTATATTTAAAAGATTGATATAGTTGTCCATATTGTAATAACAATTCTGGGCTGAGCACAAAACAGTGAAACATGAGGAATCCTTAGATCAAAAACAAAGCAAGCATATTATGTAAAGTAAATTAAGTATGATTTGTTACCATATCACTTTTTCATATTTCATGTATCCCAAAAAGTGCCCTTCTTACAGAAAGATGGGCAGGCTTGGGGAATCAATAAGCTGTGCCAAAGTACAAAGACAAAGAAACAAAAAACCCCACAACCCAAATACAGTACGTGGGACAGTTCAACATAGCCTGATCATAGTAGTGAAAAGCCAAATGGAATATTATGGACTGACTACATCTTAATGTCATTTTAGCACTGCTCAATTCACTACTTCATTAGATCTTTTGTTATAAGTAGAAAAGCCTTCCATTTGCTCAAAGATATTCTATTATTGGATCACTGTAATTTATAAAAATAAGAGACTAGCTCAATTTGCTTTCCATCTTTTTTCAGTTTCACTATTATGGCACACTATTATCTAATTATACATAACAAAAAATGAAAATAGCCCCCCTAGACTTACAATAGGAGAATGTTTTTACTATAGTTTGAGAGCAACAACATGACACAAATGAAACACAAAAATGTTAATTAGTATAGAAGCAATTTCATAATTACCACGTGTAGATCAAGCTGCCCAATCACTCTATAATTTGTAAATCCCTTTTATATTTTTAGTTCACACAAGCCTTCACTGTATAAGGTAAAATGTAACTCTTCACGGTGTAGAAAATATATTTTTCTCAAATATGTACACATTTTTTTGTTTATCCATTCTAATTATTAGAATATATACATCAGTTGCAAATGAGTTTTTGGAAGGATTTTAACATTTGAATTTCGAGAGATATTGTCTGCAGCTGGAAATCAAAAAAGATTTCCAACCATTGACTAAAAACACAATTTTATGAATTGGTTCATATTTATTCTCTCATTTCTTGTACAATGATTACAGTGTTTTCTATGTTACTAGCATTTTCCATCGAAGTGTGATTTTTCGTAATTGAAAAAAATCATATGTGTTTGTAGCAATTTTGTTGTAGTTGTAATTTTGTTATACAAACAATTAGTGAAGCTTTCAAGGACTTGTGTAACTTCAACATTTTCTACTATTTTGCTTCTTGTATGTGAATTGATTATTAACAACTGTTAGCCTGTTATTTATATCTTGTCTATGCATTTCATGTTCTTAACATTAAGAGTTATTAACAAAAGTTAAGAGCTCATCATGCTCTTAACTTTCAGGAAAAACAGCTTTGATTTTGATTTATTCTTTCTATACAACTAAATATATTTCAATGCAGGGGTGGGATTCAAATTTTTTTACAACTGGTTCTGTGGCCATGGGTTGGTAGGCATGGCAGGGGAAGGATATTGTAAAAACTCCATTCCCTCCCTATCAGCTGGGATTCAGGAAGCAGAGAACAGATGGGGGCAGAGCCAGTCATAGGTGATATTTACTGGTTCTCTGAACAACACAAAATTTCTGCTACCGGTTCTCCAGAACTGGTCAGAACCTGCTGAATACCACCTCTGCTTCAATGCATTTGAGTCACACTATTCACTCCCTTTTATATTTAACCTATGTTCATTTAGTACCCATTCATTCTTGACTGTTTCTTCTTTTACCACATGGATTTAAGTACTCTAACTGATTTTTCTTTGACCTATCCAATTCTCACTTATCCAAAAGAAAGTGACACACACACTTTTTTGCTTCTTTCAACATATATTCACCTAATATTACTTTTTTACTAACATTTGCCTCTCTTTATTTCTACCATAAATTTCCCTATTTTAATCAACAATATAAAAGTAACCCCAAATTCATTTAATAGCCCTGATAGCACAGGTGAGCCTATTATGAATGTTTATGAGTGTTCTTGGCTACTATTTTATGTATTTTTGTTGTTTTTAATTCTTTTTCTTTTGTTTAATTGTGAACTCTGCAGAGTTATGTATATGAAATGGGTCACCTATAGATTTACTAAATAAATAAATATGCCAATTTCCTGAGAGCAGTTCACTTCATCTCCCATAAGAGCTGAGGTGGCACAGTGGTTAGAGTGCAATATTGCAGGCTACTTTAGCTGACTGCTAGCTTCAGTTCGGCAGTTCAAATCTCACCAGGCTCAAGGTTAACTCAGCCTTCCATCCTTCCGAGGTGGGTAAAACGAGGACCCAAATTGTTGGGGGCAATATGCTGACTCTGTAAAACCGCTTAGAGAGGGCTGTAAAAGCACTATGAAGCGGTATATAAGTCTAAGTGCTATTGCTATTATATTTTCCCCCTTGTCGAGACTTCGATCCTACCAGCCTTCTTCTCACCCTATGGTTGGTATGGCAGCAGATTTGTCTGTACAGCTTGAAATATAAACATCAACAGTTTGAAAATAATTTGTTAAAAAATAGGTAGTCAATCCAAGTTCTCCTCAGATGTAATACATCACCTGAAGCAATTAACCAGAGGTTTTGCAGCTGGATTTTAGCTAACTGAAGCTTTCAAAGAGTGTCAAGACCAGCCCACATGAAGAGCATTATATAGCAATAGCACTTAGATTTATATACAGCTTAACAGTTCTTTACAGCCCTCTCTAAGCAGTTTACAGGGTAACATATTGCTGACTCTGGCTCCCCATTTTACCAACCTCGGGAAGGATAAAAGGCTGAGTCAACCTTGAGCTAGTGAGGATCAAACCCCTGGCAGTCAGCAGAATTAGCCTCAATACTGCATTGTAACCACTACACCACCATGGCTTATAATTACATGACCTCTCACTGGAGGTTATTCAAGTATGGGCACTATAGCGTGGATAAAGCCGATAATGCTGAAGTTTCATCTTCATATTGCAAATCAATTAAGAAAAACATCCATTAATATGATAATGTCACACATTTCAATTATTTTAGCAATTATTCCTTCTATTCTGATGGTGTTTGATTAGGGACTTGTCTCCCGATCCCTGCCAACATAAATTCCATAGGATACTTTTTTGAGAAGAGTGTGTTTGGGGGAGGACATTACTGTTCAATTAATTGAAAATCAATAAAAGTGTACAATGTAGATAGGGGCTACAACTCACAAGCTTGAAATGGAATGGAAGGGAATGGATGAGAAGGGAAGGAAAGGAAATTTGTTTTTTTAATCTACAGCTAGCTTTTTTTTAAAGAAAGTGATTCTGACACAATGACATGTGGAACTGCCTTTTATTATATTGAACTATGTGGCCCAGAACTGTCCTCACTGGCTAAATCTACATTGTCTACATTCTTGACCTACTTTCTGATATTTTCTGGACCTTTTCCATGTAAATGGACAATTTATCCATTATCTATCCATTTATCTAGCCCAGTGACAAGCTATGCTAGAGGCTCAGAGGATAATAATTCCCATTTACTAGACCTTTAAGCAGAGGTTCTACGATTGAATTTGGATCAGGTACTCTGATCTCTGGTATTAGCAATCCTATTCTGCTATTGTGCTTTGGCACTAACTTTTTGTTCATATCTGTGCATTTGGATCCAGGTTAAAACTTGCCATCATTTTAAAAAGGTAACCAATGCACAACATTCATTAGTGTTTATAGTACATAATCTATTTTTATCACCTTTCTCTCCAAAATTCCCAGGACTTAGCAATTTTTTTGAGGTTGCACAATTAGGAATAAGGGTTGCAATATTGTTGGAAACTCTGGAGGCTGTTTCCCATTTTATTGTTAGTATAAATAGTGCAACATCTGTTCCCTGAGTGTGTGTATCGTTTTGTGAAAGAAAAGACCTGGAGCCAAATTACATTTTTGATTCATAAACACTTGTTGAAGAAAAGCCAATGGGGATCCAAGCAAACGTCAACAAACCCATCCAAATCTCAGGCTATTCATTCTTTGGCTTCAATTGAGAAAAACAAAACACAAAACTTAGTATCTCTTCATCTAATTATAGTGGGTAGTGGTTATCTAGTGCAATATTAAAAAATCTCTTATATTGCTGTAGTTTGTTTCTCTGTACCTTTATTTACAGTGCCAGCCTTATTTAACAAAAAGTCATTTTCAAATTAATTTACACTTTTCTAAATTAAGCAGAAATTAATTAAAATTAAAATAAGTTGCAGTTAACACCCCAATAATTTTCACAAATCTCAAGCTTTTGCCTTTAAATATGATTTATCATGCCCAAACTAAGTGCATTAACTCCTCTTAAAACTAATACAACTACGACCCATAGTTAAATGAGAGCATAATAGGGGGTAGGCCTGTATGACCTATGAATATAGAAAGTAAATATTGCCCACCATCCATAGAGGTTGATCTTAATTTGATTGACGTTGCTCAGATTCCAGCCAATCACGTCTTTTGGGGATACTATATACTATAAATTAAGGATCAATGGAAATAACTGACTCTAATCCCCAGCTCATGGCATTATTTCTAAGCTGCTTCCATGGGCCAGCCTCCTTTCCCAAGGTATCAAATATTGGTTCCACCTCTCTCTGCTCCTATTCTCCACTTCTGAACACTTACCCTTTATATGTTGCAGAGACTAAGGATTAATTACTCATTGCAGTACTACTATTAATCAATTACCATAGTAAGGATCTATTACTATTAATTAGCTGATATTCTAAGACAGGAGAGTGTCATATAAAATACATTATAAATCAAAAATTATTTGCTTTTTAAATGTATTGTCTGGATTATGATTTTTCATTTTTAATCTTCATGCTTATCCACACAGAGGTTGCCCAAATAAATTTCTATGAATCCCCTGTGAGAAATTCCCAGTGGATTTGTCTAATACTTTCAGAAAGCCCAGCAATACCTTCCCTACTCTTTGTCCCATCTTCTGTCTAATATTATATTAAGTTTGGCCTTGAAGTTTCCTTTTGGCTAGTTTGACTGACAGCTGCTGATACATTACTTCCTTGTGAATTTCTGCAATCCACCTTTAAAACTATCTGAATCTGTGGTCATCATAGAAACTAATTCCATATTGACTGTACTATCCAACCATTTCAATGGAGAACTCAACTTTTTAGCAATAGCACTTCGCCTTATATACTGCTTCATAGAGCTTTATAGCCCTCTCTAAGTGATTTACAGAATCAGCATATTGCTCCCAACAATCTGGAACCTCCTTTTACTAAACTTGAAAGGATGAAAGCCTGAGTCAATCCATCAGGCAGGGGCCAGAGTCAGGTGCAATACTGCATTCTAACCACTGTATCACTGTATCACAGCTCTTTTAGTATCTGAACTATGGCTCTTTTTGTATTTGAAATCTCCCACTTTTCCCATACTACTTTTCTTTTTCTGTAACACAAAGGATGTACTTTGATCAGTGCCAACTATCTTCTATGTGGCAGACTATCCATCGGTAAGGATGTTAATCTGGTTTCTAGATTTTGAAATTCCTTAGTATATAGTGTCTTGAGCTGCAGTATTAAAATGCAGGTATATGATTCAACGGCATGCTACAATATCAATTATATCATTTTTATTTGTACCACTTCTGAATAATGTCATCCTACATTCTTTTTTATCCCCTAAATTCATTATACACTATGGCCCCATTTATTGCTCCAGTTTTCTTTCACCAAGCTGTGAAACAGCTTCCTTACCTTGGCACACATTATGATCGTTTGCCTCGTACCCAGCTGCACACTGTATCTGAGATGGTACCTGAGGTGTCCGACGGATAGGATTACCATTTCTGCTACCAGTGTCTGATGCTGTTTGTTCTTGGCCATTGTTGACAATAATCTGGGCTGTTCTGGGCAGACAGAGGTATCCTCCAAAGTGATTAACACATTTCATTCCACCTTTACATGCTTCGTGCACAATTTCACATTCATCAATATCTGTGATCAGTAATGACAAAAAGAAAAGCAGTTATTAATCATAGTGAGCTCTGTGTTATTTGTCATGATTAATAATCTGAAGTAAACAGTAGTGTTCAGGAAATTATCAATAGTTAGAATAAAAAGTGGACTGATGAATGAAGAAATATAAAATTAAGCCAGCATCAGATGACAAGTTCATGTTCCTTTTTAGATGGATATGTCTACGGTTTTGAACAGGTAATATTAGAAGCCCTACATATAGAGATATAGACAAAAGACAGGCGATGCATTTTGATTTTGAGTTCACTCGTAAAATATATATTTGATTTTGTAAGTTGACCCCCTAACTATAGGAAGATGAACACTACTCTGGAAAAGAGAAATAGATGTATTTAATTATTGCAACATTTCAAATTATTTTTTAGAATGAAAGAAGGAAGGTGACGTGGAATTCTGGAACACATTTTCTAATCAGCTGTCATCAGGAAGGATCAGATGAGATGCTGCTGGTGTGCCATCTTTCCTGCCACATAGTAGCTTTCTTGTCAAAGCAATGGAGTCCAAGACTGATGGTACTGAGCGACTTTTAATCTGCCTTGCATGGGTCAGAGGTGGGTCATGTAACACTTCTAATTTTGCAAGCTCCACTGGCTCCTTACAGGCTTTCAGATTCAATTCAGGTGTTTGCAACCATCTCTTAAGCTATTTATGGTACAGGTCTGGTTATCTGCAGAAACCCCTCCCCCTGTCCCAGGTCTCCATTTGTCTCTGTCCCACTAAACCTGGCAAGATGGATATGTTTTGGATCCCTTCTATGAGACAAGTCACCTTGTGGGATCCAAGAAGCAGATCCTCTCTATCAAGTGCTTTCCCTTTGGAACAGCATATGCTCTGAGATTAAGATGGTCCTGACCCTGTCAGTCTTTCATAAGACCTTGAAAACATGACCTCTACCATATAAGCCTGTTTTGCAATGATTTGGAATATATTTGAAGTGTGGTCTCGGTTTTGCTGTGTGTAATGTGCTTCTGTTTTTGTTTTATTATATTTTCTTTTAATGTTTTTAATCATCCCTTAGCTAACAAGTTCCTATTAATGAGTTGGGCAGCCATATAAATTATTTAAATAAATCATTCATATCAAATATGACAGGACTGATGAACTGTTCAGCCTCGTGTATGCATTTTATAAAATTTTACATTTGTATGATCCAAAGAGAACAACCCTTGTGGATCATTCTCATTGGATCAAAAAATTAAAAAAAAAACATATCAGGAGGTGACCCAAAACACAGATAATTGGGACAACTACTGCTATTAAAGCTATAACTCCAAATTTGCATATATGAAAATCTCTACATTTCCCCCATTGTTTTCTCTATAAAAAGCTTCCACTGGGGAAACTACAGAGGAAATTTTACTATGCAAGATCTGGCTTCTAAGTACTTCTGACAGATATGAAACTATTAATGCACACCCAAATGTACCTTTGCATCGCTGCATGATGGGGTCCCATTCATAACCATCTGTGCATTGCTGCATAGAAAACAAAAAATGAAGAAAAATAGATTAAATGCACTGATGTTAAGCCACAAAATGATTGATGAACTGGCATATTTCCATTCATCACATTACTGCTACATAGGAATGGCTCCAGAGTTTGAAAGAATTATTTCACAGCAATTAACAAAACATTATCACTGTGGAATTCTCAATTCAATCTTTTTATATTCCACGAATCACTTTTAACATCTAGGTTGCTGCATGATCTTCCTGAAATTTTGTTGATAATACTTACAAGACCCTTCAATTGATTTATTTGAAGAATCAAAGATTAATCTATCATTAATGCACCATGTAATTATTTCCTAGGTAGTTCAGTATTTTAATATTTTTTACAATATTTTATTTCTTACTTAAACCTCCCATCTAAGTCAGAACCATGTAGCACTTAACCTAGACCAGCCTTCTAGATTTGAATGGCAGAAAGAATTTTTATCTAGAAAAAGTCCAAGGTTTCAATTTCTGCTTTCTCCATTTTAAAGATGCCACAGAGGCTACAGTATATTATTTTAGAATTTATTCTCCCACCTGGCATCCTCCTCCATCCAATGTTGGATGTTATGTTCCCAAATTGTGATATTAGTAGGGAATCTTGTATCTTTAAGAAGTATCTCATAGTTATCAAATAATAAAACTAATGAGAATTGAAATCCATTCACAAAGACAGCAGCAGATTGGGAAAACTGCTGTTTTGGTACTGAAATAATAACTATCTAGTAAAACTGAGATTTAGATACAGAATTATTTTCTAGCAGGTTTTTCCACATCCACTCCTTGAAAATCACAGATTCTCTGAATGAATAAAAAACAACATTTTTGAAAACACTCTAACATACTAAGTTTTTTCTCTTTTCTTCTCTTTTGTTAAAATATCATCTTTACCGTGAATGTGATAGTTTCATCTGCTTCTTGTGAGTGTCCTGTAGCAAGGAGCAGAGCAGCCAAGACAGCAAAGATGACCATGATGAATCTAAAAAAAAATAGCATTAATTTTTTAAAAAAATATTTGATATATACTCATATAAACATATCGGGTATATCTGAAGACATCTCTACACTTTCCCTGTTGTGTTTGACTACAGGTACCCTAAAGGTAAAGGTCATGTCAACCCTACTAAAACAATAAAACAATTAGTTAGGAGGGAGGCGAATGTAAACTTAGAGAGAGCTTGGGAAGAATTCCATGGATGAGAATCCTCAAGGGGAAAACAACTCAAGAATCTTGGGAAATTTTGAAAAATGAGATTACAAAAGACCAGTCGAGCACAATACCAATGAAGAAGAAAAATAACAGCTCCCAAAAGAAACCAGCATGGCTGCATACAGAATTCTCTGACAAATTGAAAGACAAAAAAGATAAGTATAAAAAATGGAAAAGGGGGACATAACTAAGGCAGAATATCAGGAAATAGCCCAAGCCTGTAAAGATGAAGAAAGGAAAGCTAAGGCTCATAATGAAGAAAGGCTTGCCACAAAAGTAAAAAAAAAACAAAACAAAAAAAGCTTCTTCCAAAATGTTAAAAACAAGAAAAAAGTTAAGGAAACAATTGGTCCCTTGCTGGGAGAAAGTGGCAAGAAGGTGACAAGCAACAGGGAGAAAGCAGAACTATTTAACTCATTTTTTGCATCTGTCTTTACACAAAGGGAAAAAACAGTCCAACCTATCAAAAACAGCACCACAAAAATCAGATTAGGAACACAAGTTGAAATAGAGAAGAAAATGGTAAGTAAGCACCTGTCTACCCTAGACGAGTTCAAATTACCAGGACCGGAGGGATTACACCCCAGGGTTCTGAAGGAACTGGCAGATGAGATCTCAGAACCCTGAACTATATCTTTCAGAGATTCTGGGGCACCGGGGAACTGCCACAGGACTGGAAAAGAGGAGATGTGGTTCCCATCTTCAAAAAAGGAAACTACAGACCTATCAGCCTGACCTCAATACCAGGAAAGATTCTGTAAAAGATAATCAAGCAACGAATTAGCGAACACCTAGAAGTAAACAAAGTAATGGGTTTTGGCAACATGGGTTTGTCAAAAACAAATCATGCCAGACTAATCTTATTGCATTCTTTGACAAAGTGACAAAATTAGTAAGGTAGACCATAATCTACTACTAGATAAAGTAGAAGAATGTGGGTTAGACAGCATCACCACCACATGGATTCGTAACTGGCTGACCAACCACACTCAATGTGTAGTCCTCATTGGAACTGCATCTACATGGAGGGAAATATGCAGTGGATATCCCAAGGCTCTTCAATATCTTCATCAATGATTTGGATGAGGGAATAAATGGGGAACTCATCAAATTTGCAGATGACACCAAGCTGGCAGGAATAGCCAACACTCCAGAAGATAGGCTCAAGATACAGAAGGATCTTGACAAACTTGAACATTGGGCACTATCTAATAAAATGAAATTCAATGGTGAAAAGAGTAAGGTTCTACATTTAGGCAACAAAAACGAAACGCACATGTACAGTATAGGTGGTACCTTGCTCAATAGTAGTAACTGTGAGATCTTGGAGTCCTAGTGGACAACCATTTAAATATTAGCCAGCAGTGTGCAGCAGCTGCCAAAAAAGCCAACACAGTTCTAGGCTGCATAAACAGAGGGATAGAATCAAGATAATGTGAAGTTTAATACCACTTTATAATGCCTTGGTGAGGCCACACTTGGAATACTGCATTCAGTTTTGGTTGCCACAATGTAGAAAAGATGTGGTGACTCTAGAAAGCCTGCAGAGAAGAACAACAAAGATGATTAGGGGCCTGGAGACTAAAACATTAAGAACGGTTGCAGGAACTGTGTATGTCTAGTTTAATGAAAAGAAGGACTAGGGGAGCCATGATAGCAGTGTTCCAATATCTCAGGGGTTGCCACAAAGAAGAGGGAGTCAAACTATTCTCTGAAGGACCTGAGTGTAGAACAAGAAGCAATGGGTGGAAGCTAATCAAGGAGAGAAGCAACTTAGAACTCAGGAGAAATTTCCTGACAATTAGAACAATTAATCAGTGGAACAGATTGCCTCCAGATGTTGTGAATGCCCCAAAGCTGGAAGTCTTTAAGAAGATGTTGGATAGACATTTGTCTGAAATGGTATAGGATTTCCTGCCTAGGCAGGAGTTTGGACTAGAAGACCTCCAAGGTCCCTTTCAACTCTGCTATTGTATTGTATTGTATTGTATTGTATTGTATTGTATTGTATTGTATTGTATTGTATTGTATTGTATTGTATTGTATTGTATTGTATAAAACACTGTTCAATCCTGAGTGTTCAATCCTCTACCTACATGAAAAACAAGGTTCAAGGAGAAAGGTTCTAGTTTTCTGCATGCTGCTAATTACCAGAACAAATATCCATTTAATTGTACAATTTTCCCAGACAGGATTTTACCACTAAGATCTATGTCACAGGAAGAAAGAGCATGGCTAAAAGCACCCTTCTGAATCTAGGTTTTGTAAAGAAAAAAGAAAAAAAAACCACCCGTCATCTAGCTTATTTGATGTCCAGTCATAGGCAAAAGAACCCCCACCCTGCCTACTAATTATATTTAAGTGCACAATATTCATAATGCTGCTGCCAAATAGCATCCATTTGCTAAACAAATTAAAAAGTGATCCACTTCATTGTTAACATTACTAAGATACACACACAGAGATATAATGCTCAAATGACCTGCTCCATCACTGATGTGCTCCATCAGATATGACATGCTCCATCACAAACGGTTTTTAAGAAGAGATTGGACACCCATTTGTCTGAAATGAAATAGGGTCTCCAGCTTGAGCAGGGGGTTGGATTATACAACCTCCAAGATCCCTTCTAACTCTGTTATTCTGTTGCTCAAATATTGGGAGATTTTATGAAACTTGCTCCGAGATAGAGGACAGAGCAAACCTACTTGGATAAATTAAAGGGAAGGGTCCCTAAGTATAAAGTCTAAAGGAAGTTGACATTAGTATATTTCCAGAACTAGAAATAAAAACATGAACATTATAATAAAACAAAACAGATTATGTCCAATATATTATTTAAAGCAACATTATTTATGTAACCACAAGGCACTTTTGTGAAATCCAGATATTTTAAACAGTTAATTTATTTTTAAAAAATTATAGAAACAAACTAAACACCTGGAATCATTCTAAATATGGTATTATAAGTGCTGTAATTAAATATCAAATCTAAACAAACACAGAATAACAATCCAAAGAACAAAAATGAAATCAATCATTTAATCTTTTGTTGGCCAAAAGCTTTCAGTACTATTAAGAAAACTTTCTTGGTTTTAATATAAGCCACACTAGTTCAATTGGTTACTTTGGGCCAGTCCAAAATAGCTCACATGTTGTGGTTGCAGAAAAATTAGAAAGAGGGAACACCTAAATGTAAAGTAGGGTATAAAATAAAATAATGACAATAAAATAAAATACCTTTCCACTGATCGGACTTATTTCCCAATAAATATAAGTAGGATTGCAGTGTGGCAGTGCTTAAAAAAGATCTAATCAGAGAGAAAATCATAACTTTGTGAGGACTAATAGCTTTGAAAACTCAAGCTCTGTGTTTACTCAAATCCCACCTTTGAATACTGTTATAGAATTTGTCTGTGTCTTCACTGGCAATTGAAAGTTGAGTGTCAAGAATAAATAAATGGCTTACATAAGAAAAGAGACACAGGAGACATACATTTTAAATCAATGCCACCCAGCTGGCATTGAGGCTTTAGCACGTAACAGGACTAAGCACTCTTTACTGGCATTGCCAAAGAAGACCGAAGTGCCATGGGGCGAGCAAGGCAGGAGTGAAAAAAAAAATCAAGAGGTACAATAAAAGGGTTTCAGTTGAAAGGTTGCAGTCACCCTCTTAAATGTTTTCAAATAAATATGTAATTAATAACATCTCCCTGGTTTTTTCACTTTGTAGGACACACTAACTTTGCCCTCTGAGTCAATTTCAGTATGTTGCACATACTGTACAGGGCCATTAGGCTGTTTCTCCTCTTCGGAGCATCTTTTCCACTGACAATCTATCCTTCCAGCTCAGTTAAAAAGCTCACATGCTTGCCTTGGTGGGCAAATACAATACTGGCTTTCCTGCCCTTGATCTCATTTTCTCTCATTCACAGGACATAGCAAGGCTTTATGGGATTTTTTAAAATTATCTTTTCCAATATCCAGTTTTCTTCTTTCTATTCTAGTGCAGGGACTGCTTTTGGGATGAACAAACACCATTTCACACAATTCTACCAATATATAGCACACTACTGACTGCTTTTGCCACAATCAATCAAAGTTGTAATTACTTTAAATTACCCTGACTCACAGAAAAGCTGATTAAAATATTAAGAAAGTGATCTGGATATGCACTAACAATAAGAGCAGTTTCTACATTTGGTTCTTACGATAGGTGGTATTCAGCAGTTTGGAGAACTGGTAAATACCAACTCTGACTGGCCCTTGTATTCTATGCCTCCGCAGTCCCAGCTGATCAGGAGGAAATGGGGATTTTGCAGTATCCTTCCCCTGCCATGCCTACCAAGGCATGCCACGCCTACCAAGCCACGCCCACAGAACCAGTAGTAAAAAAATTGAATCCCACCACTGGTTCTTACTCTGTACTGACTGTATCATTTTGAAATAAAGGTGTGGATTAACATGATAGGTAGTGATTCCATACTTGATTTTCTGAGAGTAAAAGCCATTGAACCGAGCAAAACTAACTAAGCAAAACTGACTTCTTAGTAGAGAGGTACTACAGCATTGTGAATATCCCTTGACGAAGAAATATTTAGTTGCCCAAGTGTAACTAAATGTACTGTAACTGTACATTAAATAACTAGCAGCTTAGGGATGCGGTGGCTTAGTGGCTAAGACGCTGAGCTTGTCGATCAGAAAGGTCGACAGTTCAGCAGTTCGAATCCCTAGCGCCGCGAAATTGAATGAGCTCCCATTACCTGTCCCAGCTTCTGCCAACCTAGCACTTCAGAAGCATGTAAAAATGCAAGTAGAAAAATAGGAACCACCTTTGGTGGGAAGGAAAAGTGTTCCGTGCGCCTTTGGTTTTCGTCATGCTTGCCACATGACCACGGAGATGTCTTTCGACAGTCCTAGCTCTTCAGCTTTGAAACGGAGGTTCAAGGTTCATTTTATTTATATGCCGCCCTATTCCCAGCGGGACTCAGGGCGGCGCACAAACCCAAGGAAGGGGGAGGGAAACACAAAAACTACAAAGAGTACAGGGCATTTAAAACAACCAACAGCCACACGATTCGAGAGGGGAAGGGAACTCATCGACCCCAGGCCTGCCGACACATCCAGGTTTTAACGGCTTTTCGGAAGGCCTGGAAAGAGGTGAGGGTCCGAATCTCTGCGGGGAGCTCGTTCCAAAGGGCCAGAGCCACCACAGAGATGAGCACCACCCCCTAGAGTCAGGAATGAATAGCACATATGTGCGAAGGGAACCTTTACCTTAAGGGACTATTAGCATATAAAGTTCTGTTTCTCAATCACAGGGATTTGAAGATGTGTGGACTTCAACTCCCAGAATTCTTTAGAGAATGTGCTGGCTGGGAAATTCTGGGAATTGTAGTCCATCGACTTTCAAGTTATTGAGATTGAGGAACACTGATGGAAAGATAAAGCAATAAAACATGTCTTCCCTTCCTTTAGTTTCAAAAAATTGATTAGCAGGGTGCATAGTAGCAGTGATGGCAGATCTACTCTGTATGAGCACATTCCTTCAATGTGTGCAGCAGTTTGAATGAACTATATGATGTGCACCAAGCTGCTTTTCTCTCTGGAAAAAAGAAGGGAGGGACATTTCAAGCAACACATATAAATAAAACTTCATGAAAAATGTTTTTTTTTCTGTTCATGAGCTTCAAAGTATTTGACACCATCTGGAATTAAAGCCCGAACTTCTGAATTGCTATGGAATTGGATTAAAAAACATATGATCTCACCATCACATCTCCATACCAACTCTTCAGATGTAACATAAAATTGGAAACAAAACTAAGGGTTTTTAAAAGAAGGATGTGTAAAACTAAGAGGGGATCCACCCTCTTGCTTTCCCCCCATTTATATATCATTGATCATTCAGGCAGATGTTGGAACAAGCCCGTTTCTAAATGATTCAAATATTAACTGTTTGCTATATGCAGATGTTTTGGTCCTGTTACAGGAACAGGCAACAGCCCAGGATTAGGAAGTGGTGTCATTTCATGCCTTAGGGATTTACTTTCTGATTTCATGAAACAGTTTTTTTTATCCGAAGGTCATTTCTCATTGACTTCAGCCACTTTCTACCATCCAAGTTGAGCCACCGCCAAATAATTGTTTGTAAATAGCAACAGGCCCTCTGACAAAATTCCGTTGTGTTTCTTATGTATTGACTCTCATATGCAAGCAAAACTGTAGGAAATATTTAAGTGGAGACCTTTAATTGTTGATAAGTGAGAATCAGGGAGAATAAGACGGTTCAAAAATCATATTTCTTTTATGACTCTTCCAGAGTTGATGGGTAGAAACAGTGTTGGCATCATTCAGGGGCATCTTTTTGCAAGGCAGGATGAAAACAAGATGGTGTTAAAGTCCCCCCTGCACATAAAAAAAGGTTTCAATCCTACAGGCACCATCCTGATATTTTTATCATCTCCCTAAACAACACTGAATAGCACACAAATGATGGGCAACCAAAACATTCACAAATGGGGAAAGTCATCTAGTTCAAAAACACTTAGAGAACATTTATTCCCCTTGCTCCAAATTTTAACTGAAGCAAGAAATACCATTTGCAGGAAATTATGCCAGGAGCCAAAGATACCACTAGAAATAGGAAGCTGGCATGCTATAGTGCAAAGCTTCAGCCCCTTACTGCTCTGAGACTTGTTCTTCAATGTTGGGAGGATAAACTTATGGCCTTCAATTACTTAATTACCCAATAAACTGAAAAGTTGATACTTATAATTACAGATTTGTTTACAGATACAGACCATGTATGGATCATTATAATGAAAGATATGTAAAACAAAACATACAGTGTGTGAATGAGATTTGTGTGTGTGTATGTGTGTGTGTGTATGTGTGTGTGAGATGGACTAGAGCTACTATATAAGGGATGCAAAAAGTTTTATTTTTCTGGTGTCTTTCTGTGATCACTCAGATTGGATGGTGGAGAAAATATCATTAAGACAATTAATAGTTAGGTAATTCCAGTCATTAAATATTCAGCTAAAATAGTGGATTGGATACAAGCAGAACTGAAACAGAAAAAAGACAGTAAATCATGTCCTTCATCATGTTGACAGATGCTACTTACCAAAGAAAATAGGTGGGCTGGAATGCGTGGCCCGACAAAACCACGCTCGTCAAAATAGCGGTGATAAAACCGTGTCGCTAAAGCCGCGATGTCATCACCGCGCGTCATCACCGCCATGACAACAGCGCGGCGACAGAAGGGCGCTTTAAAACAGCGCGGCGGCAGAAAGCCGATTTAAATTAAGGTAAGGGTTAGGTTTAGGTTTAGGGTTAGGTTTAGGGTTAGGTTTAGGGTTAGGTTTAGGGTTAGGTTTAGGGTTAGGGTTAGGGTTAGGTTTAGGGTGCTGAGTGTTTCGGAAGGCGCGGATTTGCCCTCCGCGGTTATGTCATCACGGTAGGGTCGCGTTTTCCTTAGCGCTTCGGACGGCGCGGATTTGCCTCCGCACTTATGTCAGCGCGGATAAGGGCTTCGCGGTTTTGTGGTGGAACTGCTGGAATGTTGCAAGTACACCAGATAAGAAGAAAAAAGAGAATTGGAAGAACATCTGAAGGAAAGTGAAGAAGATGCACTGAAACTAGTATACCACGAATAAAACAATACCAGGCAAAACTGATAGCAATAAGACCTGACAATAGCTAAGAAGAGAGGAGTTGAATAAAGAAACAGAGGGGCTAATTCTAGCTGCCAAGAAAAAGCCTTAAGTGCATATAAAGCCAGATTTGAGAAGACAGCACAGACAGCAAATACCACCTGTCCAATGAAGCTGAAGAAACTGCAGACCACCTAGTTAGCTGCTGCAAGAAGACTGTACAGATTGACCACAAATAATAATGGCATGACAAAGTAGCAACAATGGTGCATCGGAAGATCTGCAAGAAACATCATTTGCAGGCAAGCAAGAACTAGGGGGACCACAAAATACAGAAAATAACAGAAAATGAAGAAGCTAGAGAGCACTGGGAATTTAGAATTTCACTAGACAGGCACCTGCCATATAACATTCCAGACTTAATATCTGCTGATAAGAAAGACAAAAAAAGTCTGGATAGCGATGTTGCAGTACCCGGAGATAACAGGAGAGAGAACTGGAGAAAATTATAAAATGCAAAGACATAGAAATAGAAGTAGAACGACTGTGGCAAAAGAAAACAAAGATAGTATCAATAATAATAGGTGCCTTGGGTGTATTCCTAAAACATTTGGACCACCACTTGGATGCCATCAGCATTGATAAACTCACTCCCAGTCAATTACAAAAGGCATCTTTATTTAGAATAGCTTACCTCCTGCAATTATATTTTTAACTCCATCAAACATTTGCCTATGTCAGGTCCAAAGGAAGGACGTGATGGGCGGATAAAAATGCCAGAACCAGTCTAAACATCTGGCTGATTGTTAATGAAGCATAATAATAATATATACATTTCTTCCTCTGGTCCTGAATCACATTAATCCAAGGTCTTGATTAAAAGTCTCTACTGAGCTTATTGGAGGCAGACTTAGAGAAAGGGGAAGAACGGATCTATTTTGTTTTCTACAGATTCAATAGGGAGTGGAGGAAACCATCATATAATCTTGACATTGCTAAACATGACCCCCAAGGAATTTTCTCCCAGAAAAGAAAGGAGAACTTGCCTAATTGTAGCAAACAATATGCTCAGAGAAAAACTGTCATTTTGGCATATTGCCACTGCTATAATCAAGAAGGGCTCTTGATTAAGAACCACTGTTTATACATCTTGCCATATGGCAGGTAAAGCTATCTTCAGGTTCTCCAGAGATTGACAGAAAGTCTCCCAGACTTGGGATGGTATATACCTCCCACTACTGGATGTACACAAGACAGCAAGTGCTTCTAAAGAGCAGGAGTTGCCCAACCCTCAGATGGGTTCTTTATTCTATTCTTCATTCTTCTCCTTTCTCTTACAATATTTCTTTGTTACATTCTGTTTTGTGGGAAGAGAGAGACTTTTTTTTAACTATAGCTGTCCCTCTCTTGTTCAGATTTCTCCAAATTGCAGTGGATTTGGAAGCTCTTTATGAACTTCACTCTTAAAACTTCTGAACTTCTAGAAAGCTTGCTGGAAGCCAACTAACTTTTTTTGTTGGTGCAGCCATAACACCCAATAAGGTAGCATTACTTGAGAATTCTGAAGAACTTTACTTCCCTTATTTTTCATGTTTGATATACCAGCCGATAGTGGGGAGGGGTGGGAGCAACAATGCTCTGTATATCCCACCATAGCATCTATATGGAGGAATTGCAGGGGATTAAAATGGCAGCTAATAGTCCAGTGGTGGGATTCAATTTTTTTTTACTACCTGTTCTATGGGTGTGGCTTGGTAGATGTGTCAGGGGAAAGACACAGTAAAATCTCCATTCCCTCCCCACCCCAAGGGAAGGTTACTGCAAAATCCCCATTTCCTCCTGATCAGCTGGGACTCGGGAGGCAGAGAATAGATGGGGACAGGGCCGGTCAGCGGTGGTATCTACCGTTTTTCCAAACTACTCAAAATTTCTGCTACTGATTCTACATAACTGGTCAGAACCTGCGGAATACCATCTCTGTACTAGTCCCAGTTACATTTTAATCCCCCAGGCATTGGATGCATAGAACCAGTTTCAGATGCCTTACACTCAGTGGTGGTATTATCAACTGGTTTAACAACTGGTTCGGTGATCGCACACTTTGTGTGCATGCACAGTTTGAAGAAATCTTCATCTCCGGTTTCTTCGGAGGAGTAACACAGCTGATTCATGCAGCAATCTGCCTTGCTGCACGAATCAGCTGAATACATAAAGGTAGGGAAATAGTGCAGGAAGGTGGATGGGTCCATCCGATTGTCGGAGCTACTGGTTCACCTGAACTGGTCCGAACCAATAGAATCCCACCCCTGCTTATACTTGACAATGGGGTTGTGAAGGAATGTAGTTCTTACTTTGGCAATAAGAAATGAAATTCAAACTAATCTCACCCTCATTTTGTTTAGTATAAGACAGGATGCAGAGAGATTTTGACAGGCTTTCCAGGTGCTATTATTCTATCCTATACAATGAAGAACACTACTGAAACTCTTGCTTTGACCTTGTCTACCTCAAAGAGCTGACAGACACTGACACCTAAATTCATTGGATAACAAATAAAACCTTGTGCAATGTGTGAAATGGCTCTAATGGACAAGACAAAACCAGAATCTGGACATTTCCTTAAATTATCAATTGCTGATATAATAAGGCAACATTTCCCTTGTACATTTATTGGGAATACAAACACCCATAATTGCTACTCAGCAGAGAGATTACCTATGTGAGATGGGAATTTGAGGAAAAGGAATCAGATTGAAGAAGGCTACATCTTTCCCTCTTGTCAACTTATCTGCATTACATGGTAATAACTGTACAATGTACAATACAATGGCATTTACAATTCTACCTAACTCCACTTGAGACCATTATGGGAAGGCTGAATCCCAGCCAGCTTCATCATTGTCTAATTAATGAAGGGACCGCAGCTACGATATAAACAACTCCCTTTGAATACTGTTGAGTTAGAGATGATGATTCAAATAATTTGAGTGCCAATGTCTATTTTACAAATGTAGCCTTCATTGATGAACAGCAACATGTTAATAGGAAAAAAATGGGCAGGAAATTCAGCATCAAATCTCACTATAGTCTGCTACACTATCAAAAAGCAAGAAATATCATACTATGTAAGTTGATATAGTCCTTAGTTTTTACTCCCATGGAGTTCTCCAGATTTGCCTTATTAATCCAAAAATGTTGTGTACTGCCTGTTCCCACAATGGTTCCTTCAAAGAAACAAATGAGTTTGGACTTCTAGTAAACTAAGACCAGCATCCCAAATCCTGAAAATCCTTTCCCCCTCTCCAAAATTCCCTTGCCCTTTCTATAGGATCTTGCTGCCCCATGTTAGGGGTAGGAAAAGGAAGGGTGTCCCTTGATATAAAAATGATCTAGCTAATATTATCTGCTCTGACTAGCAGAACCTCTACTAGTGTTCAAAGAGGTCCTCCCATGTCACTCACCTTATTTAAGGAGACAGGAGGCTAAAGCAGATAAAAATCAGTTGCTGGAATGAGAGAAGTCTAGTTTAACGAAAAGAAGGACTAGGGGAGACATGATAGCAGCGTTCCAATATCTCAGGGATCGCCACAAAGAAGAGGGACTCAAGCTATTCTCCAAAACATTTGAGGGCAGGACAAGAAGCAATGGATGGAAACTAATAAAGGAGAGAAGCAACCTAGAATAAGGACAAATTTCCTGAAAGTTAGAACAATTAATCAGTGGAATGGCTTGCTTCCAGAAGTTGTGGATGCTCCAACACTGCAGGTTTTAAAAAAGAGACTGGACAACCATTTGTTTGAAATGGTATAGGATTTCCTTCCTGGGCAGGGGGTTGGACTAGAAGACCTCCAAAGTCCTTTCCAATTCTGTTATTCTATTATTTGTGTGATTTACAAAATATTAGCAAATGAAAACAGTTTTAATGGGTCGATTTGAAGGACCTACAGAAGTCCAGCAAAATGAAGTTGCACGAAGTTCAGCTTACTGGCTGTACTTTTTTATTCAAACTTAATTGAATCCTAGAATCACTCAGATTCACATGGGTCAACTCAGGAATCTCCTATTTCTAATAGAATGTCTTACTCAGGTCTCTTTGCTGTCCTGTACCAGAAAGCCTGTATAGCTTCTCTTCTTAGACTGCTGCATGGAGAAGCCAAACTTCTATTCACTCCCAAAAATCTAGGAGTTGAATAGCTCAAAGACAGCCTTGTAGATAAATTCTCCATGCCTAAAGTATCTATGTAGCCCATTATCTGAACAGAAATCTACACAGGCCGGAGAAACTGACCTGTATTAATTTTTTTTTGCATATTGGCACTTGAAAGATATCACCGGGCCTCTTGTCTAATTTTAAATTAAAAGAATAAAAGAAAAATCACGAAGGGAGGGGAATGAAAACTAATGCGAGGAGACCCATGTAGGAAACATGTATCTCCCATTCTGATCAGTAGGACCCTTCCAGGATCTTTGGAAGTAATATTTCCCAACAGCTGTTATAGGTGAGTTTTCTATCCCTTCTACCAGAAATTTCATGAATGAATTGCAAACAAATTTGGGGCTTGTGTCACAGGGTTGAATTTCCTTCTGATGAGTTTTGTCTGTATGAAGTAGCTAAGTAATTAAAGAACCAGGCTAGAAACTGGGAGTCTAAGTTCCAATCCCACCCCAGGCAAGAAGCCAGTCACCCTGGGCCAGTCTCTCTCCCTTTCAACTCTAGCAAGGAAGCAATGGCAAACTACCTCTGAAATCTTGCCAAGAAAACTGCAGGAACTTTCTCAAGCAGTCACCAGGAATCAAGGCTGCCTTGAAAGCACCAAAACCAACCAACCAACCAGCCAACCAACCAGGTTTATATCTAAAAAAGGATGGTCCAGCTGCCTCTTCCCAATTGCCTCTTGCTTGCCTATTAGGTGACTAGGAGAACAGCTGGTGATAATTAAGTGTCTTGAGATTTTAATCCTGTTTGTGTTGGTTTTTTTTTTTTACTTCCCACTTTTTTCCTGTGAAGGAATTCAGGATAGCAGAAATTGTGTTCCTTCATAGTCTCCTTATCTGACTATTGGCCAGAGCAGCCTAGACTGGGTAAGCAGGACAGCCCTAGAAAAATGTACAAGCGGGCCATGTATGTTCAAGTTGTGACCTCTTCAGTTAAAAGCAGCAAGTGATGTGCAAATCTCCTGTCTGCATCAGAGGAGATACTCCAGCAGCCTGATCTAAGGCAACCTCCTTGACTAATCTCCCTTTAAGAGGATCTCAAATAACAAAGCTGGGCAAGAATTCTCCCAAGAACTTGGAGAAGTTGCCAGGCTCAAAATAGCCAATACTTGGCTCAACTGGACCACTTCTCTCTGGCAGCATAAATGGATGAGCTCAGAATAAGGTGGCAGATGTGCGTTCAACTCCTGAAATGTGATTCATGATTTTACCTCTTTTGTAAAGACATGTGGGGGGGCAGAACACCCACAGAACTGACATATAAACAATCAATCTACCAGAACTGATCAATTTACACACACACAAAAGTTTTGGCCACCCTGATGTAAAAAAGATGTGGAGACTCTAGAAAGCCTGCAGGGAAGAGCAACAGAGATGATTAGGGGACTGGAGGCTAACACATATGAAGAACGGTTGCAGGAACTGGGTATGCCTAGTTTAATGAAAAGAAAGACTAGGAGTGACATGATAGCGATGATCCGATATCTCAGGGGCTGCCACAAAGAAGAGGGAGTCAAAAAATTCTCCAAAGCACTTGAGGGTAGAGCAAGAAGCAATGGGTGGAAACTAATCAAGGAGAGAAGCAACTTAGAACTAAGGAGAAATTTCTTGACAGTTAAAACAATTAATAAATGGAACAACTTGCCTCCAGAAGTTGTGAATGCTCTAGTCCAAGGGGTTGGAGTAGAAGACCTCCAAGGTCCCTTCCAACTCTGTTATTCTATTCTATTCTATTCTATTCTATTCTATTCTATTCTATTCTATTCTATTCTATTCTATTCTTCTGCATCCTGTCCCATCTTCTGTATCCTAGAAACCTGTTTCTAGGCTGCGCATACCGGATCAGAAAGGAAGATTTGCTACTTTCCCAGGAATTCACTTCAGTGCAATTGGTTAGTTTTGCAATCGGCAATTTGGTTAGTTGCCGGTTCAGGGGGCATCAGCAGACTTGTACAACGCGATTAATCATGGATACTTTCCCCTCTAAACCTGCACCCCCTGCATTTGCTCTTCCTTGGACGATCCTAAATGTTTTTTATTCTCCCTGCACGAAGATCAGCAACTCATCAATACAATTGTTTTCTGCCTAAGCAGGGGGTTGGACTAGAAGACCTCCAAGGTACCTTCCAACTCTGTTTTTCTATTTTTCTATTCTATTCCTCCGACCCATTCCACGAACACCCGGGGGGCGGGGGGAGAATCAAAACCTCACGCGGGCAAATCTGCCCCGCGACGCGACCTCCTGAAAGATCATCCCACGCGTTCGCACGAGCGTGGAGCAAGCAACCCGTGCAACCGGTGAAACATTGCATCGCACCGCACTGCGAAACTGCCTTGCTTTCTTCTCCCACCGTGTTACCGCAAAGCCCGGCGAGAAAAGGAGAATCCGGAGCGTCTTACCTGCGTCGCTCCAACAACGGGCGTGCGGCGAGGTGGGGAGGGGATTCCCTTCCCGTGCAGGCAGAGCTGCTGCCAAGGGAGGCGGCTGGGGAGAGCGAGCGGAGCAACTCCCTCCCGAAGAGACGCAGTTGAAGGTTAACCCCGCGCCTTCGCCCGGCTCCTCGAGTCACGGTGGGGAAAGCGCTCTCCCCCCCGCGGCCCCCGCTTCCCCTCCCTCTTGATGTTTTGGACCGACTTTAAAAGTTTTAGCTACCGTCAGCATCCGTTTAACGCCCCCTACCGATCTTCTTCTGAGTTAACCCTTTCTGTCGAGAATTTGGCAACGGGTTGGAAAAATTTCTGTGGCTGGTAGAGGTGAAATGATATCTCGTTGGCCTGAACTTTGCAAAGGAACGAAATCGTATTTTAATGTTTGCATGCATGCTACTGAGCAAGGTCCCCCCCCTTTTTTAAACAAGGAAAGGGAACGGCATTCCTGATTTTTAATCTCTCTCAGACATTCCCATTAAGGAAAGCACAGGTAGTCCTCAATTTACGACCACAATTGAGCCCAAAATCTATATTGCTAAGGGAGAAATTTGTTAGTAGCGCTTACTACTTATATACCACTTCACAGTGCTTTATACCTCTCTCTAAGAGGTTTACAGTTAGCATATTGCCCCAAATAATCTGGGTCCTCATTTTATCGATCTGAGAAGGATGGAACACTGAGTCAACCTTGAGTGGGTGAGAATGGAACTGCTGAACAGTCAGTAGTCAGCCTGTGAAAAATGTTCATAAGCCGCTTTTTTCAGTGGTGTTGTAACTTGGTCACTAAGCGAACTGTTGTAAATTGAGGACTACCTGTATTTTACTTAGTTGCAGAAAAGTTCTATCACCACCACCATCTTAATTACTGTTGATGCAATCCACCTGTAATTAATAGAATATGAGTTTATTTTCCCCTAAAATTCCAGAGTTCAGAAGAAAACTCAGGTACTTCTCTGCCCAAATATCTGCAAAACAAAGACAAACAATGGGTGGGCTTGAATGAACCCCAAGCTTTGCAAGAATGAAAAAATATAGTAAAAATAAATTGAATCAGAAAGCTGTGAGAACAATATTGAATAAGCAAGGCTGATCCGAATGTGGAACAGCAGCACATCATTTTGTGGCCTGTCCCCCTTCCTAATAGCCATTAATCAGAACTGTTTAGGTTAACTGGATCTTGCAAATTCAGATGCCTTCTTACTGGTTGGCATTTCAGGAGTCAGCATGAGCATCAGGCCAACCTGTTGATTTTGGAAGGCAAGAATGCTCTGTTTCCCACTTTCCTCTCTTTTTGGTCCCCTCTTTAAGTCAAATGCTGGTTGAATTTTGTTATCCTTTCTCCATGATTACTTAGTAGAAGTAGTTTTGACACAGTCCTGGATCATGATTGCTTTTCCTCCCTGCCAAACAAGTTGGTGAAGCAAAAATTGAGGCTGAGGGGTGCATTGGATAGAGCAGTCTTTTTCAACCTGGAGAACTTTAAGTTGTGTGAATTTCAATTCCCAGCATGCTGATTGGAGAATTCTGGGAATCGAAGCCCACACAACTTAAAAGTTGTCAAGGTTGAGAAAAATTGGGATAGAGGAGGGGTGTCAAACTTGGAGCGTACCATTGTCATCACATGATGTATCACAACTCCCCCCCCCCACTTCGCTAAACCTGGGTTAGGCGTGGCCAGCACAGGACACATCCAGCACGTGGGTTTGACAACCCCTGGGATAAAATGTAGCTGTACTCTCTTGTGGGCAGTAATGATGAGAATAGTGTGTTACATGTGCAGTTCTGAAAGCTTGGGAGCAGGAATGTCTGAAGGAGAGACTAGATGGCATCAACCATCAAGGCTATCATCTTGATTTTTTTTTCATTCCTTGCCTCTTCTGCAGATATTCCTCTTAAGTGATGAGAATGGAGAGCATGTTGAAAGTCCTAAATTAATTTTGTTAAATCCAACAATCCAAGGATTGTTGTTCTGCTTTTAAATGTGATTGTCTGAGGAACATTTATTTTTAAGTTTATTTATTTACTAAGACATTTAGAAAAACAGAATTCAGCATTCAGCAAAAAACTGTCCTTGTGTCTAGTTGTTCTGGTGTGCAGTGCCAATGAGTCCAGAGAATGGGACATGTTCTTTAACACCTGGACAAGTTAAAGAAAGCTATTGATGGACACTCCTGGGGTTATTTACCCTCTCATTAATTGTCATCAATAAGCAAGGCAAAAATCTATCAATCATTCCTGGCTTGGTTTTGATGGAGGGCTAGAAGGCTGGTTTAGCCATCCATTCTATTCTAAAATAGTGCTAAATCCATGTTTAAAATAAATCTATGTGAAGACAATCAACAGAAATAAAGAAAAAAATATTAATTTTTGCAAGAGACATAATTGAAGTTCATCAGTAGGTGATGATCAAGGTGTTGATGGTGACATGCACTGAAGAAGACAGTGCTCATGGAAGAGAAATTTTTGCTGGAAAAGGAGCGATACTGTGGCCAGAGGTTGGAACCCAGATTCATGAAAAGATGGGTTGAGTTGCAATGGAGAGGAGCTTCCAGTGGAGTTGTAGTTTTCTAAGGAATTCTTTCAAAGCTTCTTCTCTTCCACCCACTACAACTAGTATCCTAACTCCATGGAAGTTAAATTAAATCAAAATGACCATGGAAGCCATTGCTGAGCAACTGGAGGGGAAGGATATACCCACATACCTTGAAATGTCCAATGACAACTAGCCAGATGCCAGCTTGACTGCATCATCAACCAACCATCAAGGAGATGGCATAGGAAGGAATCTTTGTGTTGAAGTTAGAGGGATATAGGACGAGCCTTATATGTATGCTTCACCTGATGTTCCAAGTGCTACCTGTTAATGGAATACTTCAGCTCCTTGCTTACCATTTTATGATTTTTTATCTCCCAATCATATTTGGACTGGATGATTTTTCACTGGAAGACCATGGAGGACTTTGAACTGCACAGGGCTACTGGATCTCACATTCAAAAAAGAAGACAAGTTTGCATATTAATGTACTTTTAGGTAATACTTGCATAACATTTTAGTCAACTGGCTATAACAGCATCAGCCTATCCCTTTAGTTGTGTTTTCAAAACTTAAACAAGTTTTATTCTAATTATGTAGCAAATAATGCAAACACAGAATCTGTGTCTACTCGAAGTTGGATAGGGAATTCAAAACAACATCACAATCCTTGACAAGACAGCAAGCAGTAATATAAATCACTTTATATGATGCAGTAAAGTATCCAAAAATAAACCAAAATCATTTTAAAATTTCTTTCTTTTCTATTTCTTCCTACTATGCCCTTAATATTTATCATTAAAATAACTCTTTAACAGAGTTTGATTTTTCAACCAATATATGTGGAAGTTTTTGCAGTACAGTAGCAACCATTAGTATGCTGAGAAAACAAAACAGTAATAAAGGGAGGGAAAAATATGGTAGAAGGAGGAAATCATAATCAGTTTTGGTTATTTCATTTGCCATTGAGCTTCTTAGAACACTTGGCTTATATTATAGGCTAAATTAGGTGAATGGTTTGTGATTCAATATATTGTAGAAATCCAACCATTGAGTATAAGGTTTAAATTGTTACATTAGTACCCCAATTATGATTGGTCTGTTCTTGTTAAGGGATGAGCTGTCTGTCTGGACCCAAAAAGGACAATTTGATTGGTTTTGGATCATCGTGTGTAAATCCAGGCAACTATGTTTTATTTACCAAACTCTAATTTATTACAGTGCACAAATCAGGTTAATGAACCATATTTTGGATTATAAATTTATTGGAGCAGAGGCCTTTGTTTTTGTACAGCATAAAAGGCCACACAGAAGTTAAATACATCATAAGCTTAGCTTGCAACAAAAATCACTCTTGCTACATGGCTTATTTCCTACATATTCTAGAACAACATATTCCAGGTATATAGCCCCACTTCATGGCTGCTCTGAATCTTCTGATTCAAACTGGAATTCTGCAGTTGCAGAACCTGATTATACTATTCTAGTTCTATGGTTGTGGTGGAAGGCAATGCAACAAGTATCTTTGGAAGAAAGCAAATTCAACACTATTATCTGTCTTAATGGTTAGTGATGCTCTGGATGGAATCAGGAAGCTGCATAATCAGCTTGAATATTATCCCAACTAAAAGTCCCAAAACAATCTGGACTTTTCTTGATACAGATAATATTATGTGCAGCAAAACGTATAGCAAAATGTATAAATAAGGAGCATATGGTTACACGCAGCCTGCATACATGTAGATGCCATCCACATTTTTGAAAATATTGCAAAACACAGAAGCCTGTACCAGCTAAAGGAACCAGAATTGTGTAATTTTGGTGCAAATGTAGACTTTATTTTTTACAGATGAATTTTTGAGGCAGCAAGTAAAGTCCCCCATATGGTTACATTAATCCATGCATTGTCAGTTCTATTCTCAAGTTGCAAACTTATTCAAATGAGTAACATTTTTCAATTTTTGTTTTCAGGTTCTAGTCCTTCATCAGTATCTGTTATCTGTAGTGCTTGGCAGGGCTATGAACCAGTGAGTGATCTGGCAAGAATATTCAATGTTAGAAGTGATTCTCCCAGCTTCTCAAAATCTGGGGCCTCAACTATCCAAGTACATATTTATCAAACTGCTCATATATGTTAGAGTGAGATATATGAGCATGTGGGGAGGCCTCACCCTATAAATCTACTTCTGTGAGAGAATGTCAGGACACAACTCATATATTTGAGATTGGCTTAAGATTTAAGGTTTAACTCAGAATGCTGCTAGCAAGTTGCATTTCTGTTTATTAATGATCTGAGAGAAAATTCTGATGTTTCACGAAAGGAATTTAATGTACAGATCTCTTCAAGAGCATTAGTCAAGTTCTGCATGGGAGTTAATTATATACAGACACAAAGGGATAGTTTCTCATATCCAGAGTGAAATTTGTCATATTGAAATTGATTGAATCAAAAGCTGTGAAAAACACCTTGGTGCCTAAGAGGGGCCGTATATTATCTTTTATTGAACAAGCTGCACTGGCAACATAGCAAGTTTTGGAATTATGAAGATGTTAAGAAGAGTGAAACATGAAATTTGCCAAAACATTCAGTCTATTAAAATATCATGTATTAGGATGTAACCTTTTCAAATGAAAAGATATATTATTATTATGAATCACTACTTATAACTTGCACAAAAGATCAAGGGCAAAACTTATCCTGAACTCTAAATTTTCTTCAGTGTTAAAATATAATGCACAAATTGTTTTATATCTAGCTAGTGTGCAAGGAGAGAGAGGGGGTGGGGGAGGGAGATATGGTGTAATGGTGACCCATCAAAGATCTGTAACATATATATTTCAGCCCAGAAGGACAAGGCAGTCTCTTTATAGTGCCAAATTGTTCACCATGAACCAGAATTATTGTGATTTTTTTAGTCAATTACAATATAGATTATTGTGAACAGATAAAGTAGGAAGTTCTAGGCTGGTCTGGGGTTTCATCCTGACACACTTATATGTTATGTAGAGGAGTGCTGATAGAAATGCTTTTATACTTCTGCTTTTTCTCAATATAATTATATTACATTGGCTGTATTCGTCCTGATGATTCATAAAGAGTAGTATCCTTCTGGGCCAGCTGAAGAGGTTGGGAGGCACTGTTCTTCAGTGTTTCTCTTTCTCCTTCCAAAGCGTGCAGGTGCGCAGGCGTGGACATGCACACCCACACCCACACGCACGCACAGATGCACACACACACACACACACACACACACCTCAAGGTCTAGTAACTGATTAATATGTCTTCAAAATTTGTAGTGGGAAAAGAAAAATACAATCCTTTAAAAATGGTGATTCACTGTTGTATAATTATATGGTATTCACTTTGGACCTGCTAAAATCCATTCATTTATTGGCCTCCTGACTGAAGCAACAAGCAAGTAATAACAGTAGTATTTCTAGTATTAAAATGATCAAAACAAAGAATATGCATCAGGGTTTTTCTATTTTTATACTTGGATTAGTCAAAAGTTACTGAGAAATAAATCAATAATTTTAATATAATATAGCTTTTTCAGTGACTTACTTATGACTGTTTTGGTAAGATTTTAAAGAAGAGATTGGACAATCATTTGTCTGAAATAGTTGCTTGAGCAGGGAGTTGAACTAGAAGATCTCTAAAGTCCCTTCCAACTCTGTTATTTTGTATATGAAGAATATGTATATGAATATCTATTTGAATTAATTGAGCATTAAGGTAAAAAAAGATTTCTCTTTTACAATGAAAACACTACCACCTCACCAAGCTTTACTACCTTGTATGGATAAAAAGTATTCACTGTCTGCTTACGATCTATTCTTTTATCAAAGTAATGAAAATACCATTTTGCATGGTCAAAGTTTAAATAAAAAAAACCCTCAGTTTTTTTAAATAAATATTTTATCTCTTCTTTTTCTTCTCTTTACTGTACTTTTTATGACAATAAAGGATAACACATAGGATGACCATATTTATGGGATTGCATAAAATACATATTTATGGCAGTGAATCCATTATAGGTTTTTCATTATGTTATTTCCCAGCTGCAGAGAAGAATTACACTTAAATAAATAGAGAATCACCATGCTTGTTTTTGGGCATAAAACGTTTAACCTTCATTTGTATTGTATTGTATTTATTTGTCTTGTATGCCGCCCACTCCCGAAGGACTCGGGGCGGCTCACAATAGACAAGGGAAGGGGAAATAACAAGACAAAGACAACACTTTAAAAGAAACACAACATTCACAGTTTCCGTGGGGCTGGATGTTTCACAAGCCCCCCGACCTGCTGGAGCAGCCAGGACTTGGTGGCTTTGCGGAAGGCCGGGAGGGTAGTAAGGGTCCGGATCTCCACGGGGAGGTCATTCCAGAGGGCTGGAGCTGCAACAGAGAAGGCTCTCCCCCGGGGAGTCGCCAGCCGACATTGGCTGGCGGATGGAATCTGGAGGAGACCTAACCTGTGAGATCTAATCAGTCTCTGGGAGGTAATCGGCAGGAGGCGGTCTCTCAGGTACCCAGGTCTGATGCCATGTAGGGCTTTATAGGTAGCGACCAGCACCTTGAAGCGGATCCGGAGACTAATGGGTAGCCAGTGCAGCTCGCGGAGGATAGGTGTGACGTGGGTGTACCTGGGTGCACCCACAATCACTCGCGCGGCTGCATTCTGGACTAACTGAAGTCTTCGAACACTCTTCAAGGGCAGTCCCATGTAGAGCACATTACAATAATCCAGTCTTGAGGTCACAAGGGCGTGGGTGACTGTCTGAAGGGCCTCCCGATCAAGGTAGGGTCGCAATTGGCGCACCAGGCGAACCTGGGCAAAGGTCCCCCTGGTCACAGCTGACAAATGGTGTTCTAAAGTCAGCTGGGAATCCAGGAGGACTCCCAAATTGCGAACCCTCTCTGAGGGGCGTATAATTTCACCCCCCAGCCTGAGAGATGGAATAATTGGCCAATCTTTGGGAGGGAACATCAGAAGCCACTCGGTCTTGTCTGGATTGAGTGCCAACTTGTTTGCTCCCATCCAGACCCTAACAGCCTCCAGGCACTGGCACATCACTTCTACTGCTTCGCTGAGTTGGCACGGGGCGGACAGATACAACTGCGTATCATCTGCGTATTGGTGGTACTTAATCCTGTGCCGGCGTATGATCTCACCCAGCGGCTTCATGTAGATGTTAAATAGGAGGGGGGACAGGACCGAACCCTGCGGCACCCCGTAGTTGAGGGGCCTTGGGGTCGATCTCTGCCCTCCGACCAACACCGACTGCGACCTGTCCGAGAGGTAGGAGGAGAACCACCGAAGGACGGTGCCTCCCACTCCCACCTCTCGCAACCGTCGCAGAAGGATACCATGGTCGATGGTATCGAAGGCCGCTGAGAGGTCAAGGAGCACAAGGATAGAGGGGTGACCCCTATCCCTGGCCCGCCAGAGATCATTGGTCAGCGTGACCAAAGCAGTTTCCATGCTGTAAGCAGGCCTGAAACCCGACTGAAAGGAGTCTAGGTAATCGGCTTCATCCAAGGACCGTCAGAGTTGAGAGGCCACCACTTTCTCAACAACCTTCCCAACAAAGGGAAGGTTGGAGACTGGACGATAGTTGCTCAAAATGGCTGGGTCCAGAGACGGTTTCTTCAGGAGGGGTCTCACCACCGCATCCTTTAGGAGGGGCGGGAAGATTCCCTCCTGGAGAGAGGTGTTAACTATCGTCCGGATCCAGCCGCGTGTCACCTCCCTGCTGGTCGAGACCAGCCAGGAAGGACACGGGTCCAGTATACAAGTGGAGGTACTCACCGCTCCCATGGCCTTGTCCACTTCCTCACTTCCACCTCCTTCATCTCTAATTCTTAACCATATCTCTGACTTTGTGGACCTGGGTGCTTTCTGAGCTTGGTAGTTTTTTTTTTTGCAGATGTTTCATTATCGAACTAGGTGACATCATGTTAACAGACTCAGAGAGCATCAAGGACACCACAGTTCAACCTGAGCTGCAAATATTTTTCTCTGTATCTATATATCTCTAATTGTTAACTATATGCTCTCAATATTTAGTCAACAAAAGGGGATTCTACTTAGAACAACTGCTCATTAAGCTTTTTTCTTTGAAGGGGACAGTTACCAAATAGAATTCAAAAGTACACAACAATGTAAATTTGAGCAGAATATTTTGTATACAGGATAAAAAAATTAAAAACATCTATGTCAACTTTGGATTTAAATGCTACTTGGTGGGATAATTTAGGAATTACTGTAATCTCCAATCATGTCATTTGGTTAGATTTTAATGTTGTTTTTTTACTCTCAGAGATTGAGAAACTTCCCATCACAACTGCGTAGACTAGGGGAAAAAATCAAATTCATAGGAAGACTAGGAATATTTTTTTTTATTGAAATAGTTTGGTTATAATAACAGAATCTTGCAAGCATGATTGTGCTTTATCTCCCTTCCTTCTTATGTTCTTAGTGAATCAGGGAGGAGCCTGTCTAAGTTACTTCTGAATATTGTTTTGCATTTTAGGACTTAAATAATATTTCAGTCCTATTTGCTTATTCCATGAGTCTTGCTCATTTCTGTGAAGGTCATCTCCTCTTTTCTCTACATGGTTGAGATAATTGTCAGAGAAGCTAAGAGAGGCCCATTACTGTCTCCAGATCAAATGTCAACAATGTTGTTCTTAACTTGTACCTTATATTCATGCTTAGCCCTTTTCAGATCTAATTTATGGAGAGTTGTTCAGAACAGGCGGACCAAAATGAGCAATCTTCTCACATTAAAAAGCCGAGGTGGCGCAGTGGTTAGGGTGCAGTACTGCAGGCCACTTCAGCTGACTGTTATCTGCAGTTCAGCGGTTCTAATCTCACCGGCTCAAGGTTGACTCAGCCTTCCATCCTTCCGAGGTTGGTGAAATGAGGACCCAGACTGTGGGGGCGATATGCTGACTCTGTAAACTGCTTAGAGAGGGCTGAAAGCCCTATGAAGTGGTATATAAGTCTAACTGCTATTGCTATTGCTAAAATATAACATTTTTCAGTCAAGCAGTCTGTTCTAACAAGTGACTAGAGGGGAGTGTAAGAGGACAAGATAAAAAAAAAATTGGATTATTTATTAAATTGGAGGGATCGATTTTCAGAACATTTAGAGTTAATATATTGATCAGCTGTGCTACAGATATAAGAAGTTGCAGTTGACATGGTTGGAGATTACAGAAAGTTATCACCAAGGATCATATTAACCCAAGTTTGATACAGACGTAATTGTTGCTCCACAGTTTCCAGGCCTTTTGGTGGCCTGAAGATTCTTGGATATGACTGCAGATGTTGTACCATTTATATAAGAAAGGCATCACATTTGTGTCTAGATTTGTCTAGATTTGTAAATATAATCAGGATTTCACTTTGGTAGGCACAGATGAAGTGTATAACATTATTTTTATTATTGATTCATTAAGCAAAACCTGTGGTTTTGAACCTGGCTACCTGTAAAAGTTGCAATTCTTGCAAAACTCCCTGGAGTTAGTTCTTTTAAAGTAGGCAGAAGAAAACTCTACTCCTTTCTTTCTTTATTTTTAATTTATAAGGCCACCTTCCTCAGCTTCATGACTCTGGGTGAATAAAAAAAGGTAAAGTAAAAACAGCATAAAATAACCTATAACAATAAAAACAATACACACATAATTGGTGACCAAGGTTTAAAAAAACCTCCTCAACAAACAACAGAGAAATCATCATAACCATTTCATAGGCTATGTCACATATTCAGGTCCCCAAGCACAGTGACATGTCTTTAGGGCGTATGAAAGCTCTAAATATTTTAACCCAGTAACTGCATACCTTGAAATAACTTTTATATTTATGTTGCCTGAAGCTATGCCGGGCATGTGTGTATTGAGTTAAATGTTTTTTTCCTGCTGAGTTTGTTTAAGCAGGAGGTTTGGTATGCTAAGTGATTCGGGGAAAGATGAATCTGGATCCTTCCCAAACTGGCAAGGCGAAGAGTTGTTGAGTTCAGCAATTTGTCTTAAGTTTCAGGTTCTGGGAATAACAAATATTTCAGGATCCCTCAGAGCAAAGCAAAAGGGAATTTGTTTGGGAGGAACAGAATTGTTGGTGGGGCTTTATGATGACAAGCTGAGGGGGTGGGGCTGGTTGAAACTGCTCCAAATTAACAAAGTCTTTAGGAGAAAAAAAATGCACACTTAAATAAGCAACGAAACAAAGAAATAAATTAGAAAATGGAAGATCAAATTGAAATAGGAGATAAGAATCATCAGTTTTAGAATATCTGACTTGTCTGAAGTCAAATGTATTTCAAATGCTTACCTGAAATTAGGTTTCACTGAAATCAATTCCAAAGGTTCTTTTACAATTTAAAGGTTAATGAAACAATCTTATGTTTATATGTTCATATATAAGGGCCATTCAACTCTACCAGATTGATTTATAGGAAAATGCATTGAAGTATATAGTCTTGATTCAATCTAATTTTTAATGAAAGTGTGAAGGAGTATTTCATTGATTATATTGTAACTTTCCCTTTTCTCTTGTCAAGTCTTTTTAGTTGGTGCTATGATATTTGCCTTCGTGCACTTGATCATAAGAGCTGAGCAAACCACAGCTTTTAAAAATAATAGAATAGTGTAGAGTAGAACAGAACCGAACTGAACAGAACAGAATTTTTTATTGGCCAAGGGTAATTGGACACACAAGGAATTTGTCGCTGGTGCATAAGCTGTCAGTATACATACAAGTAACAAGTGATAAATCATGATCATACTCATCATAAAATACATTCATCATAAATCATAACATGTAGTGATAGTCATGGAATACTAAATAAGCAATCAACATAAATCATACTAGGATACTAAATAAAACAATATATATCATAAGATACAAGCAACAAAGTTATAGTCATAAGAAGATAAGGAAATAGGTAATAGGAAAGATGAGAAGAATAATAGTAATACAGCCCTACTAGGTAGTATGATAGTGTTGTGGGAATTAGTTGTTTAGCAGAGTGATGGCATGGGGGAAAACACTGTCCTTGTGCCTAGTTGTTCTGGCGTGCAATGTCCTGTAGCGTCGTCTTGAAGATAGAAGTTGAAACAGTTTATGTTCAGGATGTGAGGGGTCTGTAGATATTTTCACAACCCTCTTTCTGATTTGTGCAACATACAGGTCCTTAATGGAAGGGTTAGGGTTAGGGTTAGACAAGGTGCAAATGACAGACACAATTAATAATCTTACTTCCAGGAATGGCAACCAAAATGACTTTGGGAAGCCTAGATGCAGAAATTGAAGGTGATAGTTTTCTCCAGCAGCTGGTATTGAAAGGTTATTATATCTAAACAGAAACATTCTATTTAATTGTAAAGACCAATGGTTGTTGATGTGCTTGGTTTCTATAAATAAACTTGAGCATTCTTTCCAATAATGAACTTGACTGCTAATTGACAAATTATAGCTTAAAAAAGGCAATTAAGAATAAAAAGATGAACACATTCATATTATTGTAGAAACGGTTATGGAATAAGTCATGACTTGCTGTAGTTCTAAACAGCAGCATAATGTGCATATCAGCATTCTGGGGAATACTGGGTCACTGGATACATATAAATGAATCATCAGTAAACCTTGTTTATAAGAAATTGCTCTACTACCCATTGCGACATATACTAAATCACCAGTTCTTAAACATGTTGGACTCAAGACTCTTTTAAATTCTTAAAAATTATTGAGGACCCTGAGGAGTTTTTGTTTATGAGGGTTATAGCCATCAATATTTACTACATTAGAAATTAAAACTGAGAAACATTTAAAATATTTATTAATTCATTCATTTAAAAGTAATGGTAATAAACTCATTATATGTTAACATAAATTACATAGTTTAATGAAAAAAAATGATAATTTTCCAAAATCAACAAAATTAGTGAGAAGAGTGGCATTGTTTTACATTTTTGCAAATCTCTTTAATGTCTGACTTAATAGAAGACAGCTGGACCTTCATATCTGTTTCTGCATTCAATCTGTTGCAATCTGTTGTTTTGGTTGAAGTATATAAAGAAAATCTGGCCTCACACAGATAACTAGTGTGAGTAGGAGGAGTATTTTATCAGTCTTTTCAAATAACTATACTCTGTTGAATTAAAATCTATTGGTCTACCTTACACTTTGAATGGATCTTTTTACCCATGCATGATTTGGGAATTTCAATTAATGATTTATTGGAAGATAATGAGGTTATAGAGATTATAGCATATATAACTGAAGATTCGTATTAAGAGTAAGTAGAAGCAAAGGTGGGTTGCTCCCGGTTCAGCCTGGATCGGGTGAACCGGTAGAAGCGGTGGCAGGAGGCTCCACCCATCCACTGGGACGCTTCTGCGCATGCTCAGAAGAATTGCATGGGCACGCAAGTGCTCACATGGGTGAGCCCAAACCAGTAGTAAAAAAATTGGCAATCCACCACTGAGTAGAAGTATTAAAAAAGTAAGTTAATTGCTGACATTTATTGTTTAATTACTTGAGAATAAGAGTGAAAAAGACAAATAACATCTTAATGAAAATAGATTTGACCTCATGGATCTCATGAAAGGACCTTGGGGACCTTAGGTTCCAAGTATCAATCCTTGAGAACCACTGTTCTAAATGACAGATATTGAGACATGAAAATAATGAAAGTCTATTAATTCCTTAATTTGATTGTACTTTCTGCTTTGGCTAATTATACTGAAGAGAAAAGTAAGCTATTCATGTGCCAAGACCCCCATACCGCTCCACTCCAAAACATGTAGTTCTTCCTTCATTCTGGCTCAGCTATACATTCCACTCTACACATCATGAATTTTCTCTGTAAGGTTTTATATTTCTGACACATGAATATAATATTCAATCTTTCTTTGTTCTGGTTGCAATTCACTGGTCATCATTTTCAAAGGGCAGGGAAATATTAAATGTGATGTCATACCATGGCTTTATTTTATAAAATTAGATTTGGTATGATAGAAGAAGAAAAAAGATTAATGGCAGTGTTAGAGCCCTGGAGCTTCCAGGAACTCATATATTTTCAATTTAAGTCATCTTTCTAACTACAAAAACTAGAAATTTGGTATTCTGAGAACTTCAAAATGCTACATTCGGCACTCATTTAAACTTTGTGTCAGGCAAGGATCTACAAAGTCTTGCCCTTACATTTCCTTCAGAAAACCAAATGCAGCAATACCATTTTTGTAAGTGTTGAGTTTTATTTATATCAACTCTTTCTCTTTTAAAAATTAAATTAAGCTAATTGTATGTTAATATCATAAATGTATCTTTTGAAATAATATTCCTCTGAGCATAGGAACCATCCCTCTCTTTTGGGCGGCTCTTTTTATACATATTTTTCCCATTTATTTAGTAGTAAAGTCAATTGGCAGTGATGTATCTTCTTCATTAATTTATTGCTGGCAATCTTTATCTCTTGTTTGTAATTAGTGAATGGGTGGAATTTTTTGGAAAGAATAAGGAGAGTCCCTTGTGTTATGAAAACTGGAACTAATGTGAATAATACAAAAAACCAACTTTGTCATCATTAGAGATGAATAACAATTTCCTTATGTTTTTGCTCCTTCAAGACAACAACAACAAGAAAGAAAATTAATTCCTCTTTTGTTGTGTTATGAGCTGATTTGGGGAAGGTATACTTGTAAGCCAGGCCTGTTTGCTTTATGTTTAGTTGATTTATACTGTTTTAGTGAATTATGAAAGGTATCTCCCACTGTATTAACATGAACAATTCTTAGATGTAGTCTAGAGAACAGATTATCAGATTTATGACAGAACAGTATTTAAAAATAAGCCTATTGTGTTTAGTAGAGCTTACTGTCTAGTAAGTGCTTTAGTATAAGAGCTTTATTTACTCAGAGGCAAGTTCCACTTATGCCAAATTAGGTCAATAAGTTAGATAATTAATAGCATGAGGGATAACAGGAAAGAATCTTTTCATTCAAGCCCTGTTTGTAAACAAAGCTTCATTGTCACAAGTGCAAGATTAGTTTTCCTTTTATTCTATTCTGTTCATAAATCTTGTCCCCATCACTCTTCAGGGGTCCTTGATGCTCTCTCTGAGCTTGGTTGTTTAAGTAATGAGTGGCATTTGCTCTCAGTTTATATTCTTATAGTTTTCCCTCTCAGTGTTGGTGGGGATGGTTTTAGAGTTTCTTCGGTTGGGCTGGGTATTGAAATGTCTGCAAGAAAACAAACAAGCTCAGAGAGCACCAAGCACCTCTCATTTCAACCTTGAACCACTATATTCTCCTTTCTTGGCATTCTTGTTTTGAGGATTAATGCAAAAACATGTTGTATTTCTTCTGAGAAGAAAGTCAAGTTTTAAATATGCCCAAATATGTCTGATTTCATTAGTATTCTCTGTTATTTTCTTCTTTTAACATGAAAAAAGTCTACAGGATTTTTCTCTACCCAGTTCTCCCAACCTGGATTTTCCTCAGATCTTCTGTGCAGCCTCAACACCACATCAATGATACTGTTTGGCAACCTAACAAGGAGCACCAAAAATTAGTCCTTTGTTTGGTGAAAATCAAACATGATTGGACATGGGAAACCTTTACCTTTAAGAGGACTTTTGAAAAGAGTAAAACAACAAAGGCATTCAGAAGAGGAGCCCTGATTAAGTTTTGTTCAACTGAGGGCAAATTCAGGAGAGTCTTTTCAAATTTCTACTTGGTTGTGGAATCCTGAAGTAGGCAGCAGTGTTATTCCTGAAATTAACCAATGTATTTGAGATTTTCCATTGTATTTTCTAAATACAATACTTAAAATTTTAAATTCTCATTTTTTTAAAATTCTATGTATAGCACTATGCAATCAAAAACCATTTTCCTTTTGTGTTCTTTTATATATAGTATGTTTTTTCCTTAATTTCTGTCATTCTCCAGTTGCCACCATTAAAAATGGAGTGTTGATGCTAATGTCTATATAACTGCATCAAAATACTTTTCATGTAATCCACATGTTCATATTGATCACATTGAAAGGAAAGAAGCATATAATCCAAAACTAATGCAAATATTTTGGCAGAGGTCACACATTACATTAAGCTATGAATGGTAAAACCAGTGGTGGGATTCAGCCAGTTTGCACCTATTTGGGAGAACCGGTTGGTAACTTTCTAAGCAGTTGGAAGAACTGGTTGTTGGAAGAAATCTCCTTTTGTTTTTTCCCCACTTTACAGGGCTAATCCTGTAAGGAAGGCAGGAAGGAAACATTCTGGTGCTGTTTCTAGCCTAATCTTTATTGCCCTGCTTACAGAAACTGCCTCTTTGGTTAACCCTTATTACATTGTAACAGCTAAGGCGAAGTGCCCATTGACCTGAGTGACAAGACCAGTCACAAGACCACCAAGCCACGCCTACCCAGCTGGCCATTAGGGCAGAGGACCGGTTGTTAAATTATTTGAATCCCACCACTGGGTTAAACCATGTTTTATTAAAGAAATCACATTTGGCTGAGTAAATACCCTACACTATGGTACTTCACACAAAAATATTTTAACAAAGTGTGAATTCCAGGAAACTGACCTGTGACCATTTATCTCATGGAGAAAACATTATCTATGAGGTTTGATTATCCCCCCCCCCCAAAAAAAAACCCAAACAAAACAAGACAAACTGTTTTTTTCTGGTAAAGACCAATATTGTATCATCTTTATTATAGTCAGTATAATCTAGAGAAAATATTTTTAAATATTTAAAGGGTAAATCTTTTTAAAATGAAAAGTAAGATTTGGACAGAATTGCATGATTTCCCTATTGACCAAAGCCTTTGTTCTTTCTGCGCTATCATAGAATGATGGCAAACATTCAATTCTGTCTCTACAAAGTCCATAAAAAGTTCTATTAGCTAGGGGACAGCAACAAATTCAGCTAATCTAACACAGAAATTCCAGCAGTCAACAATCATATGGCTCTTAAGAGTCCCAAAGCAGGGTTGAGAGACAACTACTTTTCTGTTGTAAAGTGGACAGGGTATCTCTGAAAGTGGACATTTTATATTATGATAAGGGTCTTCAAGCCAAAAGCCATTTGGATTTAAAGATACTCATTGACTTGGAGGGGAGATATTCTGGGTTTTATCTTCAGCCATATGAGAAACATTATGAGAAGTAAATCTTTTGAGAGACACTGCACTCAGAGTGGTCCATATGAGTCAGCATTTAGCAACGTATTTTTTAGTAGCTCTGGTTTAGGCAACAAATTGCATTTCCCCAAAGGGCTGGATTTCAGAGGTAGAAGACAGAGCTGTACATCTGCTCCAACACTGAGCCACCCAGGACTAAATGGAACACAGTTTCAGCAGAACCAGGGAGGTCTTCGGGTTTTCATGCTAGTTACTCATCAACAACCAGCTCTGATGGGGCATCCCAAGCAAACATTTTCTTGGGTGTAACTTATTTCACACTGTGATTGGAATATGTAGTTGCAGGCAAGGATTGTCCAATGGGTAATGTGTAAAGAGGCCGACTGTGATGTGGTATGGCTTCCAGGTTGTCTCTATTCTGTTTTTATAAACTCCATAAGGGAAATGGCTCTTTTGAGAAAAGAAGCACAGGCATTCCCATTGGTTATACCTCCCTTTTGACTCACCTGTGAAAGACTGGTGACATATAAAGAAGGAGTAGCAAATGGAAAGGTCATTATCAATGTACCAAAAGCTGATTCGCTGATGCTGTTCTAGCCTTTCACAATACACCTTAACATCTCAACTTTTTTTCCCTGGGACAGATAACTATTTATTCAAACCAATGCACCGCAGAATTAATATTACTTTCATGATTCCCAGAGATAAATTCATCATGTATCCCTGATGTGCATAGAACCTTTTTGTTTTGTTTTGAAAGTATGATGCTTCAATGTGAAAAGATATTCCAAGTTGTTTCAGCCATTTGCCTGAACGCTTTTTCACATAATATGGTTTGAGAAAGTTTAACCATGAATTTCAGGTACAATCTAAAAATATCAGGTACAATCTAAAAACATTTGGATTGTTGTTGTACGTGCTGCACTGTAATATGAAAACAGAAAATCTGCAAGTTTTTGACTTAGTGTCATGTTTTCTCCAGATATTATTTGCAAAACATTCTTTAAGTTTTTTAGCAAACTTTCAACAAATCCATTAAGATTTTGAGTAATCTGGTGCTTTCTTGCTCTCTCTCTGTATGTACGGGTGTGTAGTAAGTACTTGTGACACTTGCAATGTGTTTATGGTATGAATGGCTATTATTGGAATCTTTGGAAACATTTCTGGCATCTTTGAACATATACTGTATACCGAGAAAAGACTTTGAACATATATTACAAAAAAAACTGCATCCATAAATGATCCTGTTAACTCTGCATAAATTATTAGATATAACAAGACAGCCTATTCTCATGGGTGAAACAATGCTTTTGATATTTTCAGGAATATATTGTCAAGCTGAGCCACCTATTGCAGATTGTTCAGATATATTCCCAGTCACCAAACCCAAACTTCATCCTTACTACTCCTAGATATCTAATATATAGCTTGTCAACATTCACCTGTCAATTTGGTCAATATGGTGACTCTTGAGCCTTATATAATTTAACCCTTGTGAAGCATAAGTTTATCTTGGTGCTGTTGATAGTCCATTGACAGAGACATTCCTGAACACGATTATTGTACAGAGTTGAACTTGTGTTGGGGTTTCAACAAAAGTTTAAAGAGTCAAAGAAATTCCCACCTGATATGGATTTTTCAGACTCTATAGAGGTAGACAAGGTATTCTGTCTGCACTTCCAATACTGTATGTCCTTTCCAATTCTATATTTGATCTCTCTCTCTCTCCAAGAAATGAAACACTCAATCAGTGGCTGTAAGTAGAAACTTTTTGTGTGGACTGAAGACTGACAGTAGGAGTTGATGATCAAGGCCACCCATAAAGCTAAATAAAACAGATACCCTTTTTAAAGAAGCCTGGCTCAAAAAGATATTCATGATTCTTTTATATAATGTCAGGCATCTGGACACCATCAAACATTCATATTCCTAATATTCTAAGGTTCCTAGTACCTTCATCTCTTGATTTTTCTAATTGCTTCTGGTTATTGATCATTTCTTTTCATCAGTATCCTTTTAATGAATCAAATAAACAACATACGATTCAGGAGTAAGTTTTTCTATTCCTTGTTTCAAAAAAAAAAAAAAACTTTGGGAAGCCAGCAAGAATGATAATATATTCAGGCAGTTTAAGATAATGAATTAATAATACAAGATCACAGACAAGCTTAATAATAACCCAATATGCAATAACAAATTCTTCTATAAATGATGCAGTTTGTCAGTATTTTTCTTACAATAGGACAAAAATGTGGAAATATTTAGATGCATATCATTTTCTAGTAGTGAAGACAATACTATTAGGTCCCTGGATGGACTGATTTTGAAGCTGGCTCATAAACTTTAAAAACAAGCATATACAAATTGATCAATATGAGCATTTCCCTGAAGCTTGTTTAGATGCTGAAGGCAATGCATTAAGAACTGATGGTGCATGATTATTATCCAATCAGTTCCTGATGCAGTATCTGCGACATCAAAAATTCAGCAGCTCAATGCAGGTATATGTATTATTTTTAATTAATTGTACTGCACATTCTATCATGTTTTTGTTTTCTGATTATTCATTAGGTAAAGAATGGTGAAGATTGCTTTCCATTTTGAAATGTTTATCACTAACTATTTGTGAGATGTATTTATGTGTATGCTCTGCATTCATTTCGCCCCTCCCCTGTTGAAAAATGAAAAGAACTGTTCACTATTCTTGAGACATATACATTAAGTGAAATTCATATTAACTGTAAATTGAGAATTGGGATGGGGGGGATTTTTCAAGAGATGAGAAGGGGAGAAAATCACATAAAATTCCTTCTCAAAGATTTCAGCTCAGTTAATACCAAATGAATTATACCGTAATTGTTAATGTATACATATGCAATAGTAACTATGAGAAGATTGTAACTGCTTATGCGATGCTTCTTCGAGAAGATTGCATATGCAATGGTGCTATGAGAGGGTTGTAACTGCTTCCTTTAGCACCATTAGAACCCAATACAGGACACTGAGATATTATCCAAACTTCCTGTAGACAACAAAACTTGAGAAGGACATTTTGCCTCTATCTCTAAAGGTGCAACTGGTGGTAGAGGTGATTGAAATTATTTCAATATTTCAGGACTAGGATTAAATTTCTAAATTCTCTGTAAAATTGCTATTCATTTTGCTATTTCTATTTTAACTGCACTGTACCTCAGTTTTCTAGTTATTCTTACAATGTATCAGTATACATCAACATTTGATGTACAATTAATGCATTAATGTATAAATGGATTTGGAACAGCAGCAGTATTGAAATAAGGCAGTTGTTAAATTCATGAGAAAACAGTCTCAATTTCACTGGATGTTTTTGTTCTTACAAAATGGGAGTGTTGGTAAAGAGACAGCTCGGGTTGTAGGTCTTTGGTAGAATATTACATGCTTATTGAGGAAGGCATAGAAATTACATAGTTCAGCATGTCAGAAAGGCTGTGTTGGAATGACATTCGTGCTTAGGATACTGAAACATGTAGTGACAATACTCCTTCCACCATTATCTTCATTGCCTTTCAATGAAAAGAAGAAACTAGGTGTTAGATTGGCGGAAGAATCAGTCAGAGGCGTCTGAGGTAACCGTAAGTCAGACTGCTTTATTACAGGCAAGAACACAGAACAGAGGTAGACCGGCACCCTTCCTCCATCTGACAGCTTTTTATATGGAGCTGTCAGACAGAAGAACCAATAGCCGCGTGTATGACAGCCCGGCAACTCGCAGATGTTCCTGATTGGTTAAGGCGCGCCTGGCTGCTGCCGAGCTGTCATTCGTAAGTCCGAGGACTTACTAGGCTTTAACACTAGGGGTCACAGGATAGCAATTTTCTAATATCTAAGTGGCTGCCACAAAGAAGAGGGGATCAACCTATTCTCCAAAGTACCAGAAGGCAAGATAAGAAACTATGGATGGAAACTAATCAAGGAGAGAACCAACCTAAAACTAAGGAGAAATTTCCTGACAGTTAGAACAATTATTCAGTGAAAAGACTTGCCTCCAGAAGTTTTGGGTGCTCCAACACTGGAAGTTTTTAAGAAAAGATTGGACAACTAATTCTAGTTGATTAAGCATGAGTTGGGCTAGAAGACGTGCAATGTTCCTTCAAACTCAGTTATTTTGCCTCCTTCTCTTTATGCCCCAGATATATTTTGATGTTCTTGAAGGTCAGTGGTAAAGATGAAACAAGGTAGTAAGTTTTGCATGAATTTACTAGGAAAATTTTATTGTTTTGAGTTCTCATGAGAACTCTTGAAGTTTTTTGGGAAAAAAAGAGGGATGCATAGATATCTCTAATACTCATTACTTTCCTAGTCTATTGCCTGCAAAATGCATGCCAAAACATAAGATAATCCCATCTCTAAAACAATGCAGTAACTTAATTTTGTTGTTGGAACAATTTCCCTGGCTAAAGATTTCTAGCAGCTCTGTTGAGTTCCCACTGAATGTGTGTATGTGGGTGGAATAAATGAACTGGGGCATATTAGTCAGCAAATGTTCAGCTTCTTTTGAATGTAGTTACCGTAAGACAGGAAATGATGTCCGTATCTGCAGGGTGTTTTTGCAAATTCTAGGAATGCTTGAAGTGTGACAGAAAGAGAGATGGAAAGAAAGCGTGTGTGAGAGAGCTTTAGATCAAAGAAAAAATGATTCTGATTTACAGCAAGGTATTATTGGCAAAGGGAAGCAAAAAAATTAAGTTATCTGTACCTCTTTGCAGCCATCTAGTGTTTGTCTGGATTTTAGCTCTGTTTAAGAGCAAAAATGATAATATTTATTGCAAGAAGTAAAACTTAATTTGCAAGGTTTTGAAGCAATATGAAAAAAGAGGGGTATTTCTGTAATGAGTGTGGGAGGTTATTATGTTCATGCACTATATTTAATCTGGTTATATTCTTATGACAAACAAGCAAACTAATTTGAAGAAGACATTAATCCAGAAGAAAACTTTAGAAGGTTGCTAATAACCAAGTTTATATGTTGTCTAGAAATTTGATAAACAAATAAATAGCTTGCATATTGTCCATGTAATCAGGAGCTCAGCGACTCTATTTTAGATTTACTCAGAGGTCAACAAAGCTCAGGTAAGGCCTGGTTCAAAGGGCAGGTTCTGATTCAAAGGACCAATTCTGGAATCCTCTTAGAAGGCTGACTGCAGAATAAAAGTTGCTTTTTTTGGTGTGACTTTAAAAGGAATATAAAAAACAATTTTAATCCAGTTGAAGTAACACAAACCCTTATAATGCAATTCTGTGCATTGCCATGTAAAAATAAGATCAAATATGAATGCTGTCTTGTTATTCTTTAAGAAAACAGGTTTATTATTCTAATTGGGTTTATTATTCTAATTGGGTATTTATTTTAGATTTGTTATTTAGTGAAGAATTCTTTAAATAGTCCATCTGGATAGCCGCAGCTAGCCATCATTGACTGATATGGCATTGGCCCTAATTTGTCAATGACAGGGGGATCATCTGGGAAATCCAGGCTGGTGGATTAGACCAGGAAATGGAATAAAATTTTCTGGAAGCAAGAAATTGCAATTTACTACCCTATCACGTCAAGAAAATGGCATGATTGTGGCCATTTAAGTAGGTATTAAAATTTAATTTGAAGGTTTTTTTTAAAAAAAAACTTGCTATTCATTTCAAGAGTAGGGATGATTGACAGATCCTAAGGCATTAAATGATACATGCTGAGGCATTTAAATGATTGATTGTAAATTACTGTTGAGCAATACATTCAACGTTGAAGATCTCGCTGTTTCCCCAGGCATTTGGGTCAGGTGGATAGATGAACCCTGTTACTATGGATGGTGAGTAGGGTCAGTTGTTTATCTTTGGGTGCTGGAGGTGCTTGATTGGTGAATTTGTCTGTTGTCATCTTATAAATTGTCCAGAATTATTTGTATGAAATAGGTGATTATATAAAGCCTTTAAAAAACACACAGTTAGACATTGACTTACAACAGTTGATAACCGAATAATGCAGAATAACAGAATAACAGAATTGAAAGGGACCTTGGGAGGTCTTCTAGTTCTCAAGCAGGAAAACCTATATCATTTCAGACAAATGGCTGTCCAATCTGTTCCTTAAAATGTCCAATGTTGGAGCACCCACAAATTCTGGAGTCAAGTTGTTCTATTGATTAATTGTCCTGTCAGGAAATCTCCTTAGTTCTAAGTTGGTTCTGTCCTTGATTAGTTTCCATCTGTTGCCTTCTGGTACTTTGGAGAATAGCTTGACTTCCTCTTCTTTGTGGCAACCCCTGACATATAGGAACACTGCTATCATGTAACCCCAAGTCTTTCTTTTCATTAAACTAGACATGCCCAAATCCTGCAACCCTACTTTATATGTTTTAGCCTCTAGTCCTCTAATCATCTTTGTTATTCTTCTCTGCAAACTTTCTAGATTCTCAACTTCTTCTTTTTATATTGTTGTGACCAAAACTGAATGCAATATTCCAAGTGTGGTCTTACTAAGGCAATATAAAGTTATACTAACAGTTCTGATCTTGATTCTATCCCTCTTTTAATGCAGCCCAGGACTGTGGCTCATATTTAAGTCCACTACAAGATCTCTCGCACAATTACTACTATTGGGTACTACTATTAATGTTATAATGGACTTCAAAAAAGTACTTATAATCTGTCCTCGAAATTAAGACTACAGTACATCCCTCCATGGTCATATGAATGTGTTTCAGGTACTTGCAACTTGTCACATTTATGAACAGTTGCAATGTCCCAGGGTCAAGTCACTGTGATTTGTGATATTTGCTGCCATTTTCCAGGATAAAATGACAAAAACACCCATTGAATATGCTGGATTTGCTGAATGACTGCAGTGATGTATGATTGCAATTCTGGGCTTCATTGTGGTTGTATATTGAGGACTTTCCATAACAAAAATGATTGTTTGAAACATAACTATATAAAATGGGGATAGATGGCTACAAATGATAAATGTTCAAAGCATATTTCTGGTTTTTCCAAAATACACAATGTTATCTTCCTTGCCTATGACATAGAACAGGGGTGTCAAACTTGATTTCATTGAGGGACACATCAGGGTTGTGTTTGACCTGAAGGGGGCAAAGTGAATGTGGCCAGGGTGGGCATGGTCAGCTATATGTCACTTGTGTTGGGAGTGTCCATGGTGGCCCGAGTGCTCTGCCGGTGAAAATGGGCTCCTAAGCTTCATTTTGTTTGCTGCAACGGCCTCCTGTAACCCTTTGCCAGTAAAAATGGACATCGTAAAGGCCACCTGTAACCCCTCTCAAGCTTTCTTTTCGGCTGTGATGGCCTCCTGCCTTTGCCATTTTTATTGGCAGAGGCTCCGCGGGCTAGTCCGTCACTGTTTCCAGGATGGCCCCATGGGCCAGATCTAAGCACCCTGCAGGCCTTGAGTTTAACACCCCTGACATAGAATGATAATGATAATCTCTGTCCCATTTCCAAGAATCCAACAATCAATCTATCTATCTATCTATCTATCTATCTATCTATCTATCTATCTATCTATCTATCTATCTATCTATCTATCTATCTATCTATCTATCATCTATCTTCTTTGTTTGTTTGTTTGTTTGTTTGTTTGTTTGTTTGTTTCTTTCTTTCTTTCTTTCTTTCTTTCTTTCTTTCTTTCTTTCTTTCTTTCTTTCTTTCTTTCTCTTTTCTCTCTCTCTCATTCGTTCTCTTTCTCTCTTTCTTTCTCCATGAAAACATCCCCAAACAATTTCACAGATTTTTCTGTAAAAACCTGCTTTTAACTAGAAAAAGTATGGCTCCAGCCTGGAATGCTGTTTATCAATTTATCCCTCTATTCCTTGAAGAATATATTAAAGCATTACATTTTCATCGTGATCTAGACTTAGAGACTATTTTGTGTTGATTATTCATTTTGGGAATAATGTTGCACCATTAGTTTGGATTGGAACCTCTTCCCTAGTGCAACATAGCAAATGCCTAGTAGACAAGAAAATGTATATGATATTTAGTTATTTACTAAATTTAGCAGATAAAGCTTCTGTGCAAAACTATTAAAAAATCTACTCATTTAATTGGGGATTATATAAGGGGATTTAATAAACTTTCTACAACAAGATATAAAATTTCCTTCAGGTCCTGTGTTTGAAATGGAATGATGTGAGATATGAAATGAGTATTTGAAATGGGAATTTGTTGAAGAATCTGAATGTCTAAAAGGTTGCTAATCTGAGGTCATTTCTTTCTGTCTGTCTTCCCTGGCATCTGTGCATGAAGCACATGGACCAATTTCCTAATATAATATAAGTAGCCAAATGCTAGTGTTTTCCTTTTCTGTAAAATCACCTCCATTTTATTGTGAAACCTATTTCACCCTTCCTTCCTCAGCTAAAACTCTCTCTTTCAAGGAATACTCACACATATTCATAAAACACAAATGCCTCCAATAGAACAGGTCTTCACAAACATATACAACATGTATGTTGTATAACATATACAACTCAGGTCAGCCAGCAAGCAATTTATAAGATGACTAATCATAAATCAAAATATTTTACTCCATGGTTTGTTGAGCAAGTCATAGTATGTGCTCTACATGGGGCTGCCCTTGAAGAGTATTCGGCGACTTCAGCTGGTCCAGAATGCGGCCGCGCGAGCGATCGTGGATGCACCCCATTTCACCCACGTAACACCTATCCTCCGCAAGCTGCACTGGCTGCCTATTGATCTCCGAGTACGCTTCAATGTGCTACTTGTCACCTACAAAGCCCTGCATGGTATTGGATCTGGGTACTTGAGAGACCGCCTACTGCCAATTACCTCCACTAGGCCGATACGATCCCATAGATTAGGCCTCCTCCGAATTCCATCAGCCGGCCAATGTCGGCTGGCAACTACCCGGAGGAGAGCCTTCTCGGTGGCTGCTCCGACCCTCTGGAACGAACTCCCCATGGAGATTCGTACCCTCACCACCCTCCAGACCTTCCGCATAGCCCTTAAGTCCTGGCTGTCCCAACAGGCCTGGGGCTAAAGATTTCAACCCCACTCGAATTGTATGACTGTTGTGTTTTTAATGATGTATCGTTTTTATGTTTGTGACTCGTTTGTCCTCCCTCTCCTTGAGTTGTGAGCTGCTCTGAGTCCCCCCAGGGAAAAGGGTGGCATACAAATAAAGCATCTCAATCTCAATCTCAATAGTAGCCCAGTTCATGCCTGATGCTAGATTACTGTGGATGGATTCACATAACTTGCTAAACTGAAAGCAGATAAACTACTTTATGGCTTAGTATTGTGTGAGAACCTGGTCATGCTCTGTTTTCTGTAGAATGGATCTCTCTGTTCTCTGGGGGATTCTTTGGACAACACAAACTGCTGAGTATGTACCAGCTGAGTTGACTAAATACATTTCCAATATGCTGTAAGAATGGAATGAATTATTATCTGTGGTAGCTGCCGTGTTTATACAGAATGCTTTATAATGCGCAACAGTCAGTAAGGTCAGCGGTTAAAGTGTGCATTTATGAGAAGAAGTTTTCATGCAAAAGACTCTAATTGGCACTGTATTTTGGCAGGTGCATTGATCCATAAAAGCAAGGAAATTGCTGTGTTTAGCATAATCCCAGATACCACTGTGAGAGGATTTATTAACTGCTCACAGTTGCCAGCTGAGATTAAACCAATTCACAGCCATCTATGGAAGACCTAAGATTGGATTAATATTCTTGATGGCCACTTCTAGTGCTATATGCCTTTCCTCCTTTCTAAATGCATATAATATGACATCCTGAAGGAGCTCTGGATGAGATCAGGCCAAATCAGTGTGATGATATCATTACGTTTTGATCTTATTTTTCCTTCAAGAGTTCTAGGACAACTGATAATATCTTGACCTTCAAATTTATATGCAACAATCTTATATACAGGTTATGCTTTGAAAAAAAGACTTATGTAATGTAATCCACTGAGCTTTGGGTTGATGAAGACTCTATAATATTTGCACAAAATAAACTACTTTGGCAGACGAGAGAATATAAAAGTGTTTATGTCAAAAACACATGTTCCCTATAACTTTATAATAGTTTTGTTTATGTTATTAAATTTGCCAATGAATTGCTCAATATTAAATTCGCAGCTTTCAGTTCACTTTTATATCCATTCTTCTAGATGTTACCAGTGGGGAATTAGCCTTAAATCATTGTGCAGCTGCAAGAGATACAGGACTGACCCCCCCCCCCAAACCGGTTCCATGGAACTTTATCTATCTCTTCTCAAAGTAAGGTGAGTCTGGAGAGATTCCTATATTACAGATAGAACATATGTGAATATGGTTGCTTGCTTCCATTTACTTATTTGTCAAATGTAGCTACCACACATCTCTCTCTCAGAGTGACTCCAGATAATGTACAGTTAGAAGAATGAAAACAGAAAAACCATATACAAAGCATGCCCTTCAGTAAAAGGAGCCAGTAGAAACAAAACTAAACCAATTTTTGCATGTAAGTTGCATGTAATTCAATTGAAAATAATAGAAAATGCAAGGCACATTGCAAATGCATTTATATTTTCATGAAAATTCTTTGGCCCAGTCAAAGAGTTTTGATTCAACTCTATATCAAATCAACGCTTTGCACTGTTTTATTAGTGCATCTGGTTCTGGGCGTGGAAGGAATTGAAACAAATTATAAAACTTAAAATATTTTTTTAAATTGAGGCAATGAATGAGTATTAATGGCACCAGTTCAGTCTTAGAAACAAGATAAGAGGCTTATTTATACATTAAAACATTAGGTATAAAGTTGGCAATGTGTACAAGATCATACATTTACTTGTTCCATCTCTGACCTTCCTTGCTCAAGAAAATCTGTAGGGGAAATATGTTCAGAAAATGTATTTATAAACCTATTAAGAGTAGTAGGATGAAAATATGTTAACCTTTAATAAAGTAGGATGAGTTCATGCAATAGACTTCTACACTGTGCAAAATGGACAGAATAGGGAAGGGACCATAAGAACCATAAGACCATAAGGGACCATAAGAGCAGTTAAGGAAACAATTGGTCCATTGCTGGGAGAAAGTGGCAAGAAGGTGACAAGCAACAGGGAGAAAGCAGAACTATTTAACTCATTTTTTGCATCTGACTTTACACAAAGGGATAAAACAATCCAACCTATCAAAAACAGCACCACAAAAATCAGATTAGGAACACAAGTTGAAATAGGGAAGAAAATGGTAAGTGAGCACCTGTCCGCCCTAGAAGAGTTCAAATTAGCAGGACCGGAGGGATTACACCCCAGGGTTCTGAAGGAACTGGCAGACGAGATCTCAGAACCACTGAACTATATCTTTCAGAGATCCTGGAACACCGGGGAACTACCAGAGGACTGGAAAAGAGCTGATGTGGTTCCCATCTTCAAAAAAGGGAAAAAAACAGATCCAGGAAACTACAGACCTATCAGCCTGACCTCAATACCAGGAAAGATTCTGTAAAAGATAATCAAGCAACGAATTAGCGAACACCTAGAAGTAAACAAAGTAATAGCCAAAAGCCAACATGAGTTTGTCAAAAACAGATCATGCCAGACTAATCTTAATGCATTCTTTGATAATTTGACAAAATTAGTGGACCAGAGGAATGCCATTGATATAGTTTACTTGGACTTCAGTAAGGCATTTGATAAGGTAGATCATAACCTACTACTAGAAAAAGTAGAAGAATGTGGGTTAGACAGCATCACCACCAGATGGATTCGTAACTGGCTGACCAACCACACTCAACGTGTAGTCCTCAATGGAACTGCATATTCATGGAGGGAAGAAGTATACAGTGGAGTACCCCAAGGCTCTGTTTTGGGCCCAGTACTCTTCAACATCTTCATCAATCATTTGGATGAGGGAATAAATGGGGAATTCATCAAATTTGCAGATGACACCAAGTTGGAAGGAATAGTCAACACTCCAGAAGATAGGCTAAAGATACAGAAGGATCTTGACAAACTTGAACATTGGCCACTATCTAATAAAATGAAATTGAATGGTGAAAAGAGTAAGATTCTACATTTATGCAAGAAAAACGAAATGCACAGGTACAGTATAGGTGGTACCTTGCTCAACAGTAGTAACTGTGAAAGGGATCTTGGAATCCTAGTGGACAACCATTTAAACATGAGCCAGCAGTGTGCAGTAGCTGCCAAAAAAGCCAACACAATTCTAGGCTGCATAAACAGAGGGATAGAATCAAGATCACGTGAAGTTTAATACCACTTTATAATGCCTTGGTAAGGCCGCACTTGGAATACTGCATTCAGTTTTGGTCACCACGATGTAGAAAAGATGTGGAGATTCTAGAAAGAGTGCAGAGAAGAGCAACAAAGATTATTAGGGGACTGGAGACTAAAAAAATATGAAGAACAGTTGCAGGAACTGGGTATGTCTAGTTTAATAGAAAGAAGCACTGGGGGAGCCACTAAGGGTGATTCCGAATTCTCATGACAGATTTTAGGATATCCCCACTTTTCCTCTGGTTCCACTTTGGATTAAATACAATTTAACATTTAGTCACAAAACTGTAATACTGCTCATTGGAACAAATTAGCTAATTATTACTTGAAACTGATTTAACTTTCAGGCATCATGAATTTTTTAAAAACCACAGTTTAGCCAGATTTGAATGATAAAGGAAAACATGGTTAGTCTAAAACAGAAGCTAAAGCTTCTAAATTGTTTGGTGGAACTCTGTCAATCCATCAAAGACAGGAGAAGCCAATGTTCACAGATGGTTATTCTCATTAAAGTAAACAATGCTTTAAGATGCTATATGTGAACACATCCACTATCTTGGATCTTTTAGATCTTAAACCTCACACTAAGGTGAAAGCATTCTTGCTGGGCTCAGAATAGCCAATTTTAGTATTCAGAACATCTGATATCAATAAGAAGAGCATTTCATGAAAAAGAAGAAAAGATGGAAAGCAGAGGTTGTTGTGAATGTCAAACATCTCCCTTTGCAGTGCTGAAACTTAACTTCCGGTGATACTTGGCATATATGGAGCAGTAAAGCTGCTAAAAGAATAACTTGTTCCTCTCTAATGGCATATTTAGTTCATCTTGGGTAATAAGGAATGCAATGAAATGCAACATTGAGCAAAATATTGAACTAGAGATATTGGAAAAGGTTTACATGAATGGAAAAGGGACAATAGCTGTAATTCCTGTTACATTTCACTGTAATTAATCCCAAATTGCTATTAACTTGTGTAAGATGGGTGGGCGGGCTAAAGTCCAAGGAACAAAAGGAACAGAGCAAAGATGAGGGAAAAACAAGAAGCAAAGCTGAACAAAGACAACTTGGCATTGGTTCAGAAAAGTAAAATCTCTATCTCTATGTGTTACAATCATTTATTAGTGTGTAACTTTTAGTAGTGCCTTAGTTCTGCTCTCTATTCTGGCAGCTCAAACACCATTTTAGTAGCAGAATCCATTCAAACACCTGAAGTCTTATGGTTCTTTTTGGAAAAGTATAGAGAAACTAAACATGCTATATGGTATATTGATTCAAAGTCAGTATGTATTTATTTAGTCCCGGGTGTCATAGTAGCAGAATACAATAGGCTGTGGGTGTGGCTAATTAGAGAGAGCATATTTTCTGTTAACGGGTTTTCTTAGTTCACAGCAGCTCCTATTGGGACCTAAAGGGGAAATTAAACTGAGCTATTATCTGGTTGACAATTGAGGGAAGAGGAACTTCATTTCACCTTAAACACAAATATCAGATCCGGCAAAATTTCAGCCTCTTTTTTATGCATCAAACACATATTTTAAAAAGTATATTGTTGACATACATAGAAAACTAGATCAGTTCACATTGGCATGTGATCTCTGTACAGCGATGAAGCTCCAACACCTTTCCTTGATATTCTTCTTTTTCTAGTGCTCATCTATCATTTTAATTTCCCCCAATGGTTCTGATATAGCACAGTTGTAGGACCCTCTGGGAAGTTTGTCTAAGAAATGCCCATCTCTTCACTTCAGAAGTTGTGGGTGCTCAATTACTGGAGGGTTTTAAGAAGAGATTGGACAGCCACTTGTCTGGAATGATATAAGACCTCATACTTATGCAGGGGGTTGGACTAGAAGAACTCCAAGGTTCCTTCCAACTCTGTTATTTTCATATTCATATCCATTAGAATAGAGTTATAGTTGAGTAGGCCATCAGGAGGCTTTGCCAATGGTCATATTGAATTGAATTAACCCAGGGCCTAGTTAGGACTGATGGTACTTTTGGTGCAGGCTACAATATAAAACAATCATCCCCTCCCACAGATCTACCCATTTCATAAGAGGCTGTTGGCTGCTACAAGTTGATGGTGAAGTCATCCATTACTAGATCTCTAAAACATCTAGGATGTTTGTTCTTGCCTCAGTTTATCCTTAGCCTTTTTTAGTGTAATAGGCAGTCATATTTTCAAACAAGATGGGTGGGCGGGCTAAAGTCCAAGGAACAAACTGGGCTGCAACTGTTCACATTTCAAATTATTTGTTTCAAAAAAAATGTCTGTGAGTCTACATATGGCCACAGGTATTGCTGGAACGTCAGACTATGTTTGAGTATTAATACATTGCTTTATATCCTGGTCACTTTCTATTTGTTTCAATTAAAGCAATTTTTGAAATAAAAATCAAAGAACCTGGCAAGTACCAAGGACATTGTCCATGGACAGACTACTGCCCAGTTGTGTAACCAGGAGTTACTGGATACTCCTCACACATAAAATTGAATAGAACATTTAGCCCTCCCTTCCAATAACTCACTCCTATAGTAAAACTTAGACTTTGTCCAGCGTTTGAAGAAAAAACATGAGTCCCTATAAAGGCCTGATATTTCTGCATAGATCTTGCATTAACACTTTACCAGAGTTCCCCCCTTGCCCTCAAGCAGTTAAATGATATGGCCTCCAGAAGACCCTTTGCTGAGGGCTTTGTCAAATTAAAGTCAGTGCTGGTTTGATAGAATCATCAAGCTGGAAGGGGACATTTAGATGATCAAATCCAACCCTGCTCTGTGCAAATTACAGCACCCTCAACAGATGTTCATCCAGCTTCCATTTGATTATATCCAGTGAAAGGGAGTTCACTTCCACAGATGTGTAAATGGCATGGTAACATGCAACTCCGTATCTTTTTATTGTATTATTAGATTTTGAGATTTGATAACGGCTTTCAAAATGTCTTCTTAAATCCTACCGTTAGTAATCTCTGGCAGAAAATATGTGTTGCTTGAAGGCTACAAGAGTTTAATGGAAGGAGTTTAAATGCCGGACAAGGCACAGCTGTGCTCCAGCACCAGAGCTGGCGTGAACAAATATCTCCAGCTGTTCCCCTGAACTTCAACCTGGGGGGGCAAGGAACATAAAAATAGGATTATTTTTTTGGTTCCACATCCTTAGCTTTACTACATCAATATGCTGCACATTGCCAAAGACAGTTATGCCTTTTTAGCAACCCTGAGTAATATGAGGGATTTTTATTTACAGCTTAGTGCCAAATGTTTGTAATTCATTTGGATATTTCAGCTTTATGTGACAAAATCAACATAACTGAATCCTCCTATTTAGGTCTTCCAGCCAATTTGGGATGGGTTTTTTTTTAAGGATTTAACAGCCCTAGAGAATAAAGGCAACTACAATAACGAAGTCAGCAAAACAAAACAGAAAAATAAAGAAGAAACAAATTTGCTTTATCTGTTATATTAAAACATGGTTTCCTTGATTCTGATTTGTTCAAGGCATAATAGCTTTATTGACATAAGATGGTCAATCAAAGCTAATCAAGTCACATTGGCTTTTGTTCCTTATTTAGTGCAACCATTTTTGTTCATAACTGGAAGAGAAGTTTGTGTGAATTTAATGCCCACATTAACAGAACTAAATTATACATTATAGAGAAATTGCTGCAGGAAGCTGGTTATTCACATATCTATAAATTGCTTGTTGAAATGTGGATGGCTCCATTTTTATCCTTTTTCCTAATCAATAAAGATATGCTTATTTTAGCACAGGATAGATCAGAAATGCAGCACAAAATTAACATGGTGAAACAGCACTGAGGGTTCAACATTCAATACCAGAATGATCCCCCCCACCCCCCCCACCCCCGGCACTAATCAAAGATTATATCAGCAGGGCTGGGCAGGAATTCAGATTTGATCACTAGAAATTTGGCAGGTGCAGAGGCACAAAGGTAGCACCTGCTGCCACCTCATAAAGCATCTGTTTTTTTCCCAGCATTGTGGGGCAGGCAGCTGGGCACAGTGGGTGATCCTGGAACCACAGCTGTGTCAAGGTGTTACAGGCAATAGTTACATTTACACTCCTGCAGGGTTATTTGCAGGATTGTAATGCATGTAGGAAGCCAATAGGTTGTCAATTTACAACCATTTGTTTAGTGATTGTTTGAAATTATAATGGCACTGTAAAAGTGACTTACAACCAGTCCTCACACTTATGACTGCTGCAACATTCCCACAGTCATGTGATTGAAATTTGGCTGCTTGGCAACTGGCATGTATTTACAATGCTTGCAGCAATCTGGGGTCCCCATCTGCAGCTTTGCCAGACAGATTCTTACAAGCAAAGTCAATGAGGGAAACTGGATTCACTCAATGAGTGCCTGATTCACTTATCAACTGCAAACAAGGTCATAAAATTGGGCATGACTCACTTAACAAACTCCTTGATTAGTACTGGAAATTGTGGTCCCAACTGTGGCTGGACTACCTGCATCAAAATGGGCAACACTTTGACCTTTGTAAATACCACTTTGGCTTTTTAAAAAAACATATTTTGCGACACTCCTGTGCGCTTGCATGATAGAAACTTCCTTTGAAAATCAAATCAAAAATCCTGACCAGCCCTTGTATACAAAATCATTAGTGCTGCTGTTGTTTTTTTTTGACAAATTTTCTTTACCTGTTGGCAGATCATTCTAGCTTCTTGCTGAAGCTAGCACGCTTGAATAAACACTTCTTTCAAGGGCTTTGCACAAATCTAGCCTCTTTTCAAAACCTGGCAATTCTGTCTGCACACAAGCCTGTAAGCATGTGCTTGTAGACTGTGCTATAAATTTTGCCATTCACATCAGCCGAGCATTATTGATGAAAATTCCATCTGGAAAAAGCCTCTTCCAAATTAACATGGAGTGATATGACACCAGAAAAGCATGATTCAGCTGCTTGCAATCAGTATATGATCTAGCAACCTTTCTGCCAACATTCACTTGGTCAAAGTCACCTCTACGTTTTGCGTGCCTCACATCTTTAGTGCAAACTGTATTCCTACTCTACATAACTCGGGAAGAGGGAAAGGTAAGGGATGCTGCTTATGACAACCTTGAAGTCTGGGAGAGTGAAGTTCTTCAAGTTGGGACAGCAAGGAAGCGATGGAAAACTCTAGACTCTTTCCTGGAGATAACAGGAAGTTAACAATGCCATCCTTGATGTTTCCTCAGAAATAAAGTAAGAATTTCCATAGGCAGATTCCGCCACTAGTGTTGTAGCCTTCCAGATTGCAGAACCTCTACTGGTAACTGTGAAACTGCAATCGTGACATCACATTTGCCTGCAGAGATTTCTCAATCTGGGACTGGTAACTAGTCTGAGAGATATTTTTATTTGTTAAAGTATTCATTGTAAGCCAAATAAATTGACTTTTCCTGGCACCTCTATAGTCTTCATTTACCCAAGGAATTATATTTCAATTTTCAAAAACAATATATACAGTATTGAAACTGTTGCTGGGAGGCATGATCAGTAACTTCATTTCTACTCTACCAACATGCATTCATCAAAGGCACAAGAGATTTCTACAATTACACTTTATCTATGCAAATGTCTAAGTGTCCCCTACTATTAGTTGAAGGGGTAAAGCTCAGGAACAGTTGGGAAGTTATCTCCTTCCTGCCATCCAGTTCCAGAGAGGACAATCATGGAGATGAAGTAGCCCTTCCTCTCCAACATTACTGAAAAAGGACTGCAGGAACACATATTGTTATAATTTGTACACCAATAAAAATAGCTCCAGAGGAGGCCTTAAATAACTTGTGGTAAATCAGAGTTCCATTCTATTAAATGGATTATTTATTATTCTCCATGGCATACAAAAACGGAGTTTTTACATGATGCTTATGTATAACAGCCCTTTTTGTATTGGAGGGGGGGAATCGGGCGGGGTGGCAAGTCTCTTTGTGAACTTACAACCATTATGTCACAGTGTTTTCCACAACGGCTATTTGGTAACAGCTGGCTCATGTTCCTTTCTGACAAAGCTGTGGTAGAGCTGAAGACCACCTTGGGGTGAACCATAACCGTTGCTTTGGCAACAGTTAGTCAGCACGTGTTTGATTGTTCCACTGTTTTTCCTGGGGTACTTGCAGGTGGTGGGAGGCTGTTCGCAAAGAGGGGTCATAACCTTGTGATCTTTTCAGATGTTGCAACAAATTGGGGGACAAAAACATTTTCTTTTTTTCAAACCGATTAAGCAATTCTTACTATATGTCACTGGAGGAGACAGCTGCAGCCCATAGTTGGAATCTCTTTTGAAAGTATTGGTCACAATTCAACAAAAAGTGATACACAAGACTAGGCTACTTCATGATAAGAGAGCCTGGGCAGTCACTTTTCTTCCCACCATATCCACATTTTCAAACAGTGGAACTTTTACGTTTCATGATCATAACTATTGCAAATCACTTCAAGGGGCATTTTCAAAATAATTATTTATATTTTCCAGCTGTGTCTTTGCATACTGCAATTTCATTTTAAAAACTTCTAACATCAATAACATGGAAACCAAAACAAAATAGGAAATTGAGAATTGAAAAGCTGCAGTGAAGTTTAGTAAACTTATCATGATTTATTGGCATCAATAAGATGACAAGAGTAGCACTGCCATCCTAAAGGCAATAGTTTCCAAATTACAGGGTTCACCATTTATTTTTCAGTTATTTTTCACTTTCCACTTTCACTTCAGTTATTTTTCACTTCACTGGAATGAACAGTTAAATCCCCCCCCCTTTAAAGTACATTTGCAAGACTTTGTATCAGTATTTTTCAAATGTGACAACTTTAAAATGTATGGACTTCAACTCCCAGAATTCCTCAACTAGCATTCTGGGAATTAAAGCTCGTACATCTTAAAGCTGTCAAGTTTCGAATATTCTGCTCTCCATTTTAAACATAGATTTTTTAAAAAAAATCTTAGGCCCTGATGTGAGTTCCAGAATCATTTGCGGGAGATGGTGGCGGTGGTGGTGATGGCGGCTGCTTGACTTCCTTCCCTTGGTACTCCTTTTGAGATTACTGACCTCCTATGAAGTTCCACTGCTACTTGCCCCAGTGCTTACTGGAAGTTTTACAAGGGTGGCATCAGAAGGGCCACTGAGCATTGCAGAGGTGGTATTCAGCAGCTTCTGACCAGTTCTGGAGAACTGATAGTAGAAATTTGAGTAGTTTGGAGAACCGTTAAAGACCGCCTCTGATGGCCCCACCCAGTGGTGGGTTCCGGATCCCGTTGCAACCAGTAAGGTGTGACAGGGCCGGGCATCCACCACATGCATGTGCACTGTGCACACATGTGCACCCACCACCCTGCAATGCTCCAGCTGCTCAGTGGAGCATTGCGCAGGAGCCATACGCTGCTTGCGTAAATAGTCCGGTTGGCTCAAATACAGGTAAGGAACGAGGGCGGCTGGGTGGGCCCTCCAAAGCACAATTCTTCTATGGTGCCTGCTGCTTCCAGCAGGTACCGGTACACCTGTACCGGGGCGTACCTGCTGGAACCCACCACTGCCCCCACCCCCATCTATTCTTGTCTCCCGAGTCCCCGCTGATAGGCAGGATTTTGCAGTACTCTTCCCCTGGAGTGGGGTGTGAATGGAAATTTTATAGTATCCTTCCCCTGGCACGCCCACCAAGCCATGCCCACCAAGCCATACCACGTCCACAGAACCAGTAGTAAAAAAATTTGGATCCCACAGCTGGGTGCAAGCCTTCTTGCACCAAGCCTTCAATTATTAGGCTTAAATTGCTTGTTACTGTTATTTCTTTTCCTTTCCACAAGGAAAGTCTTGAAATACTGACACAACAAAAAAACATTTGTTTAAGGTCACATTATAGTCCTAATAACAACTATCATTATTAGTAGTAGTTATAATACAATGGAATTTCTCAAAATAGGTGACAAAATCGGAATTATTTAATTTTGCCACATTTAATTTGCAAAAAACCTCAGTTTTGCTTGGAACCACATAGATATTAAGGCATCATTTGGGACAATTCCTGGGCTTTAGGTTAAAGTTAGAATTGATCCTAAATTACCAGCATTTTCTGACTACTCTTAAGACGAAATTATATAATAACAACAATAACATAGTCACTGCATGTATCTATTCATGAATTTGTTGGATGCTATTTATTTAGATTTCTTTCTTGAATGGATAGCTTGTTTTACCAATCCCTTGGATTTGGGGGTTCTCTGAACTCCACAGAACCTTCTCCCAAACCCCTGTGAACCTCCAGCAGCCCACCCCTGAATTACCTGAGGAAGCTACCCCCCTAACTCTCCTATTTAGAGCAGGTCCATTTTTTTTCTGATAAAAAATACTTTAACTGGGCCTTTCACCTAGGTTTTTAGGTCGTGATGGAATCTGGTCCTCTTTTGTGCTGCTTTGGTGTGGCTCAGCTCTTTTATTACTGAGTCTCTTACTATGAATTGCCCAGTTACTACCTTAGTGTGTCTATAATGCGGAAGTGTTTGACACTGGGCATTCCTAGCTCCCATTGAAATGGTTCATTGATTCAAATGCTGGGTAGGTTTCAAATATAAATACTGAAATCTTATGGCTGCAGGTGCATAATATATTTAACTCAGTTACCTAATTAATTCTTTTCTATGTTCATGCAATACTTTGAACCATAAACTTATCAAATGGCCTAGATTGGCAGAAAATGCTAAGCCATAAGCAAAACTAATCAAAATTAATCTCATCAAAGCATAGCATGTTGTGAAAATAAATCTAAGTATTTATCTAACCCGATTAAGTAAAGCGTGAAAACAAATGCTGACATATTGTAGTGAAATTTTATTTGTCACAGTCAACTATTTTATTTAAATTAACTGTTCTGTGATCTGTTTTGAACACAATATTGTTATGGAAAATGTGTTAGGTAATAAGATTATTGTTAACCGAAAGACATAGGAAGGTAACTCATACAATATTGAAATGAGTAGACAGCGTCTCCTGCTGTCCAATTTGAGGAATTCATTTATTCTTTCACAATATCTGAGGAAAACTCATTTATAGACTTCAAAAATGGTCAATAAACTTTAGATTTAGGGATTTTTCATAATTTCTTACTAAATCCAGAGCTGCACTGTCTGAAAGCAGCTCAGAAAGATAGGCAAAACTACCCAAAGAAGGTGAAAAATGCAAGAATTTGCTCATAGCATTGAGCAACGCTACCATTTGTACACAATAACCGGTACACAAACCTGCCTGTAAAGCTAACTCTTCTTGAAGTGTAAAATTCTTAGGATGATCTAATATTCTTGTACACTATATCTCATTGGTCATTATTTATTAAAAAATTTATTTAACAAAAATGAAAATTGATCTATTTCTTCAAAAATGGATATATTGTTAAACCAATATAAATTCAATAATATTATAAAATGGTGATGAATGGGGAGCTGGTCAGTTAGGAACTAATATAAATATATGTTCCTTATAATTCAAGGCATCTGCTGTCTGTTCTCAAGTGAAAGAGAAGTTGAAATCGATAATAGTTTGATTAATTTATATTTGTATGTACAAATATAAATTATTATTATTATTATTGTCAAAATCAACCTTCTACAACCTGAAACTGCAACCATCTACAACCAGATGTGCTAGATTATACAACAAAGATTAAGGTTGCAGTAAACTAAAAGTAACATAAAACAGGAATCTTTTACAGCCTTGAGAATGGTGATTAATTACAATAGTGACAATATTTATATTAATGCACCACTACCTTTTCAACTGAAATTTATCAGACGATTTTCTGTAACTTAAACTACAAACAGAAAAGATTACCACAACAACAGTTTGAGTATTTCACATGATACATGATAAGGAAGGTCTCTGGTTCTCATATATCCCACTGAGTTAAAGACTTGTATTCTATCCTTTAAAAAAACCCAGCGGAGAACAGATTTGGCTTTTTTGGGAATGGATTCTACAATTTCACAGCTATAGCAGACAAGGATCTACCAGAGTGTGAGTGTGATCAGCTTATTTCTTTAAAAGAAAGAGCTTGGACCTGGCTTGAGTTTTTTTTAATACTCAGAGATTCTTGAATGTCTTCCTTAAGATCCTTGAGGTGTAGGCCATACATGTTTTTGAGATCCAAATCACCAGCTTCAATTGGATCTAGAATACAGATAGTTTTTCATAAAGAAGCAACTCTGTAAACTCTGTGAGTTTACTTGGATTTGACGTTGTCTGGATTAAGACAAGAGGAACAGAATCAGAGGTGGTATTCAGCAGGTTCCGGCCAGTTCTGGAGAACTGGTAGCTGAAATTTTGAGTAGTTCGGAGAACCGGTAAATATCACCTCTGACAGCCCCTGCCCCCCATCTATTCGCTGCCTCCCAACTCCCAGCTGTTCGGGTAGAGTTTGCAGTATCCTTTCCCTGGAGTAGGGAGGGAATGAAGATTTTACAGTATCCTTCCCCTGGAGTGGGGTGGGAATGGCAATTTTACAGTATCCTTCCCCTGCCACGCCTACCAAGCCACACACGCCCACCAAGCCACACCCACAGAACCAGTAGTAATATTTTTTGAATCCCACCTGATTCTGATCAATTCTGATCAATGCGTTATTGGAGAAAATGAAAAATAGGAATAGAGAAAAAGGGGGAAAGTGTGACTGAATGGAGTGATAGGAGAATGTGAAAAAGCAAATTTTGTTGTAGAAGAGTAGGAAAATGAAGTCATGCTAAGATGTACATTAATACATAATGCCTTTGGAGATATTGATTTGTGTGAACTGGAGAGTATGTGGCTTTGATTATATCCCTGTTCATTGATTTTCTCATGCAATTTCCCATTACCCTTTCATTGGCACAGCAATATGAATGCGCCATGCACAAGATGATTCAACTGAATTTGTCCTTTTAGGATCTGCCTTGTGGTTATGAAAGGGAAGACACCTTACTGTTTGATGTCTTCTCTACAACTGCTCTTTGGACCCTGAAGGAAAGGCTAAGTGCTCCATTTCTCCTTGCCATCCATCAGTGACATGCAGTCGGGGAGGCAGGGGAAGCACAGCCTCACCACTGTCAATCATGAAAAGGAAAAAAAATGTAAACGGGAAAAGGCGAGTGCTGAGGTTAGGCCAGCTAGCTGCTGCCACACCGTGAATGACTGCCTGTTTAAAAAAGCCTCTAAAAAGCGCCCTCTACTATGAGGCAGGAGAACTGCATGCCTCATCTAGTCTGACTTTTTAGGCGCTCAAGCAGAGTTAAGTGACTGTTAAAAGCCTAAAAAATCCCGAGGTAGTTGAGGCACGCAGTTCTCCTGCCTCATAGTAGAGGGCGCATTTTTTAGAGGCTTCAACTCTGTCATTCTGTTTAAAGCTGCAGCGTCGCGCTCACTCTTCCTCCTCTCTTTCTCCATTTCTGATGCCCCCCCACCCCCACCCCACGCTCCCGTGACATCCCACTGACTAAAACACTTTCTTTCGCCCGCCTGTGCTCGCGGCAGAGCTCAGGCGGGCTGCCGCGAGCTCAGGCGGGCGAAAGAAAGTTCTTTAGTCAGTGGGGTGTCAGGGGAGAGGAGAGAATGCCTGAGCATTGCATTTATTAAAGAAAAAAGAAAAAAAGGAAATTTGAAGGAAAAGTGCTTTAGTCAGTGGGATGTCGGGGGAGAGGACTGCCTCACCAGCCATAAACCTTACCGCACGTCACTGCCATCCATGAAGTAGTGACTTGGAGCCATGGAAAAGCAAGCACTACAGATGGAACCTCAGAGATCTGTTTTTGAACCAAACAACACCCGTCATCAAGTTTTGCTTTCAAGGAAAGACCAAGCTGTGTGTAAGGATCTCAGTATGTGCATGTGGGACAACCCATTTAGGGAAAAGGGTAGAGAATAGATGTTGTCCCCCACTCCTTGATTAGTACACTTCAGCCTTCCAAACTACATACAACTCAGAGCAAGCACACATGCCCAGTTCACCTTGCAGAATATGTTGATATTTATGAAACATCAGCAAACATTTATGATATTTATGAAACATCAGCAAACATCAAACAACGATAACTGGCTGAATGGGTAAAAGGTGATAAGGATATATATTACATATTTCTTTACCTGATTGGAAAAACTGGGCTAAGGAATCAAGGAGCTGAGTTAGATATGATGTAGAGAGTAAACAATAGGATGTTTGTATTTTATATAGTCTATGATAAAGTTTATGAATTTACAGATTAACAGAGTTGGAAGGGACTTTGTAGGCCATCTAGTCCAACCTCCTACCCAAGCAGGAGACCCTACACCATTTCTGATAAATGGTAGTCCAATCTCTTCTTGAAAGTCTCAAGTGATAAAGCCCCCACAACTTCTGAAGGCAAGCTGTTCCATTGGTTGATTGTTCTCACGGTCAGAAAATGTCTCCTCATTTCCAGGTTGAATCTCTTGTTTAGTTTCCATCCATTATTCCTTATCTGGTCTTCAGGTGCCTTGGAAAATAGCTTGACCCCCTCCTTTCTGTGGCAACCCCTCAAATATTGGAACACTGCTATCATGTCTCCCTAGTCCTTCTCTTCACTAGACTAGCTCTACAGGCCCTGTTCCTGTAACCGTTCTTCATAGAACGGTTCATGTTTTAGTCTCCAGTCCCCTAATCATCCTGGTTGCTCTTCTCTGTACTTTTTCTAGAGTCTGTGATTCAGATATAAAAAAGATGTTGAGACACTAGAAAGAATGCAGAAAACAGCATCAACGATGATTAGGAAGAAGTTACAGGAATTGGGTGTGTCTATTTTAATAAAAAGGAAATGGTAGCAGTGTTCCTACATTTGAGGGACGAAGAAGAGGGGGTCAACTTATTAAAAGAACCTGAAGGCAGAACAATAAGCAATGAATGGAAACTAATCAAGGAGAAAATCAATCTAGAACTAAGGAGTAATTTCCTGACCATGAGAACAATTAATCAGTGGAACGACTTGCCTCCAGAAGTTTTGGGTGCTCCCATCACTGGAAGTTTTTAAGAAGAATTGAACAGCCATTTGTCTGAAATGGTATAGAAATTCCTGCTTCAGCAGGGGGTTGGACTAGAAGACCTCTAAGGTCTCTTCCAAATCTGTTATTCTGTTCTTTGTATCTTTTCAGTACTGTAAGTAATTAGCATGAAGAATCCCAAAGAAATCAGACTTTAATTATTTCAGCCTTAATCCTTCTGTATACATCGTAAAAGCAGAACAAAGATGGAGAATGGGACACCAGGTGAGCCCTCTCCTGTTCTGCACCACAAACAGTTTGCTAGATGGCAACAATGCATCCATTAACATAGGCATGAAAAGAGGAAGATGGGTAAGGAGACTTCATTTAAAAATGAACATGCAAACATTGACAATTTGCAGCTCTAGGGAATAGCCATCCAAAGGACTCTCCCTACCTTTCTGCCAACCATACATCAGGCTTTTGATAGATCAAGTAAAAGATTTTCTGATTACTCTGTGTTAATTAAAATATCCCAACTCAATCATTCTACAAAAAGGTTTATGCATTAAAAGGAAAGAAAATCCAAGCAGTTAAAATGCAACTATGAGACATCATGATCATTCCAGCAGAATCAGAAATGATGTAGCAGAGCATTTTCAGTCTTCAGCAGAAACTCAGAGAAAAAGCAGTCTCCCTGGCTGCCAGGGACTTTTTCTATCAGACAAACTGGAAATTAAACTTGCACCTTGTTACCCACAAGAGGGAGGTTTCATCACAAAACTGAGAAGGTTGATCCCTTGTAAAAAGGAGCCCCCCCACTTCCTTAAACTTACTCTGCTGCCACCAGATGGCCTCCCTGGAGCGTTTAATTGTTGAAGGATTCTACATTCGGTATATAGATTTGAAGGATATTGCTTTTTTAATTAACTTTTTTTAAAAATATCATTTTAATAAATGACACATTGAACAGTTGTAAAAACAGTTCTTGCATTTTAGACATTGAATTTTCATATACTTTTTTTATCACATAAGAAATCTAAGGCCCAATTATCATTTGTTTTTCACTGCTACTATTTTATTTTGATTCTGTTTTAAAACTCTTGAATGAGAAAAATTCAAGAAATAATGTTTTTATTCTGCCGTTGATTCCATTCCCACATAACATATGCTAGATTACATCTCATCTTAAATGCTACAATATATTTGTTGAAATTAATAAAACAAGCTATGAATTGTTGATTGGAATTTAGCTTATTAAGAATGCTCCTGTTAAAACCAATGGGATTGTATGTCAGGTTTAAATTAGCCTTTCTTTTTGTTTTCAATGACACAGTTCTGAGCTCACTGTATTTAAACTTTTGTGCTAAGCAGTTTATCATCTTTTATGCTAAACGTGTAAACACAGAAGCAAAGAAACACTAGTAAAGCTGAACAAAAATTAAGAGAGTAATTTAAAAAATCTTTTTATCAGGTGATAGCATTATATAATTTGGTCTTTAATGTTCTAATTGTCTAATGTGTTGGCAATCCTTGATGAATCTTGTGAATGTTCAAAATGTTACATATATCTGAGACTAATGACAGCTCTCAGCATGCACGCACATGCGTGTGAATGTACACACACACACCTTCAAATTTGTAGGCAGCCCCATTGAGTCAGCTGGGATCACCAGTGTTCTCAAATACCTACCGACTTTCCTGTATGGTAGACACCCACTATAACACACATCTGGTCTTGTCTGGGACCAACAGCTCATACTATCAAGCAGATTGCAATCAGCAATGATTTACAAAAATAATTGCTAGTGGTTTACAAATAATTATTAGCAGATAATAAAAAGTGTTACGCTTACCGGAAAAGATTTGTTTGTAACGCTTCCTGGATTCAAATTTACCCATGGTTTAACAGGTGGGGAGCATGGCTTATAGAGAAGGGGAAAAATATCAATAGGTTTCCAGCTGAGAAGTAAAGAGCAAAAATTCACCTAAGTGGCATTTTATAGTCAAAAGAGTCCTATTTTTGCTAGCTTTTGGTAAGGCCATCCCCAAAAATAAAAACGAAAAACTAGACAACATCTATTCTACTAGTAGATTTTCGCAGAGATGGAATTCTCTGTAGTCTTCACTCCCTGGTGCTTACCAAAGAGCAAAACTTTATTATTTCTATGCTCACTGGAGGTCCTCCTGCTTCCTGGATTTCAATTTTCTACTTATTTCTCTGGCAGCAAAGCCTCTGGCCATTGCATAGAGCAGCCAAATGCTTTTGGAAGTTTCTGAAGCTCTCCCAATCACACTGAAGAAACCTCAGGAGTGACCTGTCCAATGCAAGGCTTTCTATATGAAAAAGTCTGGCAGGCTACATTTGTTATTCACTTCATAAGCAGAACTCCTTCTGACCGTCCTAAAGCTCAGGCCCTGCTGGGCTCAGCAGGAGTCAAGCGCTCAGGACCATCTGTCAAAGCTTTGGGATCCTCCCCTACCTCTTGTTCCAGCCTGCAATCTGCTAAACAGAAGGGAGTGAATAAAAGTTACTTTATGGCATTGCAAGAGGGAGTTCAGTGATTGACTCTAAGAAGGAATAAATGCCTGACTCCCAAAATACTGGAAAGAAAACAGGACAAAAGGGCAGTACTTCTGGGCAAACTTTAGCTTTTCACTTAGAATAACCAAGTGTAAGGTAAAAGTAATTTCCCCAATATCTTATTTTAAAAATATTGAAATGTATACAATCAAAATTTTTCTAAAAAAGAATCTTGCTATTTGAATTAGCTTGTTCAACAACATCTTCCCTCCCTCTTTCCCACTCTTGTCACTACAAAGTGAACACCAATTTTAATCTTAAATTATTAAATTCTTCAAAAATATGCAAAAATTCAATTTTTTCCAAAAGCTAATTAATTTTAGAAAGTATTGAACTTTGTCCGGGTTGGAGAATTATCTGCTTCCATTCTTGAATCTGGCAAATAAGCAGCCAAGAAGAATTTCTTTTTTGATAGCTTCTTGTGATCTTAGAAGAAAAACATGGTTTCAAATATTCAGGTAAAGCAATTATTGAAAGTCCTCCATAAAAATGGCATAATGCCTTGCTTCTAACTGGAAGAACTGAGTGTCCAGGTTGTTTTTCTCATAAAATGAGACTTAGTGCATGTAATATAAGCCATTTTGGTTAGTACATTCACAGTGTTCAAGCTTGCACTAAATTATGAACGATGGTTTATAAACCTCATTGTCTGAGGTCACTCATTATAGTAAGCCAGAACGTAGCGAGCTAGTATGGTATAGTAGTAAAAGTTTTACAGTAGGAACAGGAGACTCAGGTTTAGTCTCCTCAGCCATGGAAGTTCATGGGAATCTTTGGATTAGTCAATCTCTCAGTCCAACTTCTCTGATGAGGTTGCTGTTATCAATAAAGGATAATATTTGTAGCTCAATGTTGAAATTAGGGGCCCTTAGTGCTCTCTGAGCTTGGTTATTTTCTTGCAGATGTTTCATTACCCCAACTAGGTAACATCATCAGTGCTAGTAAGGAGTGGAGTTTGCTCACAAGTAAACAATACTCCAATCAAAGAACTGCCAAACAAACCAACAGTAAACAGCTCAACAAAAGAACTAAGACCAACCCAACTAACTCTAGCAGGGCAAGACACAATAATTTAAACTGAGAGCAAACCCCACTCCTTACTAGCACTGATGATATCTAGGGTAATTTGGGTAATGAAACATCTGCAAAAAAATCAACCAAAGTTAGAGACCCCCAAGAACCCCTCAAGATTGCGAGGTGTTATGGGGAAAAATAGGAAGAGGGAGCATGATGTCTCCTTGAGCTCTTCTATAAAATGTGCCAAGCAAACTATCTTAATTTACCTTAGTGTGGTATGAGAACACACTCAATTGTTCCAATTGAGAAAAACTTTGTCAATTGAAACAATTGGTACAAATGGCGAGACATCCCATAGAAGACAAAATATCAACTTTTCCATATGAAAGGTCTCTTCCCTTGTCACTTGCTACCACTGCAGTAATAAGGTGCAGCCATATTTACTTACTCCATCATAGCTAGTCTAGGCCTGCTTAGTACAGGACTTGAATGGAAGAGCATTCCAGGACTGTAGGCTATAAAGGATAATTAAAAATCCCAAAAACATGAGATTAAAAACCATTTCTGGATCACTGCATGAATATGTGCAAGAAATCTTTAGAAGATCATCAAACTTTTTACTATACATTGTGGTTAAGGATATTGACTTGGGCAAATAATCTCTAATGTATAGTATTGCATATGGTGATCTGATAGCTCTTCTTCTTAGAACCTGCAGGAACCTCTTAGAAGAAGTTAACACTGAGAAATGTTTTTGAGCCTAGGGCAGAATAGGTTGCCAGGTTACCCTGAGTGAGACACAGAAGGGCCTCTGCAAATGCCTAAAGGCACATGTGTGATTGTAATGGGAATAGACAAGCCCAGCTCTGGCTCATCCCAGAGTGGACAAAAGACGGGAAAATGTCTTTAATGGTTTTGACAGTCTGCTGCAATATGTTTTCTGTATGTTCATATGCACAGAGACAGAGCAATCAAGACTATCGCCTCAATGTGCCCTTGTAACGAGATCGTAGCAACTTGGATAGGAAATATGTTTAGACTGCATTCATATCTATGCTATTTCGACCAGCAATTTTGTTACATAGTCATATTTTCCTTAACAACTCCATAAAAGAAGACAGCCCACTCAAATTCTACCCAAGATTTTTGATTTTTGAGATTACTTGCAAATTATAGTCATCAAAATGAATGATACCCAGATGCCACACTGTTCATGCATTGACTTAAAAATAATATATATATATGGGAGAGATTACTCGGAAAAACTAATTACAATATAAGAAGGTGTAATAGTACAGGGCAATAACCTTAGGAGACAGGAAGAAGAGAAATAGTCAAGAGAATAGTCAGATAACCTGCAGTAGGAATGTGGGCATGGCAGGCAGCTTAGGGGAAGGGACCCTCCTTAGCTTCTTGGGCCTTAAAGATAATGGGGAGGGAGAGAAATGTATTTTTAGACAAGGCTAACATAAGGCAAGAGAGGATAAGGGTATGTTATAGATGTACACAGATGTTCTGAATTGCATGGTTCAGAAGTGGTTGCACAAATGGTGGATGGAAACATTCCTGCTGTCTCTGTCCTCCTGGAAGTGCTGCTCCACCTTCATACACTTAAGGATCACTATATTGCATGAACCCATATGCATAGATCCATGCAGCAGAGATGTACAACATCTAGCTCTTGGGCTGCAAGTGCTCAGCTGGGCACCTTGGGTTTAGCTTCTAGAGTCTCCAAATATAGACTTGAGATCAGGAGTTGGCTGCTACAGGTTCGCCTGGGTTCAGGAGAACCCATAGCTAATGTTACGGCTGGTTCGGAGAACTTCCACATCCCACCCCTGGCTGGCCCCTCCCACCCCTCCCTGCCCCTCCCAGGAGTCACCATACAGCCTGTTTTGGATGCGAGGTAAGTGCAGGGCCTGCAGGGAGGCTCGGGGAGGGAGGAAAATGGGCCTCCCAGAAGTTCCGGAGAACCTCCAGAGCCCAGGGAAGACAATTTTCACCCTCCCAGAGGCACAAAGAAGGCTTCCGGAGCCTGGGGAAGGCAAAAATGTCACACATGCACCCCCAGCCATGGTGCAGGAGGCCAACTAGGCCATGCCCATTATGGCCACGCTTACCAGAAACTGGGCAGAGAACCCGTTGCTGAAATTTTTGAAGCCCACCCCTGCTTGAGTTGAAGGATTTTAAGAGATAAAGGAGAAAAGTACTAGATGTATTATTTACACTTGGCAATATTGTATTAAGATTGCTTTACTACATACATTCATTGTACTTAATTTTAATTCTGTCAAATAAAATCGAAATTTATGTTTGTTGCTTATTTTTCTCTTTGCTGACCCAATTTTTTCCTAGAGAAATTAGCCCTGAGTGAATTTCCGCTTGCTAGCCTTACATGTTAATTTACAGTTTATAGCTTGAAGTAGGAAGAGTAGAGCTTGGATGTACCAAGCCCAACATTTTAGTTTATGTATATGTTGATCTCTGTACAGATAGAATGTTCATAAAATCATAGGGTTGGATGAGACCTTCCCAGTACAAGAATTCACAGACCATCCCAGACAAATGGCTGTCTAACCTCTGTTTGAAAACCTCCAGTGATACAGCATCTATCCACGGATAAAGAATGTTCAGACACCAAAAACCCTCCAAAAACTCTGTAAAACATATAACAAAGTTCAGCCCTTTCCCCAGTACCATCAGTGCCTCAACCATGGCCTTCCAGGACACCAAAAGAACAAGAAACATGGAAAAGTTGCAATAAGTATTTCTAAGGTATGGCTAAGTAGTTTTTAATCAGCACAGGGTACTTAATGAATCATCTTTCACTTAAATTTTCATTTGCACCCTATCGATTTTGAGGGAACACACTATATAGTGTGTGGCCATAATTTTCTTAATGAAGAGGGAAAATCAATTCTGCCCCTTCCAACATTTCAAAATTAAATTAGGAACATTTGTGTACTTGAAACATCACCTAAGACTCATACACACCATGGTGTCCTCCTCTCTTATTATTACATTGATTGTTTCCCATTGCATTCATTTATCCAGAACTGCCGTGTGTAGGTGATATTGTAGAGACCTGACACAAGCAGTCTTATTCTCCACCAAACTTTTGCCCTTTTCTTATGTGTATTACACATAAAAAAGGCAGAACTTTGATCACCCTGTCATGACTGCCATCTTGATTTTTGTTTACCAGACCATGTAGACACTCCTGAAAAGTTTTCATAGGCATGGGACTACATATTTATCTCCTCAGATGCATTAGATCCGTGATGGCGAACCTAAGGAACGCCGAGCCATATTTGCCAGCAGGGCAGTCCTCAGCTCCGGTGCACATGCAGAGGGCCGTTTTCATCCTTCCCAGGCTTCAGGAAAGCCTCCAAAGCTGTTGGGCCATTTTTCACCCTCCCAAGGGTCGGGAGGCTTTCCTAAAGTCTGGGGAGGGTGAAAACGGCCCAACGGGCAAACCGGACGTTCGTTATTGAACTTCTGATTGGGCTGTTTTTCGTCCTCCCAAGGCTCCAGAGGCTTTCCAAACTTCTGGTTGGGCCGTTGGGTTGTTTTTCTTCTGTTGGGCTTTCCTGAAGCCTGGAAAGGGTGAAAATGGCCTGCCGCGGCCCTCCTCCCCAGGCTTTGGGAAAGCCTCTGGAGCCTGGGGAGGGTGAAAACTCTCCACAGCATGGTTGTATAGGTGTGTATGCACGGTGGAGGGAGTGTCATGCGCGCATGTGCAGGTGGGTGGGCATGCATACACATGCAGTAGCACACAAACAAACTTTTTGGCACACCTTTAGAAAAAGGTTAGCCATCACTGCATTATACACTTGCTGGAAACCTACTGCTGTCTTCTTCATAGGTTTAAATTTGATATGCACTGGATATGAGACTTAAAGCAAAAGACCATGCAAAAGACCAACGATGTAACCAGCATAAGAACCTCCCTGACAAGATATCAGACTATTTATTCATCAAGGTCCAAGGTGCCCACTCTGATTGGCAGCTTCTTCCCAGGAATTTAGGCAGAGAATCCTGTCACTTTACCTAATTTAGGGTCCTCTGAACACAATGTATATTCTCTCCCTACTCTCCAACTCTATAATGAGAACAAAAATGGAAAAAAATACAGGTAATAATTTCCTAAATACAGATTCAGGAAATAGGGTTTCTCCTGAAAAATACGACGTGGCTTTGGTGAAAACAATGCTGGGAATGCTTTACATTTATTAGGAAAGCCATTGAAGCAAGATGCTCTACTGGAGCTAATTCTAACCAACAGGGAGACATTGGTCAAAGAAGTGAAGGTTATTGGAATCTTGAGAGAATATGGCCATGTTAATTTTGTCTTTCAGTTTCATGATATCAACAGGAAAAAGAACAGAGGAGAGTCAGACTTGAATACTGGATTTCAGAACAGTGGATTATGGTGAACTCAAATAAAAGTTAGGCTGGATCCAAGGGTTTTACATCTTGAGGAAGAAAATTGTTCAAAAAGGATAAGAAATCCTGTGATATTGAAAGTACAACTGTATGTAATTCCTACTAGAAAAAAAAAATAAACATCTAGAAACACCAATTTGGATATGTACAGAGCTTTGTAAAGTGTTAGGGGGAAACAGGGATATGTTCAGGAAATGGAAGGAGAAACTAAATAAGGATAGAGACAGATCAGAAACTCTGAAAATGATGTCAGATAAAAGTGCAAGAAGGATCTGAAGCTTGCAGGAAATGTTCAAAAGAACAAAGGACAAATAGGTTTTTGGGAGATATTTCAGAAACAAAAGAAAAGGCAAAGAAAATGTAGGTTTGTTGCAAGGATAAATGGGTTGGTGAGAAGACAGAACATCTTAATTTGCATTTTCCTTTAAGATATTTTCTCTCAGAAAAAAAAAAAGTCCCAACTGGCCACGGTTGTCCCACAATTAGATGGAGAAGGAAATGGAAACTCAAGATTCAGAAGGAGAGGTTAAACCATGTCAATGAATTCCAGTCTCTAGGGTAAGATGAATTATATCCTAGGGTACTAAAAGTGATCACAGAACAGTAATTATTTATTAAATTTAATAAATAAATAATTGAAGAACATTAGCAGAATTGAGAAATCTGGGAAAACTAAGAGGAGATCAAATATTATCCTACTTTTAAGAAAAGTAAGAAGGACTGAGAAATTGTAAATTTTCTGCTTAAAGTCTATACCAGGTGAGGTCCACAAGCAGATTTTGAAATTTCTTATTTGTGAGCAACTGGATAGGAATGCAACAATTAACAAGAACATAGGTTATTTTAAATTGGCCATGACAAGTAAATTTATGTCTTTTTTTGATAGAGTTATTAGCTATTACTTTGGGGAAAATGTCATGGACATAGTTTATCCTGACCTTAGCAAATCATTTGATGAAGTCTCTCATGATATTCTCATTAATAAAATGATAAAATATGGTCTAGATGATACAACTGTACAACTATTGGACAGATTCATAACAAGTTGAATATCTCACCCAGTATTCATCAAAGGATTCACATCAACTGGAAGAGAACTGCCTTGGCAGTAGTATACGCTAATAGATTATACAATGAATATGAGGCAACAGTGTATTGCAGCTGATGAAAAAGGGAAAAGTATGTTTAGAAGGTATTAACAAGAATAGAGAGTTCTGGAAATCCCAGTTCTTGGAAATTGTCCATTTATGTTTATGTCAAGCCCAAAAATCAAGAATAACAATAGTGATTCTTCTAATCTGAGTTATTATTTTCACACCTATAGACCAAATCTTAAGAAACTGAATCACTGTACTACCTGCATCTACCATATATTCTGAGAACTATTAAGGAGGAACTGTCTTTCTCTCACACAAATGATCTGAAAGGAGTAGTTATTTTTTCTTCCTCTCCCCTCTGGAAATCCATCCTACTACAATCCATCACAGCTGCTTTAATCAAGTCCCAATGGTTGAACCTGGTTTTTGATACTGTAGACCAAAATAGACTTTTATAAGGTAGAACAAGATAAGACTGCTTCCAGAGTAATAACTAGAAAACTAGTTTTATGTAAAGGTTCCCCTTACACATATGTGCTAGTCATTCCTGACTCTAGGGGGTGGTGCTCATCTCCGTATCAAAGCCGAAGTGCCAGCACTGTCCAAAGACGTCTCCATGGTTATGTGGCCGGTATGACTAAACGCCGAAGGCATATGGAACGTTGTTACCTTCCCACCAAAGGTGGTTTCTATTTTCTTCTATTTGCATTTTTACATGCTTTCAAACTGCTAGGTTGGCAGAAGCTGGGACAAGTAATGGGAGCTCACTCCATTACGCAGTGCTAGGGATTCGAACCGTTAAACTGCCAACCTTTCTGATCAACATGCTCAGCGTCTTAGCCACTGAGCCACTGTGTCCCTTTTTATGAGGAACAGTTTTTATGAGGAGGAGTTTTATGAGGAGCAGTAAAAGAACTGAATTGTTTAGCTTGCAAAAGAAAAGATCAAAAGAAGATATAATCAGTCTTTTGTCATCTAAAGGAATAACTGGATTTCTTCTGTCATCAGAAAAGGCAGGTGTAGCAAGTTGAAATGACAGAAAAGTAGATGCAGGTTAGATATCATGAAGAATTTCCTGTGAGAATTGTCAATAGGTTTCCACATCAAGTGGTATGTTTCTCTTCACAGAAGGTTTTCAAGCAAACCCTAGCGAACCATTTGTCTAAAACCTTTAGTAGTTCCTGTATCAAGCATGGGGTTAGGCTAGATAATCTCTGGGATTCCTTCCACTATAATTATGTGATTTTATGATTTTAAGTTATTGGGCATTCTAGTTGATACAGTAAAACAATATATACAGATTATAATGTTTAGCTAGTACTACTGTCAATCTTGCCAATGTTTATGAGACAGATATAGTTTTACCATGCTGAATTATAAAATGATTCCAATAATGAAATGTCAATAAACATAAACATGACTTATTTTTACATATTTAAAAAAAGTATGTTAGAAGAAAAATGACAACATACATTCGCATTTTAACTAAAGCTGTATCTTGCAGCAAAGAAAGAGATTAAGACCTGGGGCATACATTCTGAACTCACATTCAGAAAAAATATAGAAAAAGTATGTGATCCAGCTGGTAATGTAAATGTAAAAGAACTTACTTGTTTTTTCTGTTCTTTTATATGCTAGTATTTTTTCTAATTCCTCTGTGTCTGTTGCCTGATATCAGTCTTGATTTGCTAATAAAAGTTTTGTTACTTGCTAAATCACATGGTGAATTGAAGCCCAATGATGTGAACAAGATATTAACACTTCAAGGCTGACCCTGCCCTCTTTCCCAGAATGCTTCTGGCGTCCTTATTGATTGGATGTATGTCTCTTTTTGTCATCTGGGAATTAACAGTGTGATGTTTTATTTGACCATTTATCTCTTTAGCCAAAGTATTGCAATCTCTTGACCTTTTAAAATGTTTACGACAAGATGCTTGCTGTGAATTGCTGATATAAACAACTGAAAACTGCAGAGTTAGAACAGGTATCTATAATGTTATTTTTGAAAACTGAAAAGAGCATATTGCACTCAAGAAAATTTCATGAAAAAAGATTGGGTTTTTTTTGTGCCAAAAATGAGCAGATAGATATGTACCGGTAATACATTTTAATGTGATATGTCAACTTTTAGCCTACTCTTCAAATTTCAGGGCAGTAGTGTGTGTGTATATATGGTATAATTGAATTGATTTTAACTTAATCCACAATTTTTAAATTAAAACTGTGTGGTAAATTTATTTTCTGGATCTTACTTTTAATATCATGTAGTTGTAGAGTTAACTAATTTCACATTATGGATTTAATGGAGCTAGCAGAATTCCCTTTTGTACCTTAATTTAATTATTTCAGAATGCAAACAGTTATTTCTTCTACATTTAGGTACCCTAATACAGGGGTCTCCAACCCCCCGTCCATGGACCAGCTCCGGTCTGTAGCATGCCAGAAACTGAGCAGTACAAACAAGCGCAGCCCCATCCACGGCATGGAGGTAGCATGTGAAATCATGCCCCCTCCAGCCCATGGAAAAAGTAGTTCCTGGTGCCGAAAAGGTTGGGGGCCACCGCCTTACTAGGCATTGCATTCCCCAAATCCTATATTGTTGATATTGCTGAGGGATTACAGAGAGAATACTAGGCAGGAGAAAAGTAGTGGTTAAGATACTTCACTTTTTTCTTTTATATTTACCAATTCTCCACTACCTTAAAAACATCTGAATACTTCTGAGGGGATGGAGAAATTACAAATAATATATTGCAAAGGTACTTTAATTCCACCTAGTTTAAGATATGGATAGTGTTAAATAATGATAACAAAAAACAACCACAGATGGGAACTTCCCTGCTTTTTCTCTCTGCAAATGTCCTGCATTAATTTTACGAAGTGTTACATTATTTGGAATCATACTGCATCTGTTAAAACTAATTAATAGGGAGTCAGCTTTAATCAGTAAGACTGTAAGTGAAAGCATACTTTAAATTTCATTCTAAAAACAATTTAATGCACTATGACAGGGAATTTGAAGAATTTGTAAATATAAGTTTCGTCCTTCAGTGAATAATGGGTTATGTTTACTAAAATTTATATTGATTTTGTAACCAGAATTTTTAGTATATTCAAAACTAAATGAATGTATTATTAATTTATTCACAACATTTGTGAAAGTTTGGTTAAGCATAGGGATTTGTTGAATGGCTTCATGGTCGATCAGAGATACAAAACCACCATTTAGTCCATGCTGGGTACCAGAAAAAAACATGCCAAAAAGAAAAAAAAAGATAGAAATCATTAGAAAGTCTACAAAGAGTGATATATTGGACTGATTTTTTCAACAAATAGAGGCAATATCCTATGTTAATAAAGGAATCCTGCTTGCCCAGCTCATTTACTGTGTGCCTTGGTTACTTATAGCAGTCACCTCACTACTTTATTTCATACATAAATATGCTTGTAAAGCAAAATACACATCTCTTAAAATACATCTTTTCAAGTTTGAGACCTTGGCATAGACATACAAAAGGGCAGAGGAGCAAGACTGTGTGATCATGTTACAGTATTGCAGAGAGTACTGACTCAAACCACATATATTCTTGCACCAATAAGTCAGACTCAAACCACAGATATTCTTGCACCAATAATTATTGCCAAAATTCTCACTTTAATGGAGCCTTTCCTCTTTTTTGTTTGTTTGTAGTATTTCTATTAATTTGTGTAAAACAGCCAGTCATCAGATCAGGAATATGATGTGATAACACGATCACAAGTCATTTCCACATTACATTAGGAAAGAACATCTTATTATATTGGGTCCCTTAACAGGTTTTTAAGAAGGAAGCATAGCTTCTGTGCTCTGGTGTTTTACGTAACCATGCCTAGGACTGGGTCATTAATCTTGAATGGACTGAAAAATGGATATTTAAAAACCTTGTTGAGAAGCCATTCCATCTGCTGCAGGCCTTTATTGAACCCTTAAATAGCCCTTCTATTTGGCACATAAATAAAGTTACAGTTTTAATGGAGGATGATCATAAACTTGGCAAAGCAAAGTGTGTATCATTAAGTAATGATAATTTAAAAAAACCCTTTGGACGAACAAAGGTTTTCTTTGCCTTATCAAAGGAGCAGCTCTGTGTGGCTTGCCCTGCTGTTTCTTTCCCATACTTGTTCATGCTCAGTGTATGCTTTCTGGTTATTTTTCAAGGTCTGGCTTTGAGAGATTAGGCTAAGGGCGCACTGCTTCAGTCACATCTGCTCTTTTCTTGGAGGTCAATCACACTGTTCTCCATTCAGGACCAGAAGTGTAACAGAGGCCTTACAAAGGAAAACAATTATTCCAATTGAAGATGCATCGATCCACGTCCTGTGGCAGTTTGAGGATAGGATGGCTCTTGTGGAAGGGGGTGGGGTGAGGAGGAAGAGAGATCAATTCCAAGGGTTGCTGAATCAGTAGAGAAACTCAAGTTGCTCGATCAGTCTTTTTGTCCCAAAAGGTGGCTAAAGCTTTGCAAAACAGTTTGGAAAATAACGCTATTATCTGGAGTGTCATAACAGTGAAAAAGGAAGAAGGCTCAACTAATATCATCTCTGTTTAAACTGAAGCATGTCAGAGTTTAAAAATCAGAAGGTTGAATGGTTTCTTATGCATCTTTTAGTTAGAATTTATTTCAGGCACATGTTCTTTTCTTGGATGCACTTCCACCAAAAATGTGGTTGCATATGGTTGTATTTAAAAGTAGTTTGTTGGTGTCCAATTTCCTTGAAAATTTTTTTGACATCAAATATTCAGTATTTGTGGAATATTTGGAGAATGAATATAAAAATTTGTAGAAAATCTTAGGGGGTAAAAATATGTAGTTCTGGAGGACTCCCTGGAGGAAGTTTGAGTTTCCAATTGGATGAACATTCCAGCAACTAGCAGGCAGGCAGCCTTTCAGATGGAGCCCTTGGCTGTTTTTTAAGTTCTTCCCCGTCTGAAGTGCCTGGAAATTATGAAGTCAGTAGGGGGTTCCATCCATTCCAACCAGAAATACATTTACTTTTGCTTCCATGTGCTCATGGCTCTGTTTGGGGACTAAATAAAATATGAGATAGCAGATATATAACACAGATTCACTTTCATTCATGTGATCATAGCTGCTTGTTGTATTTATGCATTTTAACCTAACACACACTTCTGTATTTATGTGAAGCATGAATAAAATGTACTTTATTTGGGTGCGTGCCAGCTCTGTAAGTCAGTATGTATATATGTCTCTCTCTGTGTATATGCATATGTACATGTATATGTATGTTTTTTATTATTATTAAATATAGAAGCCACCCAATTCCATATGACTCTAAAGGGCTTTCATTTTAAAAATAATGAACAATAAAAGAAGAGAAAAAGATCATGCATGTCCAAAAGGAGCAAACACAGCACTCCAAAGAATAGTCAGCTGAGATTCAATTGGTACACCACCCCAGATCTGGGAGCAAAGCTAAGTCTTTAAAGACTTATGGAATATCACTGAGGTGAGAACCCTCTCAGGATGTGCAGTTCCAGAGAACAGGCACTACAACAGAGAGTTTGTCCTGCAAAGTCTGCTTCTTTATCCACCATGCTTACCTAGTTCATATAAAGAAATGATTAGTGCAACAACAATCTTTGTGTATAAGTCAATTTGTCACAGAACCTGATGCTGATTAGATTGAGGAGTGACTGGCTGAAGGTTACCCAGTTGGCTTCAGTGTCTGAAGGAGGAGTGGAAATTGGGTTTCACTGAACTTTAGCTGTTATACTACACTGGTTCTTAGACAACATGTATAAATACAAATGTTCACTTCTATATTAGAATATTTCCATTTCCCATACTATCTGGAATTCTGTAAGTTATAGTCCTAACTTCTTGAATGACAGCATCTTCCAGAAAGCTGCTCTAGCACTTATCAGAGTACCTGTGCCAAGATAGGAATGGATGATAACATAGCAAAATTATGTTTACATTGATCTGCCCTGGTCTGTTGACACTACATTTACCCTGCCCATAGAACCAATGCTTTATAATGCTTTAAATCAATGAAATTTCATTGTAATGTATGCCGATTAGTGTACATTTAAAGTGACAATAAAGTTACTCTTAAGTCTAAGCCTGTCTAAATCATAGCTGTCAAGAAAAAAAAGAAGAGTTTCAAGAAAAAGAAGGAAAAAATGTTGAGTATTATTTGTCTGAAAGAGTTGCAAAAATTTCAGTGAAAGACACAAAGGATAGTAAAATATGTTTGAACTAAAAGATTTCATTCACTTATGGAAGAGGGACATGATTCAGAGATTTACATACACAATTGTTTTAAAGATAATTTATAACAAAAGACGTATTCAAGAGTGCTCCACTGTTTCTATAGCTTCATGTCTTTATCAAAGTCTGTTGATTTCAAATGTTAGTTATCCTTTAGGAAAAAATTAATAACAGCCAACAATGCTACTGTCAAAAGGTTTTGTCATCCGTTCTCTTCATAAAGCTTTTAACAGAAACTGGTTTGGGAAACCTCTAATCCAGTGTTTCTCAAGGTTGAGAAACACTGCTCTAATCTATACTTGCTGCCAAGGAAGAAACGATCATCTTCATAACAATCCATATGTACTTCATTCATTCATTCATTCGTTCGTTCGTTCGTTCGTTCATTTGTTCGTTTGTTCATTCGTTCATTCATTTGTCAACAAGCACAAGGAAACAAGTGTGAAAACACATGAAAAAATGACACAAATAAATGGACATAAATAAGCAAAACATAGCCATAAACACATAAAAAGAGTACATATAAATGGGACAGTAGGACAGGGATGGTAGGCACGCTGGTGCGCTTATGGATGCCCCCTTAGGGACCTTTTATAGAAATAAGAGGTCTTAATATGCGTAAGTTCCACGGTAGACAGCTTAAGGTATTTAAAAATCGATTCAATTTTCTCTGATAAACCTGATAAACACACACAAGATAAAATAAGAATAAATAGAAAACAGCAGCACATTGAATTTTCTGATGCCAAGATGAAAAGGTATTTTTTGTGGAAAAGGTATTTTAAAAATGGGCAAGAAAAAACTCTCTTGACCAAAGAAAAGTAAATAATATGCATATATAATATGGTAAAAGCAGAAGGGCCTTTTAATGGGGATCATAGCTGTTAGTGACTGATGTATAAGTTAAGGAATGCATGCATTTGGGCCTCCAATGACAATAATTATCTATCTGCTCCTTAAGAGGGAGAATGATATCCTGCAAGCTGCCTATTGGCTAAATCTAGAAACCATTCATTTCCATATTCAGCCTCAGTTTATCAGTCTCATCCCACTTATTGCTGTATCCAGCAATTGATCAGGACCTGTATCGTGTACTTCCTGATTAAGATGTGACAGAGAAATAAAGATAGGGGTCATCAACATCGTGACAGACTTGTGCTTCAAATCTTCTCCCAACAAATAGGGTCCCATATATCAAAGAATAGAAGGAATATGCTGCAATGTAAATTATGTGTAATATTTTTATCTTTCAATTTTAGGACATAAAAGGTTTAACATATGGTATTTGATATATGATTTTTGAAATGGTTGACCAAATTTGAAGTTATGCCTACGTATATTTTGATAGTCATTAAGTGAATGCAGTAGTCATTAAGCCAATTGGCATATTTTTGCTGGAAACCAGAAATAAATCCCAGAAACTCACAAAATCATTGGATACTGCAAATGGCTATAAAGGTGACCCAGTTGCGAAGCATCCAAAATGGGATCACGTGACTGTGGAGGGGTGGTAATATTATAATGTAAGTACCTCTGAGGAGGTCCATGAGAACAATTGTTAAATAACCAGTTGTAACTTGAGGGATACCTGTGTAAGGATGGCTGACCAGAGACAAGAACTGATAATTTCTGTTCAGAAAGTGGGACTTTGCCTGCCACCTTGTCTGGCAATGAAAATAGTAGGGAGGTTACTCAATAATTTACATGCAGCTCTCTATACATCCAAGTATATATAAGTAAAACATTATTCTTCCATCTTGAGCAAGAGAAATTGATTGTGCAGTGCTATATCGTCCATTTGCTGCCTTTATCATTATTTATAACTTGTGCTGAGTCTGAGGATCTGTTGAACCAAGCAGGCCATCCGTCAAGATGCTGAATTGCGATTTTCTGATATATATATTCTGAAGGCTACTTCAGCAACCATTATTTGACCTTTACATCACTCGCTGTATTTGGCCAATATCAAAGTTGTAAATATGAATTAGGAGCTACAAGCACAATGCAATCATTTGTAATCAATTTTTCTTACTATTTGAATGATCGGGCATTTTACAAATGAAATGAGTTGGAGAAACCTAGTAAGTGGTATATTATAAAATATGAAATTAGGACTTGGAGATTTAATTAAATTAAATTTTCTCTTAATTCTCCTTAGCTCTATATTTATAGACACAGCAACATATATTTATAAAAGTTTGCACTCTTTTTATTTATGCATTTTTTTCTCAAGGATGCTTTTGTTAGTGATCAAGTTTACTGTAGGAAATTGTGACATAAATATTCTCTGGTATTCAGATTTTAATATATCTTATTTATTTATTTATTTATTTGTGTGTGTGTATACACACACACACACACACTAAAACTAATAAAGAAGAGAATCAATAATAAATTAATAAAATAACATAATAAAATATCCCCCCCGTCCCAGCAACAACATATCACACGAGCCATTTAATGGGCTCCATCCCACTCTGCATTCCCCAGGCCCGCTTGCAGAACCAGGTTTTTAGCGCCTTCCAGAAGAGTGTTAGAGTGGGGGCCATTTTAATTTCTGGGGAATGATGTTCCAGAGATAGGGAGCCACAATGGAGAAGGCCCTTCTTCTGGGTCCCACCAGGTGTATCTTCCTAGGGGATGGGACCAACATCCCCATGCTTTCCCGCTGTGATGGGCTGGGTAGATGTAACTGGCAAGAGACAGTCCTTCAGATAATCTGGTCCCAAGCTATGAAAGGCTTTAAAAGTGACAATCAGCATCTTGAATTGTACCTGGAAGCAAATCAGCAATCAATGTAGCGCCCGCAAGAGAGGTGATACATATGCACACTTTTTTTTTTACTTTTTTTTTTTTAACCAAGATTCACATTTTGTGAACATTTTTTGAGTTTCATAGCAAGTCCTAGAAATTTGAAACAGTGTGGATTTGACACATGCATTATGGATTTCGGGATTTGTTCAGCAAGTCTTGGATCATTTTTCCAAAAAGATCGGTAGACCAACATTATAATTTACATATACTCAAATTACTATCAAGAGTAGAGTGCCTTTCAGCCAGAAACATAAGTCATGTAGGATACTGTTGATGTTATCTTTATTTCAATTTATATTCAAATATTCTGCCCATGAAGCATTTCAAAACTATCAAACTAAAACAAATTGAAACAACTGAAACCAAATGAAACAGTTAAATTATTATTAACACAACTTAAAAGGCCTGGCTGAGTACTTCAGTGTCCTTAGGATTCATTGATGGTTTGGTCACATCTCCCGCACTCATCCCTCAAATGTCTGAAGAGGAAAGAGTATTTTTATATCAACATTCTCTGAATTGTCTACAGAAAATAAAGTTTGTAACAGTGGTTCTTAATCTGTGGTCCACGAATACCTGGCTGCCGGTGATGTTGTCACATAAGGCATCACAACTTATGTGAACAAATTTTATGATGGCTAATTAAATATTATTTCAAAAAATAGTCCCTTTAAAAAAATTAACATTTTGTTTTCTTGTGGAATGACATTTTCTGTTTTCCTACTTAAGGCCCATTTAACTGGTCCTGCCATTTTCACTTTGTAAATTAAATTAAATTAAAGGCACATCACAGCTTGTCTATCCTGTAAGTATAGATTTCTAACTCTTTATCCTTCCCATCACATCTCTTGTTATTTGCTCTGCTTAAAAGGAAAGAGGATCAAGTACTGAATAAATAAGTACATTAATACATTTATAAATAAAATGGTAAGAGCTGAAGGTCGTCCATGCAGTTACTCCAATCAGCAATCTATGTAACTTTAACCCTGTGGAGGAAAAGTAATTACCCTTTGGCTTTTCTTGACCTCAACTAACCTTTTCTAAAGGACTAGAGAAAATAAAAGGCTGACCAATTGCTTGCCCTTTGCTGCCCCATGTTTAACCCTCTCCCACAGTGAGTCCCTCCTCCCCATTTGGAAATGTTACCATGGAAATACAGTTGGGTGAAGAAGAAACCTTTATAATTAATAATAATTTATTTTGGGATAACCACACAACCTGTTCAAGAATATACTTCAAGTTGCATCATCTTTAATATCAGAAGAAAAAATAGGACAGAGGAGAAGGGAAGGAAATCATCTAAGAATAAAAGAGAAAGCAAGGCTTTTTTTAAAAGTCCCAGGCTATTGTGTGATCAAAACTGGGATGCTTTACAAGAGATAACAGAGTTAGAAACCGCTTGTGATCCACCAATTATATGAGCAGCAATATCTGACCAGTAGCTATAGTACTGTCAAGTCATCCTTCAATGTTGTTTCTGTGTACCTTTAGAATTTAAAATAGTGAATTTCTAAGAGTAGGGCAAAATTTGTCAAACAACTTATTTCACATTCTGTTTGCTTAATCAAAATTAAATATCAATACTTAGTTACAAAGATTACTGTTGTACATTAAAAGGGTTTTTAAATGCTTTTACACAATTTTGATACTGCAGCTATTTTGCTAGGGGTATGTTGATTTAATTCTGAATTAAAATATACCAGATATATATATTACCATTTCTGATATTGCTAGTATTACTCCAAAATATTCCTAACATCTAAGTCTAAATACCAATAATTTATTATAGACATTCTCAAAGGGCTTCTCCCCAATGAAATAGAGGACTGTCAGTTGATCAGATCAATAATTGGTGTGCCCTTACTACATCTTGACATAGGGAAATCAGCAGGTAAAATTTTCTATAAAGTACATGCAGATATTAATCTGCTATTGCCTACACACTGAAATTCTATTAAAGGTAGAACTACAATGGCTGAATGAAAAGTTGAGGATGTATTTGTCAACTTGGACTAGTATCCAAGGAGATCTCTTAGCAGAAGATGATCAAACAAGAACAGCATTCAGATTCCTGAGATCATGTTCCCTGACAACTGAGAAACCAGAAGAATGTGAACTGAATGGCCATGTTCACAAAATAGTAGGTCAGTTTAAAACATAATGTTGCATGCTTGCAACAGACTAAGCTTAAGTAGATTTATTTTTGTTAGTATTTGTGTGGCTTTGTATATTGTATGAATCCAGCCCTTTTAATAAGTTTATGATTCAATATGTTGTGCAAATCTAGAAAATTGATTAATCTAGTTCAAAAACCTATACTGAGTTAAGTGCATTATATATATCTAAGCAGCACATATCTACACATCTAAATATCCAGCTTCCCCAATCACCAGAGCTCCAAAGAGATGCCAATGAAAGCCTAAACCAAACATAGTTAGATATGCTATATTGAATCAGATAATTGGTCAATAAGAGTATTTTACCATGTGCAACCCTCAAGCTGTTGTGACCTGTAACTTCTTTCAGTTGTGGACATCTTGCTTAATAGCCTGAAATGTTGGAGATGGTAGTATCTAAATCTTGGAAGTTATCATGTTGAGAAAGTACTATCTGGCAAAAACTGTTTGGTAGCATTGATTTACCTTGAAATGCCAAGAATTATACCTAGAATTATTTCCATGAAAAGATGTGCTATTTCTCTGAACCACCTGCTAAAGTAAGTAAAAACTATGATAACAAAAAGAATAAGGTAGGCAGGCTAGATAGTTCAGCTATTTTTCTGGAAACTATAGATGAGATAAGAGTCACTTGACTTCAACAGATAAATTTGCGCCTGGAGGTTATGTCATTATTTTCATCAAAATAAAGAGGAAATTTGATTCACTTTGATGAAGGTCTATCTTAGCTTCCCCCATCAATGTGGGATGGAAGTATTGCATTTTTTTTTCATTTCAGGACTTCCTGCAGCTGCTGGAGATACCCTCAAACATGTTAGTACTCTAACATGGCAGAGGAATTGTGCAGGGTCCTAGGAAAACTACAGAACAGGACAGAATGGACCAACTTGGTCCCTTTGCTTCATTCTTGTTGCGTACTAGTTAAGCAGCTTTGAGGGGCTATTTTGCTCAAACATTCATAGAAAGGAAGCGTTCCTGGATAGAATCCTATTCTTCAACCTTGTTCCTAGCCTACCTTTTTAAAAATAGTTGGTCTGTTGCTCAGCACTAGAGCCTATGAGTGCTGATATTGTTGGACAGCTCCTCTGACTAGTCCAGAAGGCCAAAATGGAACAGTTAAATTTCAAAATCACTGTTTGTGGAAAAAAATAATGTCCCATAGCATCAATATCCCAATGAAACAATAAAAGAACAATGGGGTTGAGTGAATCCCTGCCTTTGGTTCCACTACTTCACATTGCTTAATTGAAAGGACCGAAAGCAAGTCAACTCTCTCTGATCATATGGGACATACCGATACAAGTAGTCCTCAATTTACAATAGTTCATTTAGAGACCATTCAAAGTTACAACAGCACTAGAAAAAGTTACTTATGACCAGTGGTGAGATTCAAATAATTTAACAATCAGTTCTCTGCCCTAATGATTAGCTGGGTGGGCGTGGCTGGGTGGGCATGGCCAAGGAGTATGACAGCACTCAGCCTCCTGCAGCACTCTGCCAGTCAAAACGGGGTTTAGGGGTTAATTACAAAATGTGGGCTTTGCTTTGTGACATCCAGATCCAGTGAGAAAGGGTGGAAAATACACTTTTGTTTGGTTATGAAGAAATATCCACAAAGTCAGATGTACACTAAATGTTGACTGACTTTTAGTTATACTTTTTCCCAGAAAACAGCAAATTTTGAAGCTCCAGGTAAAGAGGATGAGTAACCACAGTTTGCATGTTGGAGGTTCATAAAGAAATGCTGGGAAATGGTATTTTAAAGAACATTTGAGGGAGGAGTGCAGAATAGTGCTTTTCTGCCTGAGTCTGTAGAGACTTGGCACCAGTCAAAACAGTTTATGAAGCAACTGATCAATACTGACAGGGTAAGCCACTAGTATATGAAAATAAGAGCAAACTCCACTTCCTTCTAGTACTGATGATATTACCTAGCTTGGTAATGAAACATCTGCAAGAAAACCATCAAGCCAGGAGAGCACCAAGAACCTCACAGTTCAACCCTGAGCTAAAAATATTCTCCTCTATCAATAAACTGGTTAGAGGGACTCAGAGCCTGCCTTATATGAGTGGATTTTATTTTAAATTTTGATATGATTTCTGTAATGAGGAATGTAGAATTATAATGGCTGAGTATCTGATCCTTCATACAGCAAAAAAATAAAAAGCTAAGGGATAAACAAATAAAAACAGATTTGAAAAAAGAAAAGGCTCGGGAAAGAAAAATTGTGAAAGTATAAGAAAGAGGAAAAGAAGGAAAACCAAAAAAAAGAATGACTTCCAACTTTCTTTGGTACAGATATAAGTTAAAAATATATCAAACTCCAGAGAGATATAAACTGGAGTGGAGAAGATGGATTGACTATACTCAAAATAAATATGGGACTAAGAAATTCCAGATAGTTTATGACTGAAGAAACAAGGAATGATATAATTTGTTTAGAGTTAGCCTAGCAAAAACGAGTTAAAGCTCAAATGAAAGATGATACTAACTATCTTTAAGTTTATTTTAGAACATCTTTGTTAAAGATTTATACCCTGTATTGGTTCTGGGAAGTCGTGTGGTGGGGAGGGGAAGGTTGGGTGGGGGTTGGGTGGGGAGGGTAGGGTAGGGGGAGGGAGGTAAACATTTGTAAAAGTTTTTTTTCCAAAAATTTTCAATAAAAATATATATCAAACTCTTACTCTAAGATTAACATTTGTCTACATTATTTCCATAATCCCATATCTAATCATCAAAACCCAGATCAACTTTTAATTTTAGTTTCTCACAAAAAGTCCAGTAGTGGTTCATATAGCTTTAATCACTATTTGTTAAGGAAACCACAACTGATTTATTTAATTGCACAAAACCCTAATTAAAACAGGAATGGAAAATCCTAAGCTCTAGTGTAGACTCATTCTTCTCAACTTTAGCAACATTATAGTGCATGGGCATCAATTCCCAGAATTCCTAAGGGAACATGAAGTTCGCTCATTTTAAACTTGCCAAGACTGAAAAATGCTGACAGGGATTTTTCCATTCCTTTTTTACTGGTTCTTACTTATAAGCAATCAAAATGCAAAATCCTCACTTCCACCCAGTGGTGGGTTTCAATTTATTTTACTACTGGTTTACTCATGTGTGTACAGAAGTGGCCAGGTGGGTGGGAGGAGCCTTCCACCACCACCACTACTGGTTCACCCAATCTGGGGTAAACCAGCAGAAGCCCACTCTGCTTCCACCCCATTCCAGAGCAAAGATAACGCAAAAGTCTCACTTCCATCCCATTCTAGAGCCATCATAATGCAAAATCCTATCTTCCACCCCATTCCAGAGCAACCACCATTCCCTCATTAACCGGATTTCCAGCTCCATTCTCCTGTGTGCAGGGCAACAAAAGAAGACCATGTTACTACCAGTTTTAAAAAAGTTCGGTCAGACCTTCCAACTTCTTGGGGAAAAAAAGATCTTGTGAAGTTGAAAGTGATGACTGAACTGATTGATCAACCTCCCAGCTGATCGACACGGCTGGTCCGTTGCCACCTCCCCACCGATCAGCATGGCTCCCAGTCACGTCCCTGCAGTCTCTCCACCCTGAATGGCAAGGGCAGGGCCAGGGCCAGCCAGAGTTGAGAACAATCGGTTCACCGAACTACGTAAAAAATTAACAGCATATACAGCTGAACCGGTGCAAACCAGCTGAATTTTACCACTGCTTATGACCATTTTCACATGATCATAACAGTATCCCCATAGTCACATTATCAAAATTCAGACGCTTGGCAAGTGACTCATATTTATGATGGTTCCAGTGTCCCGGGATCATGTGATGACCTTTGAGACTTTCTGGCAACCAAAATCAATGGAGAAACCAGATTCACTTAACAACTGTGTTACTAATTTAACTGTGGTGATTACTTAACAACTGTGGCAAGAAAAGTCATAAATGGGGCAAAATTCACTTAACAACTGCTTCACTTAGCAACATAAATTTGGGGTTCATAAGTCAAGGACTACCAGTACTATGGAAAAAAGGCAGGGCTTCAGATTGCTGAGCCCTCTGCCATCATATGTGCATTTGTACCTCACACTAAGCCTAAAAGAAAGAAATTACAAGGGCTGATAGCAATGAAGCATAGGGAGAAAGAAAATTGATGCAATCATTGTAGCCACACATATACTGTATTTTTTGCTCCCTAAGATGCTCCTGACTATAAGATGTACCTAGGTTTAGAGGAAAACAAGAAAAAAAAATCTGCCTCTGCCTCCCAGCATCCATCTGGTTAGTGTCCTTGCAGCAAACAGCAAATATCCTGCCTCCCCCATGTCTGCTGCCTCCGCAGGCGAATGCTGTAGCCTTCGCCTCCGAGCAGCTGATCGGCGGTTGGATCGGACTCCCGGAATGCCACCGATCAGCTGTTCCAGGCAGCGGGGATTGCTGCAGCCATTCGCCGCTGCTGCCTGTTGCCCATATTCGCTCCATACGATACACATACATTTCCACCCACTTTTGGAAGGAAAAAAAGTCCATCTTATGGAGTAAAAAATATGGTATATATTAATAGATATTATATTTTAAAATACAATTTTGAAAAATAAATTATCTGAAAGTAACGAAAGCCAAGAAATGAAGTGGCAATATAATAAAGTCTATCATCATTAAAAGCTGTATAAGAATGAAAAGCCTGGGCCAACACTGTAAATACTGGAACTTTGTAAATTTTTAAGGATAAGCATTAGATGAATGGAAATCTTCCATGAAATATTATAGCATGCTCTCTTATCTCTTATTCATTTTCCGGCATATGCATCCCCCTGGGCAGCTCCTCTTCCAAGTTGAGGGTCAGAGGAGCACGCACGGTCTCCCTTTTCGGCACTCAGTGCCAAAAAGGTTTGCCATCACTGTCCTAGACTGTCTACTGTTATGCTACCAATTCTAAATCTCAGGGTTTTCCTTCAGGAGAGGGATCAGTTTAGGAAATCCTCTTGAGAAGATAGGAACAAACTCCCCGTGGAGATTCGAACCCTCACCACCCTCCAGGCCTTCCACAAAACCGTTAAAACCTGGCTGTTCCGACAGGCCTGGGGCTAAAGAGCTGTTGCCCCCGTCTTGAATGGTATGACTGTTGTGTGTTTTTAAATTATGTATTGTTATGTATCGTTTATTTTTATTTTTTGTCTGTACCCCCCCCCCCCTTCCCTGATTTGATTTGTTAGCCGCCCTGAGTCCCCTTCGGGGGAAAAGGGCGGCATATAAATATAATAAATGAAAATGAATGAATGAAATGAAAGGGAAAGGAGGGTGGTGTTTTTAACATCCCAGGAGGGTCCTCCTTAAGTTAGCTTCTCACATACTCACAATACTTGCTCTTTGGTATAATGGGATTATGGAAGACAATTCAATTTTGTTTTTGTCCTTTTCCTTTATAGGAAATCCCAATATGTCCAGAAAATTCATGTATTCTTTAAAGGCATTTTTTTCACTATAAAACCAACCAACCCATTACTACAGGGTAGTCCTTGATTTACTACTGTTTCCTTAATGATGGTTCAAAGTCACAAATGATAGCCTTGGAAAAAGTGACTTATAACCCATCCTTGTCACACCAGTCCTGTGGTCATGTGATCATAAGTTGGCCACTTGGCAACCATCTTGTATTTACAACATTTGCAGCTGATTGCAGTCAATTTATCATGATTTCCAACCTTCTCAGCTGGTTTCTGACAAGCAAAGTCTATGCGGGGTGCCAGATTCACTTATGGTAGATTCACATCTATGGTAAAAATGGCCATAAAATCATGTCTGGTCACATAATGACTTGCTTAATGGTTGCATCACTTAGCAATGTGGTTGTAAGTCAATGACCATCTGCAGATAGATGAACCCAGTCAGTTAGCAGGCACACTCTAACTGGACAATAAAAATCCATAACACAAAAGGGAGAAAGCAAAGAGAAAATTTTATATTATTTTTCTGCTGCCTCCAAGGAATTGCCTGGATGTTTTCAGTCCAGTTATGATACACCTACAGAAAGTAATCCAATGCACACAATGTACTCACAGGAATATTAGCCTATAAGCATTCATATACTTTAGATGTAAGAATCTATGGAGCTTTTCAGTCATCCAGGTCATGGTTGTCCCAAAGGTGTTTTTTCCAAGTGGCAACTGGACTTTCTGGTTTTTCTTTGAAGATGTTTCACTTCTCATCCAAGAAGCTTCTTCAACTCTGCCTGGATGGTCCTTCCATTCCCTACCATCCAGTCAAAGCTGAAGAAGCTTCTTTTATAAGAAGCAAAACATCTTCAAAGAAAAACCAGAAAGTTTAGATGTAAGACTTCCAAATTTCAGTAGTTTCCATTCTAAAAAAATCTGGAAGAAGCAGGTTGAGGAAGGCAGTGACTTGCAATTCAAAACCATAGGAAGGAATCCCAGAAGTCAAAGAAGGATCATATGTAAACTCAACCAGAACATTTTTTAGATGTTTGTATATAATTTTATTCAGGATTTCAACATTCCTTGTTAGATCACAAATAATATATGTTTGAGTAGTGAATGGCTATGATGAGTTTTAAAGGTATAATAGTCCAATTTCTCTGCAAATATCAGACACTGGGCAATCCCCACCTTGAGCCACTGATACTTTTATATACAGCAATTAATTTCTGTATGCTGTATGCCTACCTTTTCTTTCATGAAATAAAGTCAATGGATTATTAAGTAAAATAAAGTTGTTTAGAAACCATGGATAAAATAAAATAATGCACAATATCACTACCCTATTGTGGCTGAAAAGTGTCTGTTGTCATGTCTGGGATTGAACACAATATCTCAAACAACTTTGTTCTTCAAATTATATTTTACATTAGAACAAATCAATCAAAAACTTCATTTTCTGCACTATTTAGACAAAATTGGTTATAAAGGTTATCAATTCACCTTTCTTTTATTATGGAATCATATGTCAGAATAATTTGTGATTTATTTCATTAGGACATTGTCACTAAATCACATTTATGTAAACAATAGCAAAACCCAACTCATTTTCCTTGTTCAGAGTTATTTGTTAGAACAATTGCAATAATTTGAAAAGTTGGACTACTGTCTTTGAATGATATACATGGGTTCATGGAATTTACTAGGAAGATTTTTTTAATGTATACAAAGGTACAAATACTATCTTACTTTGTGAGAAACTGCACAGGTGAAAACTTTATCTCAGTATTTAATTCTTAAATATATGCAGAGAAAGGTTTACTGAATAACAAGTTGGCATAGGTCAAATTGTAAATAATAAAACAAGGGAAAATAGTACTTGACACATAAGATGCAACTTGTATCAAAATGCATTTCAGAGGCTTCTATTATCCATGGACTGTCTTATAAGTAAGTTCCATTACAATCACAGGACGGATTTCTAAGTAGATGTGTTAAGCATTCAAACAGAAACAGAAACAGTTCAAGCAGATGCTTACTTGCCCAAGCTTTTATCTGAACTCTATCAGGAAAAAAAAAACATCATTCCTGGTGAAGGTTCCTTTCTGGCATCAACAGTTATGCCACCTTGCTCAAAGTTATCCTAGCCATTCAGGAACACTTCAACACTGCAGCATGCCCTGCTTATACAATAAACATATACTAAACACCACAAACTCCTCTTACACCGAACAGTTCTGGCTTAGCCTCTACTCGCACATATCCCCCTCCTCCCCCAGTAGATATTATTGAAACAATACATTTAAAAACGAGCAAGCAAGCAAGCAGACAAAGCAGACAGATTAGTTGAGCCTCTATAATTGGTCATGAAAAACCTCTAAACTGTGGGGGTAATAGATATTAGTTAAGAATGGACATACCTGGCAGAGCAAAGGGTGTTCTGGAGAGTCTCTTTTTAAATGAACTGTGCGTGTGGCATGATAGAGATTTTCAAGCCAGAGTCCAAGTAAGAAAAGCTGATCCATGCTATACTCCACACGCTGCTAGTCATTTAACTCTGTCCCTCAGTGCTAGAGAAAAGGGGATATTGCTGCAGAAAAAAAACCCTGGCCATACAGTAGAAATAACCGCTGCAATCCAGCTCACACCATTCCTCTCTCTTATTCCTCTCTCCCTCTCTCTCTGTACAAGGCCCCAGATGATTCTGACTGCATCCTTCCATCCATAAATCATTCCCCTTATTCTATTGGTTACATGCTACATGGCAAGTATTGATTTTTTTCCAGTTGCCTCATCACTAGAGGACCCATAGATTTTGTGAGCCTGTATGCACACAGATTCACACATATCCACACAAAATATGAATATCTCTACAGTGTGGTAGTGTACCTTTTTAATGGAATAATTCGTATCATGTACATTTATGAATACCCAAATCCATGGAAAAAAAACAACTTTGCATGCTAGTGCTGTACAATTAAACTGTTCTTTGAGTGAAAAATATAAAGAACTGCAAGGATCAGTTTGAATATGTCAGCAAGCAGAGAATCATAAGCCTGAGATGCTTCAGATGGGAAGCACAAAAGAAACCTTCAGTGGCAATGACTGGAATTCAAATCCTAATAGATAACTATTGTGTTAGTTTTCATCATGCTTCTACAAAGGCTGAGTTCACAGCGCTAAATCTGCATTTCGGGTGCACTGTTGTATGTTGATGAACAAGTCTCAGTGACAGGGATGACAGGTAAAACTAAGCCAGAAACAAGTGAATCACATTAGGATCTAATGTGGTGCACAAGGAAATTTGATGTATTAACCAAGCCAAGTTTTAATGAAGCTCAGCACGTGACATGATATGGTTTTATTATGAATTTAAATTTTCTGTTCCATCTGGGGACATCGATGATGTCTAGAGAAGAAACTTATTTCCAGCACATGGTGATGTTGTCATGCAATTCTTATTAACCATTCCAGGAGAGAACAGGAACATGAGAGATGCTTAAGAATTTTAGGCAGAAAATCTAAGGAAATCTGTTTAAAGAGATATGATCAGTTGGACAAGGCATTTCTGGGCATTAGGGACATTATATGATATAGCAATGGCAATAGCACTTATATACCACTTTATAGTGCTTTACAGCCCTCTCTAAGAAGTTTACAGAGTCAGCATATTGCTCCCAACAATTTGGATCCTTATTTTACTCACCTCGGAAGGATAGAAGTCTGAGTCAACCTCGAGCCTGGTGAGATTTGAACTGACAAATTGCAGGCAGCCAGCAGCCAGCAGAAGTAGCCCATAGTACTGCACTCTAACCACTGCACCACCGTGGTTCTTCTATACCAACTCCCAATGTGGAAGTTACAGATTAATTACCATTAATCAGTTAATAATGAAGTCCAACATTTTACAGGTTATTTGCTATCTTGTGAACCATGAGAAAGAGGTGGCTGAGTTGTTAACGTGTAATACTCTAAATGATAGCAATGCTAGATTTATGTCCATGTTTTCCTCACAGATTATCAACCCACGAAGAAGTCAGATTTAGAAGGCATTGCTAAAATGCCTTCTATTCTGAACAGCATGTGTTTGCATATACAACAGATTTTTTCAACTTGTGGTCTTCCACACGTGTTGGGATTTTAACTTTCAGATTTCCAAGCCATCATGCCTGAAAGAAATCCCAATACATTTAGAGACCATCAGGCTGGGATTGGCAATCCCATCACATCTGGAAGACATTGGATTGGAGAAGGCATACAAGTTCCCAATTCAATTTTCTGTAAGTTCTCTATGAAGTGATCTGGATTAATAGCACAGGGCAAGATCCAACACTGAGCTCCTTGTTTCACCACTAATACCCAACACAAAGCATTGTACTTTGTACGTTGTATTACTCACATTACCTATAATTGAAACAGATACATGGTGAAATACATGGTTTTGCAAGATAGTGTCTAAATTTATGCCCTTCAATATAGGTAATACATTTTTTCTCCTCTTCCTGAAGGAGCATAGGACAGTATTCTAAAAGCAGCAGTGTTCTAAAAGGACCATGTAATTGCTTCTCTATTCACTTATCAGAAAATTAATCATTAATGTCAAAAGAAGACACTTAAAAAACAAGACTGAAAGCAAAATTCAGTTTAAAAATCCAATTTCATCCAGGAACCCTGCAAATATCTGGTTGAACTGGCACATCTTCTGTTGTCATTTAAAATAAAGGAACATGATAGCCAATTCTACTTTCCTTGAGACCGTATGGTGGTGCATGGTATTCAGAAACCAAATCAACATAGTGATCTTATTACAAACCGGAATGCAGACATTAAGTTTTGAGTTCTCAGGAAAGTGACACTTGAAAAACACTCACAATGAATGTCCATTGTATTTTAATGCTCAGAACCTGAGGTTTAGATACTCCAAAGGAAAAGAGGATTTTTAAAAAAGCAGTGCAGGAAAAACCAAACAGTTGAGAAGTGCTTTGAAAGAGATTCATAGAAGCCATAAAATGGTTCAGAAAAGTAACATTTTCCAGCACTCCAGCTCTAAAACAAAGCCCAAAGGACATGGATAGATAGCTGATGGACAGACAGTCAATGAGGCTGACTTGGTTTTTGGTCTCCTAGAAATGGACTCTGGGGATACTCAGAGATGAGTTTCTGCTTCTTTGGGTAACACTCCATGGTTACTGAGCAGGGAGAAACTGCCTTTCACAATGAGAATGATCGTACTCAATACATAAAGGTCAGACCCCATTCAATTAAGTCATAAAATTGTGCAGTAACTCAAATCAAGGGCACTGTTTTCTCCTTGTACTGGCAGCTTATAACTATTTGTGGGTCTTTTATTCTTCTTCGGGATGCTGGCAATGGCTAAATCCAAGAAATGATGAGTACAGAGGAAATTTACTTCTGGAGCATAATGTAAATGAAATGAAGCAAATTCAGAGTGGTCTCTTTGACTTCAATTTAATCTCTACGATCAAGGTACAGTGTTTCAAAAATGATTATACTTTGCATACAAATTTTTAGCTTCTCCAGTTGAGGTCAGAAAGTGCCTTGCCTAAAACTAAGAACAGTCAATGTCAGTCATGGGCTAATGGTCCCACACAGAATAAGATTGTTTCTAGTATTCATAAGGTAGCATTTTAGTCTTGATTACACTAAGTATCTGAATCAACAGGCTTCCTGATGCAGTAAAAAGAACATGCTTAGTCCCCCAAACTCTCTTTTTATTTCAATGGCTGTGAATTATGTTCATTCACAGCCCTTAATGAGTCGCAAATAGTTTGTAAAGTGTCTGACAGAAGTCTGCCAAAGTCTTTCGTGATAAGACTGATAAGCACCCACCTTTATCACCCTTGAAACACTGCCAAAGACCTAATTGGCAATTAGCCTGCAAGCCACATAGAACAAAGAGTCAAAAAGGAGCTTCAGAATTTAAACTGACCAGAACAAACAAAGTTGCTTCCTGCAAAGGCTCAGGTGTCTTTACGCCTCTTTTATTCCTATGGGAGGGGCCAATCACCTCCAAACCTTACCCCCCGAGTCATTCCTTTTGTCTTAACTGTTCTTGCCTTCTGGCAGCTGTATGCATGCACATACTGGGAACAGGCTTCCCCTGTTCCTCTGCCTCATTGATGTCCGACTCTGGAGGCTCCACAGGCAGCACATAACTCCCAGGTGGTCCTGGCCCCCTCTCGGCCTCCGACGCAGAGACCTCATCTGAGCCTTCCCCAGACTCTAGGATTGACCCATGCTCCTCTCCAACCTCCTCACTGTCCAACTCTGCTGCATGCTCCGCAGGCCACTGGTGGACCACAACACTAAGTCCCAACACTACATAAGCAAAACATATCAGATTAAACATCACAAACCTTTCCTTACCTCCCATTCAGTGGGCATATATTTACAGTAGTAATAGAATAAATTGGCCTGAGAGTAATTTTATTTTTGTGGATAATTCTAGAAAACAAAGTTCTGTGAAGTGGATTAGAAGGAATTGGGGTGATGGACATATAATTCTTGCAATTCTTTCAAGGATATTATAATCATTATATTGGTGAACATCTTTCAATCAGTTTTTTTTCTATCTGGCAATTGTTTTTCTTTCCTTTCTATTCCTTGGACTACTGGAAGATTGTATTAGCCGACAGTTGAAAAAGTATCCATTTTGAAGGGATTTGCTGATGACTCTTTTGTTTTTAAATGTACTCTTTTACTGTTGGATCTGTTACTTATTAGCATATACATTCAATCATTTTAGCTCATGAAAAGAGGAAAAAGTACCATGTTTGCCATTGTTGTACAAGAAAGAATAGGGTTGATACAAGTAAAATTATAGCAAAAATGCTGAACTTCTGCTTAGCCATAGCTTTTTTTCCCTGGAGACTTCCTCCTCTAGGCATTTTTTTCATTTTGAGTAGAAAACTTATAAAAACCCCAAATGGAGAAAGAGTATACAACTGGAAAACAGAAGCTTTGTAGATGAGTGTGCATGACCCATTAACCCATATGTAGTTTCACTCTGATTTTTTTCCCCTCCCATTAACCCAATTTTCTAGCTTGGTTTGTCACACCAGTTCACAAACTAAACACATAAGTCGGGATCACTCAGCACACTAGATTAAAATGTGATTGGCTAGTGTGGATCAGTGTGTTGTGCTTTGGCATCAAAATGGTTAAGCATAAACCTTCCTCTCACCTGCCCCAACAACTGTTTTGCACCCTGGGAGTAGAATGGGTACTATGTGTTTACCATTAAGTAATAATAGCAAAGAGTATAAACAGTTTAGGTTTCAGGTTTATTGGGATTTATATGCCGCCCTTTTCCCTGAGGGGACTCAGGGCGGCTTACAACCACAGGGGAGGGGAAGTGCAAGGTCAAAACAAACACTTTGTGAACAGAAGAAAAATAATAAAACACAACTTTCATTCAACAATCAAACACTCGGGCGGGTAATTGAAGCCTATCCCCAGGCCTGCTGGGAGAGCCAGATCTTGAGGGCTGCGCGGAAGGTCTGGATCGTGGTGAGGGTGCGGATCTCCATGGGGAGCTCGTTCCATAGGGTCGGGGCAGCAACAGAAAAGGCTCTCCTCCGTGTAGTCGCCAGTCGACATTGACTGGCAGATGGAATTCGGAGGAGGCCTAGTCTGTGCGATCTGATTGGTCGATTTAGGGAGGTAATCGGCAGAAGGCGGTCTCTCAAGTACCCAGATCCACTACCATGGAGTGCTTTAAAGATGGTCATCATTATCCTGAAGCGCACCCGGAGACCAACAGGCAGCCAGTGCAGCTCGCGGAGGACAGGTGTAACGTGGGCGAACCGAGGTGCGCCCACTATCACTCGCGCGGCTGCATTTTGGACTAGCTGAAGTCGCCGGATGCACTTCAGGGGCAACCCCATGTAGAGCCCATTGCAGTATTCCAGTCTAGAGATCACAAGGGCTCGAGTGACTGTTGTGAGGGCCCCCCGATCTAGGTAGGGCCGCAACTGGCGGACCAGGCGAACCTGGGCAAATGCCCCCCTGGTCACAGCTGACAGCTGGTGGTCAAAAGTCAGCTGTGGGTCCAGGAGGACTCCTAAGTTGCGGACCCTATCTGAGGGGTATAAAATTTGACCCCCCAGCCTAAGCGTTGGTGTATTAGCCAAATTATTAGGGGGGAAACACAACAGCCACTCGGTCTTATCCGGGTTGAGCACCAGTTTGTTAACACTCATCCAGTTCTTAACGGCCTCCAGACCCCGGTTCATCACGTCCACCGCTTCATTGAGTTGGCACGGGGCGGACAGATACAATTGCGTATCGTCCGCATATTGATGGTATTTTATCCCGTGCCTCCGAATGATCTCGCCCAGCGGTTTCATGTATATGTTAAATAGTAGGGGGGATAGGACCGAACCCTGAGGTACTCCACATGTTAGGGGCCTCAGGGACGATCTCTGCCCCCCCACTAACACCGACTGCGACCTGTCCGAGAGGTAGGAGGAGAACCACCGCAAAACAGTGCCTCCCACTCCCACCTCCCGCAGTCGTCGCAGAAGGATACCATGGTCGATGGTATCGAAAGCCGCTGAGAGGTCAAGGAGAACCAGGATGGACGCATAGCCTCCATCTCTGGCCCTCCAGAGATCATCGGTCAATGCGACCAAAGCGGTTTCTGTGCTGTAACCAGGTCTGAAGCCGGACTGGAAGGGGTCAAGATAGCTAGCTTCCTCCAAGGCCCGTCGAAGCTGAAAGGCCACCACCTTCTCAACAACCTTCCCGATAAAGGGAAGGTTGGAGACAGGACGAAAGTTGTTTAAGATGGCTGGATCTAACGATGGTTTCTTTAGGAGGGGTCTTACCACCGCCGTTTTGAGTGCGGCGGGGAAGTGCCCCTCCCGAAGGGAGGCGGTGACAACCGCCTGGATCCAGCCATGTGTCACCTCCCTGCTGTTAGCCACCAGCCAGGAGGGACACGGGTCCAGAATACAAGTGGAGGCACTTACAGCTCGGATGGCCTTGTCCACATCCCCAGAGGCAACTTCCTGGAACTCAACCCAGAACTGATGTGGCAAATGATCCTCCTGTGTCTCAGCTGGATCTACTGCGGTGGAGTCCAAGTCCGATCGAAACCGAGCTACTTTGTCCGCCAAGAATTGAGCATAATCCTCAGCCCTACCCTGCAAGGGGTCTCCCGCATCCCTCCTATTAAGGAGGGAGCGGGTTATCCTGAACAGGGCGGCTGGGCGTGACTCGGCGGACGCAACCAAGGAAGAAATATATGATCTTTTTGCAGTTCTTAATGCTCGGACATAGTCCTTGGTGCAGGTAGTTAAAAGTACTCGGTTTGCCTCGGACCTATCGGACCTCCACTGGTGCTCTAGGCATCTCCTCCGGCGTTTCTTCTCCCGGAGTTCCTCGGTAAACCAGGGAACTCTCCGGGATTCACTGACCCGGAGGGGCCGTAGTGGCGCAATCCGGTCGAGAGACTCCGACGCCGCCGAGTACCAGGCGGCAGCCAGAGTCTCCGCCGAACTGTGGGCGAGGGTATCAGGAATAACCCCAAGCTCCGTCTGGAACCTCAAAGGGTCCATAAGTCGCCTGGGGCGGAACCACCTGGTCGGTTCCTCCTCCCTACGGTGGGGGTTTGGCCTCCGGAAGTCAAGCCTCAGTAGGCAATGGTCTGACCACGACAGGGGTATGATCTCATTACCCCTCAGACCAAGATCACACATCCACTGCTCCGAGAGAAATACGAGGTCGAGCATGTGACCCGCTGCATGGGTTGGGCCCCGAATTACTTGGGTCAAGCCCATGGCTGTCATGGAAGCCATGAACTCCTGCGCCCCATCAGAGCGTTCACCGAGCGATGGCAAGTTGAAATCCCCCAGAACTATAAGCCTGGGGAACTCAACTGCCAGCTCGGCTACTGACTCGAGGAGCGAGGGGAGGGATGCTGCAACGCAGTTGGGAGGCAGGTACGTTAGCAGCAAACCCACTTGACCCTTGAGGTCCAACTTTATCAGCAGAGACTCACACCCGACAAGCTCCGGAGCAGGGACCCTACGGGGTAACAGAGACTCCCGGATTACAATAGCCACACCGCCACCCCTTCCCTGGGCTCTCGGCTGATGAAGCACCTGAAATCCCTCTGGGCACATCTCTACAAGGGGGACTCCTCCTTCTGTGCCCAGCCAGGTTTCAGTAATACATGCCAGGTCTGCCCTCTCGTCAACAATTAAGTCCCGGACGAGGGGAGCTTTGTGAACAACAGACCTGGCATTTAGCGACAACAGCCTGAGACCAGGGTCCTGACTACTCGCGCCATCTGGTCTTGGAGTGGGACTCCTAGGGCCGGAAGGAGGGATCTCTGTAATGTAGCGAACCCTCCTTCCCCGGTAATGGCCAGCCCTAAGGTCCCCGCCGTATCTGCCTCTCCCTGTCACGACCGCTATGCTCCGACCCACTCCCATGTCCATGGTCCCCCCAACCACCCCGGTTCCTCCCGCCTTCCCCAGCAGGTCCTCCGAGTCAAGCATTCTCATTTATCCACTCTAACAAATCCCACGTAAGAATTTAAAACATATAAAATACAAAGGTAACAATTACTAAAAGTGGGCCATTCACTCAATTCCAAGCAACTCCCATACACTCAACATTCTATTTAAAATTGCGCCGTTATAATATATAATAATATGGAAACAGTGGAGGGAGCGATGGTCTGCTCCTCTCCCTTCTTATGTCCTGGGGAGATGTCCTTAGCCACCAAGTCAAAAGTACGTAGTATATAAGGTGGCTGTAGGCAAACAAGATTGAGTATAAAGCTCCAGAGTTCGTAGACGGCTCCCATATAGTTTTGCCCCACTGGTGGAGGTTAGCGGGCTGTATATTCGAAAGTCTCTTTCTCAAAGATATATAAGGGCCCCAATGTAGTAGGCCAGAGTTCGAGGCTAACTTGCACCGCTCTTGCAAATGGAAGGAAAATTGCTGGTATTTTCGGGGCTCAGTCCTTGTCCCTGCTGTCGCCATCCTCTATTGCTCCTTGCCAGTTGGCCACAGTTGCATTATATTTTAAAAGTCTTCTAATAATCATAAGCATCTCTGATCCAGTCACTGGATTTAATATTTTATGCTGAAATCAAAGAAGTTTTACCTGAATGTATCACTTAGCAACCACTGTTTCTACCATCAGATGTCTTCCGGTTTCCAAAGTAACGGTGACAATTGTTAAACAGCTGCCCTTCTAATCTGCATAGCCTTTAACAATGTCAGCTGAGTGATTGGTTGATGACAGCCCACAAACAATAGAAAGACACCCTAATATTTTATTTACGACCTTAGGGAAATCACATCTGCAGGTTTGATATGACCAACCCAGACTGAACTGTATCAAGTATTTTTTTGCTTTCCAGGAAAAAAAAGGACTGGGTTTTTTTATTGCAGCCTGAGAAGATTGAGATAAATTATACATGAGTTTTCTGAAATATCTCTGAATTCTTTTTCCCCTCCTGTCCTTTGAAAATACAGTGTGTCGAAAGCTACTTAGCATATGGTTGCATACTTTTAAAAAGATGAAAAGTATCCATCTATATAAAACACAAAAATCATTTATAAATAAGAAGCAATGACAAATGTATAGAAATAATGAAATGTGTCATTTTAATAACATTTGCCCCTGCTCCATGTCATGGAAAGAGAAAAGTGGTAATAAAAAGATATGGAAATTGGAGTGATAAAAAGTAAAACTAAAAAATCAAGAGGCATAAATAAGGGCACAGCTGGATGGTCAGCACGTCAATGCCCATTCTTCCCGCCCTTCAGAAAGATGTGCTAACATATATTGTGCTGCTCCAATGGCCAAGTTTTAACCTGTCTCAGTAAACCTTAAATTCTGATGCGTAAATTTTGATAAGTAAAGAAAAATGGTTGATTCCCCAGCTTTGTTTCAAATCCCCTTCCCCATGTTTTTTGTGTTCCATGTGTGATTTTCCAACTGGAAAAAATAACCATTAAAATGTAGTGAGTTGGGGTTCAGTGAATCTAAGCTGGTGCATGGGAAGAGGATTAAGCCCCATTAAAGTTGCCCAAGTGCAGGAAGGAGGAAAAGAGAGGAGGAATGGGGAAGAGGGAGGGGAGAAAGAAAAGAGAAAGGAGAGGAGGAAAGAGAAGGGAGGTAGGGAGGATGAAAGAGTAGGGTTACAATACAATACAATACAATAGCAGAGTTGGAAGGGACCTTGGAGGCCTTCTAGTCCAACCCCCTGCCTAGGCAGGAAACCCTATACCATTTCAGACAAATGGCTATCCAACATCTTCTTAAAGACTTCCAGTGTTGGGGCATTCACAACTTCTGGAGGCAAGCTGTTCCACTGATTATTTGGTCTAACTGTCAGGAAATTTCTCCTCAGATCTAAGTTGCTTCTCTCCTTGATTAGTTTCCACCCATTGCTTTTTGTTCTACCCTCAGGTGCCTTGGAGAATAGTTTGACTCCCTCTTCTTTGTGACAACCCCTGAGATATTGGAACACTGCTATCATGTCTCCCCTAATCCTTCTTTCTATTAAACTAGACATACCCAGTTCCTGCAACCGTTCTTAATGTTTTAGTCTCCAGTCACCTAATCATCTTTGTTGCTCTTCTCTGCACTCTTTCTAGAGTCTCCACATCTTTTCTACATCGTGGTGACCAAAACTGAATGCAGTATTCCAAGCGTGGCCTTACCAAGGGATTTTAAAGTGGTATTAACACTTCACGTGATTTTGATTCTATCCCTCTGTTTATGCAGCCTAGAACTGTGTTGGCTTTTTTGGCAGCTGCGGCACACTGCTGGCTCATATTTAAATGGTTGTCCACTAGGACTCCAAGATCCCTTTCACAGTTACTACTGTTGAGCAAGGTACCACCTATACTGTACCTGTGCATTTTGTTTTTGTTGCCTAAATGTAGAACCTTACTCTTTTCACCATTGAATTTCATTTTATTAGATAGTGGCCAATGTTCAAGTTTGTCAAGATCCTTCTGTATCTTGAGCCTATCTTCTGGAGTGTTGGCTATTCCTGCCAGCTTGGTGTCATCTGCAAATTTGATGAGTTCCCCATTTATTCCCTTATCGAAATCATTGATGAAGATGTTGAAGAGTACTGGGCCCAAAACAGAGCCTTGGGGTCCTCCACTCATACTTCCCTCCATGTAGGTGCCGTTCCATTGAGGACTACACGTTGAGTGTAGCCAATTACGAATCCATCTGGTGGTGATGCTGTCTAACCCACATTCTTCTACTTTATCTAGTAGTAGATTATGGTCTACCTTATCAAATGCCTTACTGAAGTTCAAGTAAATCTACGGCATTCCTCTGGTCCAGTAATTTTGTCACATTATCAAAGAATGCAATAAGATTAGTTTGGCATGATCTGTTTTTGACAAACCCATGTTGGCTTTTGGGCTATTACTTTGTTTGGTTCTAGGTGTCCGCTAATTCATTGCTTGATTATCTTTTCCAGAATCTTTCCTGGTATTGAGGTCAGGCTGATAGATCTGTAGTTTCCTGTATCTGTTTTCTCCCCTTTTTTGAAGATGGGAACCACATCAGCTCTTTTCCAGTCCTCTGGTAGTTCCCCGGTGCTCCAGGATCTCTGAAAGATATAGTTCAGTGGTTCTGAGATTTCGTCTGCCAGTTCCTTCAGAACCCTGGGGTGTAATCCATCTAGTCCTGGTGATTTGAACTCATCTAGGGTAGACAGGTGCTCACTTACCATTTCTTCCCTATTTCAACTTGTGTTCCTAATCTGATTTTTGTGGTGCTGTTTTTGATAGGTTGGACTGTTTTATCCCTTTGTTTGTTGTAAAATAAGATGGATGTGCGGGGTGGCAGGAAAGCAATCGCGATTATATTTTTTAATTTTTAAATGGAATGTGATAAACGCTAAAAGACAACATATAAATATTAATAGTGTTACAGACGTACGGACGTAGCCCAGATTTGCATGTCCCGCAGATTGGTTCGCCAAACCATTGGAAGTTTAAACTGCTGTCATTGGCCGGCTGGTCTGCTGGAGCTCCTTAAAGGGCAAGCTCCGGCAGCCCAGCCGGCAGAGCGTATTACTTAAACTTGAGAATAAAAAGTGCTGAACATCACTCACGCCTCTCACCTGCTATTTTTGCACCGATCTAACAAATAGTACTTATGAGAATGTATATTTGTGAATGTATACAGTATATGAGAAATAAAAATATTTTTTTTAAAAAAAGTTGGCCAAGTGACAGGTAACTTGCATTGGCAACCTATCATTTGGGCTCTTTCTTAACTTGGATCTAGTATTTCTCTAAAAAGCACTAAACCCATGTGCAAATAATATCCCAGCTGACAAATTACATGCCTTGTGACAGAACACAGACAGGTTGAAGTGGCAGGGATTCACTCCAACCATTGAATAACAAGTTCGGGGATGCAGAAGGTATGGAAGTTGTCATGGTGAGCAATATTCAGAAATGCCTCAAAAATAGTATAGAGGAATGGAGAAGCACCCTATCTGCCCCTGACTCTAACTCCAGCAATGAAAACAGCAAAAGGTATGTCCACATGACACCCTCTGTTGGCAAATGCAAAGGAAAACCCACTTAATTGGGATAGATGCAGGAAGAGAAAGTACATCTGATATGAAAATTATTAGACAAGAGTTATTTTCTGAATGGAGCAAATGGGAAATGGAAGTAAGGAAAGAGATGTAAAAAAAACTTGGAACTGATTAAAAATAATTACTTTTAAAGTGCCACCAAGTGTGTTGAGCTATTTTTATATGAAAAAAAATTGATAGACAGATGAAATGAAAAAGGCTTTGGCAAAGAAAATGTGCAAACATGGTGATGAGACTAAGGTATCATTATATATGTCTGTCTGTCTGTCTGTCTGTCTGTCTGTCTGTCTGTCTGTCTGTCTGTCTCTCTCTCTTTCATGATTTTAGACAATGGTAAAGCAGAGAAATGTTATGTAGATAATGTCTGCTTATAGAATGACTGGGTGACTTCTCTATTATGTGTATAAAATTAGCAGCTGTTCTGATAATGGAAATAATTCTATCATCCCATGCAAAGGAAAGGTAGCATGAGGTTTTAAAAAAATAAATGAATGAAAACCCCGTAAGGGAATTAGTTTGATAAGGGTGCTGGAGAAAATGTTTGACAGACTTCTGATTGAAAGGTTATAAAAGAAAAGAATGAGCAAAATTTGGAAACAGAGCAAGGTGACCAAAGAAGTACAGCTAAAACCTTTGCGCTTCAGCAAAGTTATTGACAAATATTTGCATGTGAGAAAGTTTAATGCATATTTATTCTATAGAATATGCACGATAAAATTAAAAGGCTTAAATTACAGACAGCTTCATGTGTCTATGGAATTGAAGGTTGGATGCTGTATGCAATAAGGGTGGAATATGATAAAAGTAAAAAATGAGTAAAAATAAACTGAATGCCCAGTGAAGGGTATAGGTTAAGGATGTGTGATATCCTCTTAGTTTTAAATGTATTTATGGATAAATATATAAAACATGCCTGTGGCGACATCAGTGATGCATTAGCTGGGGAAATGGATATGCATAATGTTTCATGTGTGCAGTTGCTGCTGTATTGTTGGCCTGGAATCTGGATGGTCTGCAATAACTGTTCAATAGACTGCATGATGGAGTAAACACTATGGATCTGAAAATTAATTTATTGGAGACAAAAATGAATTGTGTTTGATGGGGAAATTGGATGAATAATTGCAAAGATTGTAGGTGGTATGAGGTCTGATGGGAGGAGCATTTATTAAAGGAGGAAGATTGGCTGAATATAAAAATATGCTTCTGCTCACTTTCTTATATGAAATTGAGTTGGGTGTGCCTGGAAAAAAACATTGCAAGTTCTTTGGTGAGGTTCTGTCATTTTTACAAGAACGCCAAAAACATGTTCACAGACAAAAGCCACAGTTGGCCTTTGAGGAGCATGCTGGAACGTCATGCTGAGAAATAGGTAAAACCAGGACCAATTGGGGGAAGTAAAGGAAAAAAAATGAAATGGAAATATATTAAAAGCACATTACAATGAAATACAGCTAATATATATTTCATCATTTTCCCCTTCCACATTAAAAATTGCAATTTGGCAACAATTTTTCAAGAGCCAGTGTTGGGGTAACACAATTCAAATATCTCAGCACAAATTTTCCTCTTTTCTGGAATCACTCAGCATCCCAGGAAAGCATACTAATGTAGAAGTCCATGTGGGTTTTATGGTTTATTATGAATTCTTTGAAGGGTGGTGGCAAATAAAGTTGTGCATTTGTGGAGCAGTTGTGAAAGGCTTGACTTCATTGTATCTTTTTACACTAAGTATTGATACAATGCTCATACCTTACATTCCTCGATTCTATTTTATACCACCAAGCATTGCACACTATTGAGTTCGACTGAATTCATTCACTGAGCTGAGAAAGTAAATTTCAAAACAGGGCAGTAATCAAGGTGCTTATATTGAAAGCTGAGTAGCTTGGCAGCTGGCATTCAGTCAGAATGTTTTGCAGCATTGGTGCAGCTGCAGACTTTTCTTTTGTTTGGAAAGCTCTCAAGTGTTCAGCTGCTATCATACGGTGATATTTATTTGAGTCTCAAGGTAATAACCACAGAGAGACCCACATGGATTCTCTCCCGATGACCTTATATTTTCCAGTCCCAACCGTTATTATTACTACAAGAATTCTCAGTTCTGCTTTGGTGTCATAAGGGAAGCTGAAAGAAAAAAGAGGGAGAGAGAGAAAGAGGGAAGAGTCCATTTTGTCAAAAGATCATTTTGTACTTGTGCAGATGACTCCTCTTTGTACAGGGATATACAAAAAATAAATTTCTGGGTGAATATGTTTATTTTAATTTTACAATGTATCAATATGCACAATAAAGCACTCTGTTCAACTTATTAAACCATGCATCAGTGATTGATATTTTAGTTCTGATTCAATTTCCAAACAGATCAGAGTAAGTTGCTAGAATATATTTACTGCATGTATATTAGTTCAATTACTGTTGAAATGTTAAGTGGGGAATATATTAATTCTCATTTATCTTTACAGTATTCTTGTTGTGGACAGATATTTCCCTTTTATGTGGAGTTGACATAGATAGCTCATTTAAATCTGCCATCTTTCATTTAGACACAATTCTATATTTTTCCACAAAGCATCCCAGGAGCCAAAAAAAATATATCAAAATCATATGGTTCCATTTCCCTAGCAGTTTTGATAGAAATTCCAGTTAGCCTTGGGGGTAGTTCTGACTTTAAAGTCCTCAAAAATGAGCTGTTAGAAGTTGGACAGAGATACAAGGCTGAAAGTCTGAGGAATCTGCCATACGTTCAACCCAACTAAAAATTAAATTGATCAAATAAATGATCAAAAACAAATCACTTTGTTGCCCTTAAAGGATGGGATAATACAAATATTACTGTATCTTAACTTCTGTTATACTCGAATGCTGGCAATAAACTTAGACTAGTACTACTTCAAGAGATAATCGTCTTACTCATTATCTCAATGACTTTTTTTCCTCCAAAGTCTTAGCTGGGAAACAATTAAAAACATATAGCTGAGGCATTCACACAGATGGTTACCTAGTTGGGTAATGAAATGTCTGCAAATAAACAGCCAAGCTCAGAAAGAACAAAGAACTCCACGTTCAACCCAGATATTCTTTTCTACAGTGTATAGATACTGAAATATTTTATTTTATTTATTTGGTTTGTCATTCATGTACAAGATAACAGGAATAAGAATCAACACGAATAAGAACACAGGAAATGGGTACAAATAAATGGGGACAGTAGGATAAGGACGCTAGGCACGCTTGATAGTAGTACTGCAATGCATGCAAAGGAGGTTAATTTTGAGCTATCTTTTGAAGTACCTTCACCTGGTACCTTGCCCACTGCAAGCAGGTGGATGATGATCAAGGAGAGGACCTTTTCAATTCATTATACTTTTATAAACCTCAGTAATGAGGTTTAACTGAATGAGAAATAATCAATTTAAACTTATTATGAGGAGTCCTTGGTGCTCTCTGAGCTTGGTTGTTTTCTTGCAGACACTTCATTACCCAAACTAGGTAACATCAGTGCTAGTAAACATGGATATAATTCTAATTCTAAAACCCCACTCCTTACTAGCACTGATAAAGTTACCCACTTCTTTTTTTGCTAAAACATATTATAAAAAGTGGATTTCCCCCCAAATTTAAAAATTGTGTACAAGCAATATAAAGTCCAATGGCGAATAGCAGACAAAGTGAAAATCAGGAGCAACACCAAAGAAGCTAACAACTGCAGCATAAAGTTATATTAATAAAGCAGTATCAAGTTCTAAGGTAGCTATACCAAATCCCTGCTGGTACCTAGGGATAGGCAGAATGCTCAATTTCTATTTTATGACATTTTCATTTGTACTATTCCCTAAGTCTACTCACATATGTGAACAGGGTTTTTCTCTCAAAATATATTTTAATATACATTTTATTTTTGAGGCAAAACCTCAGGAAAGCAAGATATCTGACCCTCATATTGGTTTACATGGTGCAGATCAAGTCAGTTTTATATAGAAGTTTACATTAGACATTTTCTGAAAAAATGGGATGAAAGCCAACAAATTAATACATCAACAATAAATCCTGGTTTATAGGAATCTCATTTTGTTCTTGTTTTTTATTGGACCTGCATCCAGGCTTATCTTACGGCTTTACCTTTAGTGGGGAAATTTAATGTGTGGGAGAAATAGGTGACAAAGGCATCTGCTTATTCCTGATTGTGCTATGTTTGTGCACATGAAAAGTTTAAAGTGATTTCTAGCAGAATAATATGTATGGTATAGGAACTATTCATTCAGAGACAAATTAACAAGCAGATAAGGGTGAACAAAGCAAATGTGTAGTGTGGTTTAGTTTATTATCAACAGCTTTTCAGAAGTGGACCACTGGATGACCTGAACAACAAGCTAGGGACAGATCATTATGGAGAAAATCTATCTATGGGAGTAGTAGGTGTCAACATTGACTTGATACTTAATCAGATCAATCAATTTTCAGAAGTGGAGTTAAAGCATCTCACCATAAATACTCATCACCTTTGAAAAATGAAAGTTTATAAAGAATATCATTAATTTTAAGCTACCAATACAATTTAATAAACTATGTGAACAAATAATTATTTCATATTTTCATATTATAATAACCTATATTAAAAGGTTTAAAGGTTTCCCCTGTCCAGTCATGTCCGATTTAAGAGGGCAGTGCTCACCTCCAATTCACAGCAGCGGAACCTGTGTTGTCTGAAAGACATTTTCATCATCAAGTGGCCAGCATGAAAGTGTGGAATGCAGTAACCTGTCCTGGTGAATCAGTACCTATTTATCTACTCACATGTGCATGCTTTCAAACTGCTAGGAGCTAGGGCAAGAATGGGAACTCACCCATTGCAAGCTGCTTGAGTCTCGAACCTGGGCTGCCACTTTCCAGCTGATAAGCTCAATGCCTTAACCACTTGAGCCATCACGCCCCCAATAAAATATAAATTTATATTGTAATAAAATAAAACTATCACATGACAAAATACATTTAAAAATATAATTAAAGTGATCATGTTTGGCAATGAATTAAGTAAAATCATAAATAAAGTGGGCCCTGTTTTACCCAGAAACTTTCTTAGCTTGCCTCATAACAGGCCTGGCAACATTGAAGTGGTATTCTCAAACTTAAATGACTATGCCATCACCCGAAATCCCTGTTGGAAAATTCTTCAGTTTGGGCTCAAGTCTTCATGCCATGTGATCTTTCATATGCCAAATTTGTTTATTTTATTTGCTACCACTTTCTGTTTAATCTTCCCTTCATTTTCCTCAGTCCTATTTATCAAAGTTTTGTAAGTTATATGTGGAACTTTCAGTTTAGAAATGAATATTGATGGTATATTATTACAGGGAACTGTAAAACACTGTGAAGTGATATATAAGTCTAAGTGCTATTGTTATTATCAACAATTGTTATAGTTTGCATAATCACTTTTAAACTGAATGTGTTGGCTGATGGAATGATAAACATCAGCTTCTAATCATGATGACCCAGTGAAATATTGTATCTCAGAAGCAGAGAAACAAACCATATTGTGTGGGTAGAATGGCTTTGATTTAGAACTTTAGACTTTAGAAAGTCATTCTGCAAGGCAAATAGGAAATCTGGATTTATAGGAGATCTGGATATATATATTTCTTTCCCATCATCATCATTATTATAGGTGATCAAAGATTTAGTTTATTGATGTTTATAAAATGTATGTAGTGTCCTATTGCACACACATTTGGGTACTACTTTTATTTATTAAATTATATTATTTATTATATTTATATGCTTTCCAAATCCCAACAATTCTAGGTGGTATAAAATAGATGGTAGATTATTCTGTAATTATTCTGTAATATGGCTATGTCCATTGGCAGATAAATCAAATAAAGATATATAAAATTTCAGAATACCTAAGCAGAGGTGACTGTTTTCACACAGAACTCTACCTCTACCATGCCTTCCTTTATTTTAAGTCCTATGGTCCCATACTTTCTATGTAGAGGACCTGTGCTACCTTCCTAATAAAATTGGATGCTGATTTCTATACCTTTTTATCTATGGTATCTTCTTGACTTGATATTGCAAGTGCCGTTGAACTATAAACATCTATGTGGAGTAGATTTAGATTCATGTCTCAGGCAAGCCATGGTTATAGGTAAATCCTGCATCTGTGACTTTTAAAAAATTAAGTTAATGGATGGTGCTATGTATTAGATTTTATTCATACCTTGAAAAGAATGAATCTTAAGGGCACGCCTTTGTGACCAATGGACAGAGAGACATGTATCAGCAAGGAGAAATACAATATATGTAAATATGAAAAGGCAGAAGCAATTGATTTCTACAGGGTTGCCTTCATCATTAATATTTTAATTCCTTTGTTGCAAAGCTTTATGAAAGTAGCTACTGCCTTGTGTCATCCTAGATAAATGAAACAGACTTCATCTATTTGATAAGGAAGCTTAGTTTTTATGTCCTGCTTAAATCCTATCCACTGCCGTCAAAAGTCATTATAAAATTCATCTTCAGGCTTGCTGTTTATGGAAGTAAGTATTTTCTTACAAGATACTGATAGTGGTGACAGCTTTCATGATTCACGGTCCCTTAAAAAACAGGCAAACAAATGAAAAAAGTAGCAGAGATACTGAAGATGAAATCAAACACAATCAACAAACCTCTGTATATTTTATTTATCTATGTTTGTAAATAAAGGGAACAGTTGGCAGTCAAGCAAACATTTTTATCTAGTTGAAAGAAAATGTGAGCTTTTCCCATTGTTTTAAAACAGATAGTGTTAATTTATAGAGAAATTCCAATTACTGAGTTGTCTTAAGCTTTTGTTCCCGTCATATTTCATTTATACACACATACTCTATAATGATCCTTTACAAGGTACAGAAGCAGAATTTGAACCTCACCATCTGTTCTGCAGCTTTGGGTTTTGTTCTTAGAATTCAACTTGAAGTGAATTATTGGAAAATAAAGAAACAAATCCCAGATAGGAGCTGACCCCCTGCAGCCTTAATCCACAGAAATAAGGCAGGTCTCTCTGGGCTCCTTAAGTGTGATTAGTTGGACCATAATTAAAGAAATTACGAAGGAAGTCTTCTGCTTCAACATGATTATCCCAACCAGAATGCATAGGAGTCACATCTTAATAATCTCTACTGTTGGACCATTATCATATATATATATATATGTATGTGTATGTGTATGTGTATGTGTATGTGTATGTGTATGTGTATGTGTATGTGTATGTGTGTGTGTGTGTGTGTGTGTGTGTGTGTGCGCGCGCGCGCGCGCACATACACACATACAGGCCATTATCATACACAAACACACACACAAACATACAAACACACATACATACATATGCAAGCACACACACACACACACACACTCATGCAAGGAATATATACTGTACTACTACCTTTAGAATTCATTGCAAATAGGTTAGTTTTTAACTTTTGCCCTGTCAAGGCGTGTACGGTTAATAATTTATAACAGTGCCCATTTTTTAATTAAATAAAGGAAACAGAGTTAATGTAAACCATGAAATAGCTTCACAGAAGACAACCAAAAACCAGAGGAAAGGGTGTTTTTTCTAAAAATTGACCTTGTATTCCATCTCTCAGGCTGGGGGGTGAAATTATATGCCCCTCAGACAGGGTTCGCAATTTGGGAGTCCTCCTGGACCCACAGCTGACTTTAGAACACCTTTTGTCGGCTGTGACCAGGGGGACATTTGCCCAGGTTCGCCTGGTGCGCCAATTGCGTTCCTACCTGAACTGGGAGGCCCTCAGAACAGTCACTCACGCCCTTGTGACCTCAAGACTGGACTACTGTAATGCGCTCTACATGGGGCAGCCCTTGAAGAGCATTTGGAGACTTCAGCTTGTCCAGAATGCAGCCACGCGAGCAATTGTGGGTGCACCCTGGTACACCCACGTTACACCTATCCTCCGCGAGCTGCACTGGCTGCCTATTGGGCTCCGGATGCGCTTCAACGTGCTAGTCGTTACTTTTAAAGCCCTACATAGTATCGGACCTGGGTACTTGAGAGACCGCCTCCTGCCAATTACCTCCCTACGACCAATTAGATGCCACAGATTAGCCTCCTCCGGATTCCATCTGCTAGCCAATGTCGACTGTCGACCACCCGGGGGAGAGCCTTTTCTGTGGCTGCTCTGGCCCTTTGGAACGATCTCCCCGTGGAGATTTGGACCCTCTCCACCCTTCAGGCTTTTCGCAAAGCCATTAAGACCTGGCTGTTCCGGCAGGCCTGGGGCTGATGAGTTCCCAGCCCCACTCGAATTGTTGTGACTGTTGAGGAGTTTTTTAATCTGTTTTTGTGTATTTTGGTTTTTTGTCTTGCTTGTTTTGTTTGTATTGTCCCTATTCTCTTTTGGTTTGTTAGCCGCCCTGAGTCCCCTTCAGGAATAGGGTGGCATACAAGTCTAATAAACTGAACTGAACTGAACTATTTCTTAGTTTTTTATAGACTCCTCAAAAATATTTGTTTATGAGATACCAATAACCTGACTCTTCTTTCAAGAATTTCAAGGTAATCTAGAGGAGGTTAGTGGTAGAGTATTAGAAATTTCTGTTCTCACAGCAGCTCTACACTAATGAAGGCATGGGTATCTGTGGTAGACTGAAAAGGCGCCATTGCAGTTTGAATGCAATGATATGGATATTGCTGAGCTAGGCTGAGTAACATTGGCCTGGTTCATACATAACACCAAGCCAGGATTTTTAAATCATAGTTTCTTTGAACCAAACATAGTTGCCTGGTTCACACTTAACACTGAACCATAATAGATGTATCAACAACAAACTCACATTATAGCTTAGCACCATGAGTGAACTGGCCTGAAATCTGGCCCACAAAGATTTAACTTCTATTCCCAGCATCATACTGATACTTAGCTAACAACTTAATTAAATTAATTACATCAAATTATTATCCCTAATTACAGATGGAGGTTGCTTGACAATAACAAGATTAAAACTAGATCTATTATGCTCTTAGGATACTCTTCCCCCAAGTATATAGCACTGGTGTCCTGCTTTGATGAATCACTTGTGGGTTTTTGTAGTCATAGAAGACAACCTTATAAAAGAATTTTGTATCTATCCAAAGCTGCAGTAAAAATATCACTTATTTCTGTTTGAAGTAGCTTGCTAGCGAAGAGGGAGGGAAAGTGATGAACAGTATGTGCTTATTTTTTACTTCCACAATGGGGTCACATGCCACAGGATGTACCTGCAGAATCTGATATTTTTGTCAAAATGACAAATGCAACATTACATCGTCAGAATATAAGCTCCACCCCTTCGATTCAAGCAACCTTATAATCCATGTATAAAAAGGGTGAAGCTTGTTTCAGGATGATGCAATGCTACTTTGTCTTTCTCCTTTGTTCCCTCTCCTTTGCAGATGTCTTGGATTCCTTTCTCTCCATCTACAGCAAGGATGTCAAACTCGATTTCATGAAGGGCCATATCAGAGTTATGTTTGACCCTGGGGGGAGCAGGTAGGTGTGGCCAGAGTGGGTGTGGCTCAATGTCATTCATGTTGGCGATCCTCCTGAGCTCTGTTTTCATGGCAGAGGCACCGAGGCACTTTACTGTTTCTAGGGTGGCCATGCGGGCCAGATCTAAGCATCCTGCAGGTCTCATCTGGCCCCGGACCTTGAGTTTGACACCCCTGACCTACAGTGAAGTTAAATGGAAAGGTACATTTCAATTTGCATTTCCAGGAAGAAAGTCTTGTTAAATGGGGCTTTAAAAAACAACAACACCCAAACATGGTATTTATATACTTGCAATATTAACATTAAATCAGTGGTGGGTTTCTACTGGTTCAATCCAGTTTGGCCAAACAAGTAGTGGTTGGCGGCCTGGGTAATCTTGTTTTTCAGTTCTGCGATTTTAATTGCACTGTGCATGCATGCACAGCACGCATCAAGCACACAAACGTACACGAAGTGCGCACACAAAGTGCACACATGAGCGAACCAGCAATAGTGCCTACCAGAACCCACCCCTGCATTAAATCATGTTTTGTTTTGGACTAGTTTCATGCATTCTATTAAGCCATTATTTGCTTAACCATGGTTTGCTGATATGCCTCAATTAACTGATATTACTAAATTCATTGACACAAAATCTAAAGAAATGGCATGATGCCTTAGGATGTTATCTGAACCAGGTAATCTCCATTTACTGGAGCAAAGGCCAGAGGTGGTATTCAGCAGGTTCTGACCAGTTCTGGAGAACCGATAGCGGAATTTTGGGGAAGTTCGGAGAACTGGTAAATACCACCTCTGACTGGCCCCGCCCCCATCTATTCTCTGTCTCACGAGTCCCAGCTGATCAGCAGGGAATGGAGATTTTATATATCCTTCCCCTGCCACGCCATGCCCACCAAACCATGCCACATCACGCCCACCAAGCCACGCCCACAGAATAGGTAGTAAAATTTTTTGAATCTAACCACTGAGGAAAGACATGAATGTTCTTTCCCAGCCCTATCATTGCCCCTCATTTCCTGAAAACTGGAAGTTAATTGTTGTACCCATGAAGACTGCCTTATAAATCTGATAAATTTCTTTTTTAGAGATAATAAGCAGAATAATTTCATGATTAACTTTTAATTTCTCACAATAGTTATGGAAGAAATTGCTAGTTAATTCCATTGGCATTTATGGAGGGAGTCAAGATGTCAAGATGTCACACAATCATTGTCATGATCTTGACTTTTTTGGCCAACAGCAAAACTGTTGGAACATTTCAAACAACGATAAGTGTGCTATATTTTTTTTTAATCTATATATAAAATTGTGTGTGTGTGTATTCAACTTCTTCCCTCAAGAGGACGCTATAGGGCATTGTACGCCAAAATAACCAGACACAAAGACAGTCCCCCCCCCATGCTATCACTGTGCTAAACAACTAATTCCATAGCACTGTTTTATGCCCTGGGATGTCAAACCACCTAATAGGGCTGTATTATTATTACTATTATCCTTTTCATCTTTTCTATTACCGTACCTATTTCCTTAGCTTCTTATGACTATAACTTTGTTGTTTGTATCCCATGATTTATGTTGATTGCTTTTAGAAGTACCCTATGTAATTTATGTTGATTGATTTAGTATCCTATGTCTATCACTGAGTGTTGTATCTTATGATTTATGATGATTGTATTTTAGGATCATGATTTATCAGCTGTTGCTTGTATGTAAGCTGAGAGCTTATGCATCGGAGACAAATTCCTTGTGTATCCAATCATATTTGGCCAATAAAGAATTCTATTCTAGTCTATGTATATTTTGAATCATAGTACAACATGTGCCCTACAGGTCTGAATAGGCAATGAGATGCAAAAGCTATAGTGAATTCTGAGGGCAATCCTACTTTCCCTATGCTAGAAAGTGGGAGTGCTGGCAAACTTTGTTTCTAATTTTCTTTGTTAAGCCTGAAGCCAGGTTATTGAACAGAGAAGGAAGGGAACAAAACCAAAAGTAAGTTCTGATTACTGTATTATTTTGTCTGCAAAGCTTGATCAAGTTGTACAAAAAGGGTACTTCTGTTCCAAGCAGCTTACAACCTCTTGGCAAGTCCAATATTAATTTTGAAATGTCGGATGAGATCATTTGTCACCATGGACTGAGATATCATCAATATGCTGATGATACTCACTGTATATCTCAGCCTGTGGCAAGTTAAGCGATCTGTGACCTCCCTCTCACAGTGCCTAGAAGCTGTAAGGGGCTGGATGGGGAGCAAGGGGTTGAAAATGAACCCTGGCAAGGCCAAGTGGCTCTTGATTTGGGTTTCTTTGGCCCATGGAGAATAGCCATCTTTGGTCTTGGATGAGTTGGCACTGCCACAAACAGAGCCTGTTTTTCCTGGACTCGTGACTCCTGTTCAAAGAGCAGGTGGCAGTCATGGACAGGAGGCCCTTTGCGCAACTGCGGTCTTTTCTGGACAAACAATTCCTACTTATCCTCAGTCATGCCCTAGTCATCTCCTCTCTTGACTACTACAACATGCTCTACCTGGGGCTGCCCCTGAAAAGCATCTGGAAGCTCCAGTTGCATGCAAAAAGCAGCAGCCTGCATGGTTTTGTGCAGAGTTCGATGTGTATCACCCCTCCTGTGGGAACCATTGGTTGCTGATTTGCTTCCGGGTGCAATTCAAGGTTCTGGTTGTCATCTTTAAATCCCTTCATGGCTTGGGATCAGGTTATATGAGGGTCTGTCTCTTGCTGGTCACATCTACCCTAGAATTGAGATGTGAGCAATCTTGCAGAGTCCGTCCCATAAGGAGATATATCTGGTGGGACCCAGAAGAAGGGGCTTTTCCATGGTGGCTCCCTCTCTCTGGAACATCACCACCCCCCCCGAGATTCAACTGGCCCGCATTCTAACACCTGAAGATGTAGTTCTGACAGTGTGTCTGGGGAACCCAGAAGAGGATGGAGCCCATTAAATGGCTAGTATGAATGTGTGTTGTGGGGGGCTATTATTTTATTATTTATTTTTATTATTTTTCTTTTTTATATATGGTGTTTTTATATCCTTGCAATCCGCCTTGAGTTGTCATGTGTGAGTAGGCGGTAACATACATTTAATAAATAAAAAATAAAAATAAAAATGAACCACCACCCCTGCTCCATCTTACAGAATGGCACATATGCAGAAGATGAGGTCACTGTGTCCTGTAGAGTTTAATAGATGACAGTAAGGCTGCCATTTCTAGGCTGTAAAAATGGGGAACGCTACTAGATGGCAACAAAGATACAGCAGTCTGACACCCAGTTCTGGGATCTTTAATTACAGTGTAAACAGGGGTGGGTTTCTCGCCCCGTTCCAACCGGTTCGGTTGGAACGGGGCCGGCGTCGTCCTCGTGCACGCACGCAGTGCACGCATACGTACTAGCTCCTGTGCGATGCTCCAGCTGCTCCTGGAGGATCGCGCAGGCGCTGTATGCGTTCTGCGCATGTGTGGAAGCGCAGAACTCGTCAAAACCGGGTAAGAAACGCGGGGGGGGGGGGGGCGGGTGGATCCTTCGGCATTCCCAGAAGTTAGTTACTTCCGGGTTCGCCGACCAACCGGTTTGCGGGGACTGCCGCGAACCGCCTGAAACCCACCCCTGAGTGTAAAGATCAGAGAACTAACTAAGTGACTGAAAAGAAAAGAGTGGAGGCTAAGGCTTGAGTAACAAAGGAAGAATAAAGACGATGCTGTTATCTATGCTAGCTTTTGCTTTAATTAATGAAGAGGACCAGAGTCTTTGCAGATTATAGGAATGGGGTAGAAGGAAGACAGAGAGAAAACCAGGCATATGGGCAGAAAACTTTACAAATGGGGCTCCTAACACAGTATTGCGGTAACCTGTTCACTTCTCTACAGATCCTTCAAGCTTGATGAAATACCCAGGTCGAAGGCCAACAGAGGGCAAAGGCCAATGGAAGTGAAACGTATGCATAGAACCACTGAGCTCTTCTCTGCTGTGTCATGAAGACAAATGGCAATTTAAAAAACTTTCCACCTTCAAACGAAGCAGCATTCAATGTGGGGGTAGGGGGGAGGGAGAGGAGGGACAAGAAGGTTGTTCTCCTGGCTCCCAGTTTCCTAATGAGTTGAAGGCCTCATTGCTTCCAAGCCTGATATTTCCAAACTACCCCTAATTATCACCATGACAAAATAAATTCATTTCTAAAGGGGAAAAGGATAGAAATTCTCCTTTCAGGTGTACACTTCATTAGGTGGGACCAATAAAAAAAATAAAAAATCAATATGAAATGCTGTAACAGCGAACGGTCAGAGTCTCTGCTAAGAAGTATTAGGAAGTCTGTGAGACACAGCAGCATATGGCCCTCCCCAATTCAATTGGCCATTGGGACTCATGACCTGCAAAGCTTTGGAGCATGAAATCTACTAAGCTAGGAGGCAAGGCTGAATGTTTAGTAGAAGCACACACCATAAGGCACAACTGAATTCTGTTGTATAAAGGCAGATCCTGTTTTTTCCTTCATGTTAAAAAAGATGGGCTGCAAAAACACAGATAACCACTAGATGGTTGTTGTTGTTAGTTGCGAAGTCATGTCTGACCCATCGTGATCCCATGGACAACGTTCCTCCAAGCCTTCCTGTCCTCTACCATCCTCTCCAGTCCGTTTAAGCTCACACCTACTGCTTCAGTGGCTCCATCCAGCCACCTCATTCTCTGTTGTTCCTTTCTTCTTTTGCTCTCAATCTTTCCCAGCATTAGACTCTTGTCCAGTGAGTCCTTCTTTCTCATTAGGAGGCCAAAGTATTTAAGTATTTAAAAGACACAGTGGCTCAGTGGCTAAGATGCTGAGCTTGTCAGAAAGGTCGGCAGTTTGGCGGTTCAAATCCCTAGTGCCACGTAACAAAGTGAGCTCCCATTACTTGTCCCAGCTTCTGCCAACCTAGCAGTTTGAAAGCAAGTAAAAATGCAAGTAGAAAAATAGGAACCACCTTTGATGGGAAAGTAACAGCATTCTTTGCACCTTTGGTGTTTAGTCATGCTGACCACATGACCACTGAGATGTCTTCAGATAGCGCTGGCTCTTTGGCTTTGAAATGGAGATGAGCACCACCCCCTAGAGTCAGGAACGACTAGCACATATGTGCAAGGGGAACCTTTACCTTTACACTAGATGTTAGCATTCTGTACATCTAGGTTACCATCTTATGGTGCTCTAGATGTTTATAGCCCAGATCTAAAAGTCTTATAATTGACTAAGTGTGGCACCATGCAGGTTATTCTACTCTCTCCAATTTCAAACCCTCACATAGCTCACAGAAGCTCTCTTCACTAATACAAAGGAATATCCAGTGCAAAGATTTAATTGCAGTGCACTCCCAAGGCACCAAAGTGCTTATTTAGCAGTTAAAGTGGAAACAGATATATTAACCTGTGCCAAGTGGAAATGTAAAGCTCAATTAACTGCTTTTCTTCTCTCTGGAACTAAATGGCATGGCAAATACTAATGGAATTATATGCCCTGCACACTTGCCTTTTAGCTAGAAATCTATTAACAAACCCTTGCTAAGAAAAACCTTCAGAAAGCAAATCATAAGGCAAAGTATAAGGTGATGTTTTAGGAGCGCTCTTGGCTTTTTCCCCCTGGAGTTTCTACACTTTAGGTCCTTGTGGTTAAAGGTCAGAGACCCGAATTTTGATTGTAAATTACTCAAGTCAAAACATGCATGAAATTGTTGGAAGAAAAGTCCTTCTGGGTTCAGTTCCAAGTGGGAAGAAAGACACTGGAAACATGGAAGTGGTTTGGAAAGATGGTTGTATGGTGGATAGGAACACATGGTCCTAGGCAGTCAAGCATATGGGAGAGGGAGGGAGGAAGGGAGAGAGAGAGAGGGACAGATTTAAACCCTCTCTTGGGCTTTGAACTTGCTTCCTGTTCCTGTGAATGAAATGTATTCTGATTGGTTGTCAGACTCCCATGGGGCCATGCAGGGGTAACTTTGTAGGTTAGCTTGACTTCCAGGCTTGGTTGAATCTTGCTGGGTGATCTAATGAAGGGACTTTGGGCAATTCCCATTATGGCTTAATGGTTTTGTCCTGGTTTGCATCTTGAGTGAGGGCTGATCCTATCAACCTGGAGCTGAAGGTCTTTTGTAGATAAGATGACCCTGTCTTTTGTCTTGTAGATAGGTTGGCTCAGTCTTTCTGGGGCTATTAACAAAGGTGGGGGCTGCTTTCCAAGAGCATGTTTCTCTATTTCTCATCAGGGAGGTATAATATTCTGCCTTTTTAATATTTCCTAAAACATTTCATTCTTCTAGGAGAGAGGTGGGTGCTAACTTCCTACAAAAGGTTACCTTTTCCCACACTCCTGTCTCTCTCTTGTACACATTCTTTTCAACCATTTTCTCAAAAAAAGAATTGCTGGTGGTAAAACTGGGAGAAAAAGAAAAGTCTCTGCTGGATAGAGAGAAGCATGGCTCTTTATTTTCCTGGTTAATTTAAGAAAAGAGACCATAAAGGATGTGGCAAAAGTGGGCATCTGCCAGTTGCTAGCGTGTGTGGCATCACATGTAGCAACAATCTGCTACATGTGAGATTTGACTTTGGACATGCATTTTTTAAATAGACCTTCTCCCCCACTCACACTCCCAAAGAACAAGAAATATTGAACAGCTGGGATTTTTAAAAAAATAAAATAAGTAGTTCAGCAGGTTTTGGTAGAAACTATGTATAGAGTTATAAAATTACCCCCCCCCCCCATTTTAACAGTAATTGGGAAGGCTGATGTATTCTATAGGCTTAATATTTACAAAGAACAAAATGATTGGCCATTTTTTCTTCCTTCCTCCTAACTCCCATTTCCTTCTGTGTCATGTCTCTTCTAAGCCTTTGGGTAATACTTGGCATGGGCAAAATCTGAAGCCACAGGGAAAACAGTAAGGTAAAGGTAAAGTTTCCCCTTGCACATATGTGCCAGTTGTTCCTGACTCTAGGGGGCAATGCTCATCTCCGTTTCAAAGCCGAAGAGCCAGCACTCTCCGAAGAAGTCTCTGTGGTCATGTACCCAGCATGACTAAACGCCGAAGGTTCATGGAACGCTGTTACCTTCCCACCAAAGGTGGTTCCTATTTTTCTACTTGCATTTTTACATGCTTTTAAACTGCTAGGTTGACAGAAGCTGGGACAAGTAACAGGAGCTCACTCTGTTACATGGTGCTAGGGATTCAAACCGCCGAACTGCCAACCTTTCTGAGCATCTAAGCCCCTGAGCCACCGTGTCCCTTGGGGATACAATAAGATTTAATTAATCATTTATATTAAAGTGGGGTATTACTCTGACATAGGTATGTCAGAGAAAAAGATTCTTATTTAGCCTTCACTTTTAAAGTGTTTATTTCTATGTAGAAGAAAATATGATTTGATAATATTCAATGTATACATTCAATGATGTAAGTCGCCTCTTCACATTATGCATTCCAATTACGTGCGGACTATTTCTCTTCTGTTTAATGTGTGAACGTGTGTGGGTATATTGCAGTATTATACTGAATGAGTTTCAGCAATCAGTGTACAAAATTTTCCACCCGATTTAGACTTTATTTCAGGATGTAGCCAGTTTGTACATTGTGCTATGCCATAGTTTGCTTCATCATGGTTTTGTGGAATAAACCACAAATGGTTGCATTCTCACAACAAATTATTGGATGCACATCTTATATTTGAAGAGCAGGTGGTAATCCTCTGTGGCCAAGAAGATTTTTGCACAGATATATCTAGCATGTCTGTTCCTGGATATGGAAACCCAATATTTACTTACTTATTTAATTACTTATGTCATACTAACCTCATGGACTATTACAATGCACTCTACATGGAGCTGCCCTTGAAGATCTCTCTGAAGTTACAGCTGGGCTTGAATATGGCAGCACAGGCAGCAATGGGCATCCCACAAGCAATGTTGGGATCCATCTATAAAACATCATTGCATAGGATCTGACCATTTGAAAGGTAATGTATTTCTAATAATTTCTGCAAATCCCTTCAGATTTGGTAAAATGATTATGCTATAGGTCCATGATGGTGCCCAAAATGGCATGCGGACTCATGTTGCCTTGCACGCACGGCATCACCCATTCCTCTTCTGGATTTCTAATGTACATACACATGCACCAATCAGCTGGCCTTGGTGTGAGCTGGTCTTCTGTTTTTCAGCCAGCTGATTGTCGCATGCATGGTAGTAACCCAAATATTGCTGGCTGGCGTGCATGCATGCACTGGAAACCTCCTCTTCCTGGTCGTGGCCCAAGCGAGCACGAGCAAAGTGCTCCGTTTTCGGCAATCAGTGCAAAAAGGTTCACCATCACTGCTGTAGATCCCTTAAAGTAAGCCATGCTATTCATTGGAAATCAAGAAGTGTATTTGCTCTCTCAGGGTGCTTGCCTACAGGAAAGGATCTACCCCCAAAGATACATTTGGCTCCCATCCTGATGATATTATGAAATTGATTTGAACCTGGTTATGGGTCCTAGGGGAAGACAGGTGCCAAGCCTCAGCAGAATTCTTCATTAAGCATTTATGTTCTTGCATAGATGCAAGATCTATCTTCTTATTGTCAATGTTTTCCTGCTTTTAAAATTGTAAGCTGCCCAGTCTTGAGGAGCAGGGCTGTCTCTAAACTGTATAAATGGAAATAAAAACACTAAAGTAAATAAATATGTGAAACCATACATCATTAGAGGAAATTGCTAAACCAAAACTAAACAAACATTTTTAAAGTAGGTCTGTGGGTCTCAAATGTAATACAATACAATACAATAGCAGAGTTGGAAGGGACCTTGGAGGTCTTCTATTCCAACCCCCTGCCTAGGCAGCAAACCTTATACCATTTCAGACAAATGGCTATTCAACATCTTAAAGACTTCTAGTATTGGGGCATTCACAACTTCTGGAGGCAAGCTGTTCCACTGATTAATTGTTCTAACTGTCAGGAAATTTCTCCTCAGTTCTAAGTTGCTTCTCTTCTTGATTAGTTTCCACCCATTGCTTCTTGTTCTACACTCAGGTGCTTTGGAGAATAGTTTGATTCCTTCTTCTTTCTGGCAACCCCTGAGATATCGGAACTCTGCTATCATGTCTCCCCTAGTCCTTCTTTTCATTAAACTAGACATACCCAGTTCCTGCAACCGTTCTTCATATGTTTTAGCCTCCAGTCCCCTAATCATCTTTGTTGTTCTTCTCTGCACTCTTTCTAGAGTCTTCACATCTTTTCTACACCGTGGCGACCAAAACTGAATGCAGTATTCCAAGTATGGCCTTACTAAGGCATTATAAATGGAAGAAGTTGACTATTTCCCACTTACCTCACTTGGATGAATGGTTGTTGATAGGAAGAATGGTGCTGTTACATTCTATCCTGATTTAGGTCTTAGACTGTCAAGAAAATAAGTCATTTCCAATTCTCTAAAAGATTCTGTTAAAAGAAGCATATGAGATTGGAAAGAAATTGTGTGTGCATTTTCATTCATTGTAATGGATAGGGAGCCATCTGCTGTTTCATTTCAGCTGTTAAAAAACTGAGGATTTATTTTAAAACGTTATGTTTTGGCAGTGATATTGAGAGCAACAGAAGAGGAAAAAACAACAACAACCCATATTAGAAGCAGAATAGATGAACCCAAAATGCAAGCAAAGTAGAATGTTTAAAAGAACAAAGCCACAATACACTGCACATACACGTTTAAACACTTGGCAGTATTTAAGGGACAGAGGGGTTAGAAATAGCTGCTAGATATATACAGATTAGGCATGATTCAAAATAAAGATGAAATTGCTTCTGCACTGCCTCCTGGTGGTCACATAATGTGCAAAACCACAAGAATATGCATTATGATGAAATAGTCCCCTCTTTGAAGTACAGGTAGTCCTTAAATTACGATCACAATTGAGCCTAAAATTTATGTTGTTAGGTGAGATATTTGTTAAGTGAATTCTGCCCATTTTATGACCTTTCTTGCCTCAGTTGTTAATCACTGCAGTTGATAAGTTAGTAACCCTGTTGTTAAGTGAATCTGGTTTCCCCATTGACTTTGCTTGTCAGAAGGTTGCAAAATGTTATCACATGACTTTGGAACACAATAACGGTCATAAATATGAACAACTTAGCACCTGAATTTTGATCACATAGTCATGGGGATGCTGGAAAGGTCGTAATTGTGAAAAAATGGTCATAAATCACTTTTTCAGTGGCGTTGTAACTTTGAACAGGCACTAAACAAACTCTTGTAACTTGCGGACTACCTGTACAAGTGCCATGGATTATAGTATGAGGCTGTGACCTAAAATATCCACTCTATATCTTTAGTCTGAGAGCTCAAATAAGGAACATGTATCTACCATTCAAAGTTTATATATGTAGCTACTGGCTTAAGCTAAGTCCATTACAAGCAAAATTAGTGAATTTTATTCACTAAGTAATGTGCTCATAAAATGCCTATTGATGGCAATCTCTGCATTCCTGGTTGTTGTTATTAACCAAAACCCACCATATTAGGCAAAGCAACTTTCTGCCAGCTTCCCGCAACCAAAATCATTAGGAAAGCTGGGAGGAAGTTGAATGTCCCAGGCCTGGAGGCAGGTAAGTGACTGCTGCCAGTGGGGGAGTAAGTGGATGTATGGAGATTCAGGAGAGGGTGGGAAGGATGTACGAGTAACCTAGTAAATTTGGAGATAATATGCTGTAAATCCATATTTTGTGCTTTTTTGTCAGTTTATAATTCTAAAAGAGGAAGGGGGACTTTGTTAATTAGAGGATGAAAGATGCCTTTTTAGCCATGCATATTTGAAAGCAAAACTAAGAAGCTTGCAGTTACCTCTGGTCTTTTTACTGTCTGTTCATTTCTCAAGAACCCTAAACCTAGGCTTCAAATTAAAGGGGGATTTCTCTACCTCCAAAGGAAGGTGGGGGACTTCTCCAAAAAATGTACTGCAAATATAATACACACTATTACAATGAGACAAAATAGCAGCAATTTGGAAACATGTTGTGGATAAATAGGGAGGTTTGGACTGAAATTAAAGTTAACATATATTGGAACTTGAAGACAAAGGTAATAAATAAGAACCAGGAAAGAAGAAAAGAAGGAAGGAAGGAAGGAAGGAAGGAAGGAAGGAAGGAAGGAAGGGGTGGGATTCATTTACCTTTCCTACCGGTTTTCAAATGTGAGCACCCTAGCTTCGCTCGCATGTGCCTCGGCTGCGCATGTGCACCGCCTTCTGTGCATGTGCAGTGCTCATGCATTACAAAGGGGTGGGTGGTTGGAGCCTCCTACAGCCACCGCTACTGGTTCACCCAAACTGGAGAGAACTGGCTGAATACCACCTCTGGAAGAAAGGAAGGAAGGAAGGAAGGAAGGAAGAAAGGAAGGAAAAGGAAGGCAGGCAGGCAGGTTAAAGTGGAAAAAGGTTACTGTGCAATCTCTCAAGGGAAGCCAAAAGCCATCAAAACCTTCTGCTCCACTATTGAGGTGGATATACTAATTCTTCAGTTTGGATTTTGTATATTTTATTCCTAAGAATATTTAACTTTTAATATTTATTTTACATTACTATGATTATTTATATATGCATTGCTTTTATCTGATTATTGTAAGCCGCCCAGATTAACTATTTCTGCACTGGGCAACCAATTTGACTAATAAATAAATTAAAAGGGTCTGGGATCACTGCTTAAAGAAAATGGTGACTTCTTAGCCTTTACTAAAAACATTACAATGGGGTAATATAAAATCATAACTTTTTGAATAAACATAAGAGGAAATGAATGGTTAAAATGTTAAATCTCACAACTCATGTGGCAATTCAAGGCTTACATTTATTTTAGTGATAAATGTGTAGATGAGCGTGAAGTTTCATTCTCCAAGCTTGTGGGTTGATTGCCGAACATTTCATTACCAGGCTAGGTTAACATCTTCAGCAGAGCTTACTGAGTGTCAGTGTTCTTCTGTTTATAAGGGCTTTGTGTGGTCAGTAGGTCTTGTGATGGTGAGGTCACATCAGGTGAGGGTCCCATCAGGTGAGGATCTTGTGATGGGTCTTGTGATAGTTAGGTGTGAGTCACCAGTGAGAGTCTTGTGATGGGTATTACATGGGGTGAGAGTCATTGGCAGGTGACGTGCTGGTTGTGGGGGGCTTGCATGGGTTGATTGAGGATCATTGCTGTCTCTGGTTGGCTTTGCAGTTGATTTGGATTCTGAAGAGCTTGTAGGCTGGTTATAGGTCAATATATCTGTTGATGGAATTTCTTGTGGCATGCCAGGTTTCGATGAACTCTAAAGCATGGTGGGTGGTAGCGTGGCTGAAGATTTTTGTGTTGCTCCAATCAAACTTATGCTGTTTGGTGTCAGTGTCGATAGAGATTAAGAATTTGGGATTGTGGGGTTTGACTTCCAGCTGGTGTTTGCGGATCCTGGTTTTTAAATTGACATGATGTTTGTCCCATGTAGAATTGGTTGCAATTGTTATAGTTGATTTTGTAAATTGCATTGTTTCTTTCATCTTTCTGTATCTTGTCTTTAGTTCTGGATAATTCCTGGCAGAGTGTGGCTGTGGGTTTGTGGACTATTGCTATTCCTAGAGGTTGGAGAATTCTGGCTGTCTTTCTGGCTGTCAGACCCATCACAAGTCCCTGATCTGATGGGACCCTTATCTGATGTGACCTCGCATCACAAGACCTATTGACCATACAAAGCCCTTATTATAAACAGAAGAAAACTGATACCCTCATATGTTTAAATACAGTATTGGCTAAGATCAGTTTTCTCCAGCCTGATGCTTATGGATTGGGACTACAACTACCAGTATACCCAGTTAACATGATGGTTGAGCATCTCATGATCAAACTGAACTGAATGGGAAATCCATCAATGATACTTTATTTGCCTGAAAGCAGCTGTAATACAGGAAATCACTGGTTTGCCCTGAACATAACTTACAGCAGTATTGGAGGAGATATTTAACTAAAGTAAAAAGTACTGGGAGAAAAGTATACCCATATATTCCTTTGGTTACAGATCTGACCAAAATTTGACTACAGGCAGACAAGAACAATATGTTTAAATCAGGAGTGTCCAAACTTGGGAACTTTAAGACTTGTGGACTTCATCTCCCAGAATTCCCCAGCCAGCTTAAAATTCCCAGGTTTGGACACCCCTGGTTTAAATGTTTTAAGATGATTAGTTATTATGACTAGGTTGCTGCTATAAGTCAGAATTTTGTTTGACAAAGAATGGATATGAGCCCACCAATGGAAGTCACCAGATACAAAATGTGGATATGAAATCGTAAACAAACTATATTTGTATAATGTAGGAAATAATGCTAAGCATACAACCAAATTGTACACAAGGCGAGCAAAAATTCACTCCTAAACAAAAATTATCCTGACAAAGTCATACCACAGCAATATTATAAGATGTGTATGAAAACAATGGAAATGACAGGCAAATAATATTTGTTTTCTCTAATATTTGGGCTCATGAATTATTTAGAGATTCCCACCTAATCTCTCATTCTTAGCCCAGGTAAATTGTCAAGGATCATGAAAAGCCAATTTTAACAAGGTACTTACTGGGCTCTTCATATCTGCTCATTGTGGAGGACAGGAAGCAGCTGAGACACCAGGTCCCTAATCATAAATATTCAATGATAAAAAATGAATTTTCATAAAAATCTCTATTGGCATACATTCTTTTCAAATAGATGCTTACCCAAAGGTAAAAGACAGCATACAGTTCCTACCAGATTCTAAATAAAACAAATAATAGTTGAGGGTAGTAGTAAAAAGAAAAATCCATTGAAACAATGAACAAGGGCATTGTATGTTGTGGGTTGAAGCAGTCTCTTTGTATTTGTGAGCATAATGAAGATAAGAGATATGTATTGCTACAAAGTTTTAGAAAGAAAAAAAGGATGCAATGAATGTAGTCAGAGAACAAGAAATGATAAAGATGAAAAGATGCTGAGAATATACAGGCTGATTTTGATGAGAAGAAAAAATTGCTTGGGTACTAGATACAAGGAATCACACAAGGACCCCCTGCATAATGAATGAAATAAAAAGTAAGTAGCAATAGCACTCAAACTTATATACCGCTTCATAGTGCTTTTGTAGCCCTCTCCAAGCAGTTTACAGAGTCAGCATATTGCCCCCAATAATTTGGGTCCTCATTTTATTGCCCTCGTAAGATGGAAGGCTGAGTGAACCTTGAACTGGTGAGAATCGAACTGCCCAACTGCTGGCGGTCAGCAGTTGGCAGAATTAACCTACAGTTCTGCATTTTAACTACTGTGCCACCATAGCTCAGAAATGTAATGAAAATGTCAAGAAATTATTTGGGAGATTTGTAGAGAAATGAAAGTGATAACCCAAAGGGCAGAATTGAAATGGATAATATGATCTAAAATAATAAAATTAAATTAAAAAATAAAAATAAAATAAAATAGACTTGTTTTATGTGTGTGAAGGTAACTGCATAGATTTTGACTGGTTTTGAATCTGGTGTATGTGCCTCACATTTACATTGGAAGGTATCTTGGAGATCATTCATAGTATTTTGGTCTCTTTAGCAGTAGCAGTTAGACTTATATACCGCTTCATAGGGCTTCCAGCCCTCTTTAAGCAGTTTACAGAGTCAGCATATTGCCCCCAACAACAATCTGGGTCCTCATTTTACCCACCTCGGAAGGATGGAAGGCTGAGTCAACCCTGAGCCGGTGAGATTTGAACAGCCGAACTGCAGAACTGCAGTCAGCATAAGTAGCCTGCTGTCCTGCATTTAACCACTGCGCCACCTCGGCTCTTTATGCCAGGCATGTCCAAAGTCTGGCCCGGGGACAAATTGCAGCCCATTTTCAGATTTCGAGTGGCTCACAGCCTCTCTCCCAGCCAGAGTTATTTGTTTAGTTTTTCATAAAATAGTTCATTTGCATTTAATGTTAATGGTTCAAAGAATGTGAGGCTGAATGGTCAGCCCCACACATTTTCACCTCACCAAATCTGGCTCTTTTTGCAAAAAGTTTGGACACCCCTGCTCTATGCTAATGGAGAATATCTTCATAAGAACTCTAAGTACAGGTAAACAGATGCACATCTCTCATTTTGGAAAACACTATAATCTTGCTCGTGGTTAATTATAATTTCTTTTATCCCAGAATAGGAACTTGGTGCATTTGCCTTCTATTCTGAATTTTATATTCTATTTTGAAATAACTGGAGAGAGGTCTTGTTAATTTATTACCTTGAGAACCAAGGCTTGTACTTATTTGTGTTTTTCTTTCATAGCTTGTTACCTCTTTGGTGGACCATTCAAGTTCGGCTTGTTGCAATGGCTTTTGTCTTCTGCAATACCTGGAATCCATCAAGGAACATTTCAGACTGCCCTTAATTTCATGGTATCATTGTGGCAAATACGGATGTTTCTTAGTAATGTATTAAAATATTAAATTGTAGTCAGAAAAAGCTAACCTAGTCACCAATTCTGATGAAATGCTCACATGATTTTAAAGCTTCTTTCTGGTATCAATTAGATAATTCTCATAAAGAGCTTTGAGGATACAATGCTAAATCCTCTTAGAACTATCATTATCCATTGGGTTTAATTAAATATCTTTTACTGTAATTGGATTAAGACAATGTGATCTTGGGGATAGCAGGAGTGGACTAAAACCTCCTCTCTGAAGTATCTTGAAAAAAACAGACCTGGTTTGACATCCATGGACAGAAGAAAAAAGGATCAGTACAGAATAAATGTGCAATGTAATTAGTGGCAGAGGAAGCAGGATTCTATTTAACAGATTAACAGAGTTGGAAGGGACTTTATAGGTCATCTAGTCCAACCCCCAGCTCAAGCAGGAGACCCTATACCATTTCTGACAAATGGCAGCCCAATCTCCCCTTGAAAGCCTCAAGTGATGAGGCTCCCACAACTTCCGAAGGCAAGCTGTTCCATTGGTTGTTTGTTCTCACTGTCAGAAAGTTCCTCCTTATTTCTACGTTGAATCTCTCCTTGGTCAGTTTCCATCAATTATTCCTTGTCTGACCTTCAGGTGATTTGGAAAATAGCTTGACCCCCTCCTCCTCTGTGACAGCCTCTCAAATATTGGAATCATGTCTCCCTGGTCCTTCTCTTCACGAGACTAGCCATGCCCAGTTCCTGTAATTGTTATTCATGTGTTAGTCTCCAGTCTCCTAATCATCCTGGTTCAGAGGTTGGGTTGCTAACAGTTTGCATGGGTTCGAGTGAACCAGTAGTGGAAATTGTGACTGGGTCACTGAACTTGTAAGGACAGCAGGCTCGCCATGCCCCTGAACCGGTTCCCTGGTCACCGCGGCATAGATGGGTTGCTACCAGTTCGCACTGGTTTGGGCAAACCGATGGTGGAAATTGCCACTTGCTTGCTGAACCGGTAGGGATGGCAGGCTGGAGACCCCCCTGAATCAGTTCCCCAGTTGCCGCAGGCGTGGACGGCTTAGTTTTTAATCATTTTTTAATGTTCTGTGCATGCACAGAACAATTTATTCTCAACTGCACACACACACATGCAGTGCATGCCTGGCACGTGTGCAAAGCGAGTATGCATGTGCAAAATGTGTGCTTAGAGAACCTGCAGCAATGCCTGCAGCAATCCACTCCTGTGCTGCGGCATGTTTTTTGGCATTTTTAATGTTTTGCGCATGTGGAGACCTATTTACAGGCAACTGTGCAAGCACACTACACCAGCAGTAATGCTGGCAGCAACCCACCCCTGTCCGGGTTGCTCTTCTCTGCACTTTTTCTAGAGTCTCAGCATTTTTTTTATAGTGTGGTGACCAAAACTGGATGTAGATGTGATCTTACTAGGGCTTTATAGAGTGATATTAGTACCTCACTTGATCTTGATTGCATCCCTCCGTTAATGCAATTTTGGATTGCATTGTCTTTTCTTGGCCTCTATACCACTGTTGCTTGCTATCACTGCTGTTGCTGATGCTCCCTGCACCTCTCACTGGCACGTGTGCCAGAAGCACCAGAGGTATGGCTAATCGTACTGCAGGGGGAATTGGCTGAGAAGATTTGTGTTCCGGTATATCATCCTTGATTAGGCAGCATCAGATAAGCTTCATAGTAGTAATGGCAATGGTATATCACCAATGGTGGACCAGCCATGGATGAAGGCCCATGATGGATTGCCTCGGGTTGGGTTGTGTGTGTACCTTAAGTATCTGTGAAGGGCCAAACATGGAGGAAGGTCCATGGTGGGTCAGCTGGACTAGGGAAGCCCGGGTGAAATGGACATGAGCATGTGGCCAGGATGAATTGTCCCATTCTGCAGCCAAATAATGTGGTGACTACAAGATGGGCTTTTTCTACAGTGGCTCCTGCTCTATAGAACATCCTCCTTTCGGAGATTAGAATGACTTCAACCCTGTTAGATTTTCGTAAGAACCTAAAACTGGCTATTTTGAGCCTGGAGTGCCTAAAATGTCCAAGGCTCCATTTCCTAGCTGTATTGCTAACTGGCTAAATATCTTAGCTGCTATGTATATTTATTTTGGATGTTTTTATTTTTATTGTTTTTAAAAAGTATTAGTGTCTTAATTGCAAAATATGTTTTTGAACAGTAAGCCATGCAGAGTCATTGATTGAGATGAGTTTCTATAGAAATTGGATGAATGATTCTCCATTGTTTTTCTCTGCTTCTCCTCAATACAAATTAAAGCTCAGAAACCCAACCACTCATACATCAACAATTAACTTTTTAAATGACCAGATAGATGGGTGATGGGAACTGTAGACCATAAGTAGAGCTTCCACAAATAGAGAAGTTCCTGAAGCAATTCTCAGTTCTACTAATTCTGATGAATGCTCTCAACAAACCACTTTCATATCCTCAGCTTCAGCATTCTCACCTCTTTATTTATTGTCATGCACTGCAGATTATGCTAGCATTAAAAGAGAAGATAAGGCATTCAAAGCGTTGACTTTCTGTTTTCATGGTTGCTGCAAGAAACAGAAGCCAGGGGGTGCTGGAAGATCATTGAGAAAGAAGAACACATTTTTATGGCATCCTTAGAAGGTAGGTATTATTAGGTGTACCTAAACTGCAAGTTTCTGACCAGCAGGAGGCCAAATATAAAATGCAGGTGTGAGCCAAGTCTTTCATTTAAAGCTTGCAGGAGCTCTGTATACAGGAATGAAAAGCACCCCCCCCCCAAATCACCATGGGTTAAGCTGTCTGTTCTAGCAGCATAGTTTCAACTTAACTTTTTGAAACTCTAATCATGCTGGTTTGCCCAAAGGTTGAAAGCTGCCTGTGTGAATCTCACAACAGCAGTTGCAGTGTCAATCACACACATTTGACCTTTGGAAGGCAGCAGCAAAAAAATAAAATAAATCACTATTTGGAGGTTATGTTTCATATGCATTATTTATTATGGTCTTCTATCAGCACAACAAAAAAAGTGAGCTCCTTTCTCCACAGGCTCTTCACCTTTGCTATCACTGTTTTAGCCAACTGCTTGCTTGCAAACAGCAAGGTAGGTCTGTGGCAGTATTACTTTACAGCCATTTCCACACATATGCCACGTGCAGACTTCCACCATCTGATGTGCTCATGGTGTGTTGGAACTAAAGTTCTCAGAATTCCCAACTAACAGGGCAAGAGTTGGAGTCCTAATACATCTGAAAGAACCAGATTTAGAAAGGTTCGGTGGTTTAAGACAGTGGTCACCAATGGGTGGTCTAGGGACCACTGGTCGCCCACGAGAAAATTTTGGTGGTCCGCAGAAAAATTATTTGCATTTTTTATATTGCACTAAATTAGGGGTCCTCAAACTACGGCCCCTGGCTTGGATACATGCAATGAATGTTTGTGTTGCTGCAGAGTCTTCCCCTTTGGGGTCTTTTTGTGTGTTTTGGAGGGGGGCAGAAATTCTGATTTGGGGTCTGCTACAGCCGCCTGGTGTGGGGCTTTGGGCGAAGTGCCATTGGTGGTAAAGAGCTGGATGGCCTTCCAGTGGGACTGCATCATGGCCTGAAACCGGCTGAGCATCTCAGCCCGCTGAGCCTCCAGGCACTGGTATCTGGCCTGCAGGTCTTCCCTCTGCTTGGAAAGCCTATGCTCATAGTCCTCAGTGAAGTGTTTTTGCTGAGCCTCCTTCTTGGTCAGATCCAATTTGAGTCAACTGTTTTGCCAACTCTTTCTCATGGTGGCTGCTTATCTCCAACAAATGCTTCCTACTGGGGCTCTAAGGTGGGGACGCGAGGAATAGCTGGGAGGGAAGGGATGAGTAGAGACCAGCGAGGTGCCCCTCAATGTGAGTGACATCAAGTTAGTCACACCCACCCAGTCAACTGACCACCTAGCTATGCTCACCCAGCCGGTCATTAGACAGATCGTATTAATGGTCTGCGGGATGTAAAATTATGAATTTAATGATTAGAGCCGAGGTGGCGCAGTGGTTAGCATGCAGTACTGCAGCCACTTCAGCTGACTGGTAGTTCTGCAGCTCGGCGGTTCAAATCTTACCGGCTCAGGGTTGACTCATTCTTCCATCCTTCCGAGGTGGGTAAAATGAGGACCCAGATTGTGGGGGCAATATGCTGACTCTGTAAACCGCTTAGAGAGGGCTGAAAGCCCTATGAAGAGGTATATAAGTCTAACTGCTATTGCTATTGCTATGATCCCTAAGGTCTGAAAGTTGGTGACACCTGGTCTAAGAAGCAGGTGTTTGCACTATAGCCAGCAAAATCAATTGACATAATTTATTCTCAGAATATTTTTAAAAAAGCTTCAGAGTGTGTTAAGAAAAAGGAGAAGAAATTATTCCTTACTGGGAGAAAAAGGATAGCAGGCTACAGTCAACAATTAATCTAAAAAATACCAGCTGGCCTGTTTGTTTTTGTGGGCAAGCAAGAAATAATATGTGCTTCTGTGGTGACCTCACTATGCAAGTCCCTCTACAGCAGCATCACAAAGAGGGAATTGCTTAATGACAGCACTGCAGGGCTTGTAACAAGTTGTTGTGTTACAGATACCCATCATGGGTACAAAAGTAGCAAATGGACAATTTTTGGGGTTCTACCCCAACTCTGGAATGGAACATGGTCAGAGTTGACAAACTGAACAAGCCTGGTCTTAAAATATATATTTCATATAAAATAATAAAGGACTTGGAGTATATGTGCTAAAATTTATTTATTTGTTAAATGTATATGCCACCCCATCTCACTAAAGGAATATACTATTTACAATCATTCAATAGCAGCACAAACATTAAAACAATAGAGAAATTAAAATTTATATTAAAAATTAAAATTGACCAAGATGGAAAGGAAGTGAGCAAAATGTACATGGGGAGAAAGTGTGCTCTTATCTAATCCATTAGCCACATCCTGAATGCCAAACCTCCATTGGGAACTCAGGCCAGGTGGCAGAGCCAGATCTTCAAGCCCTTCAAGAAGGCAAAAAAGTGGGTGTGGGGGACATGAGATCTTAGAGGGTGGGTGCAATGGCAGAAAAGACTCTTGTCCTGGACTCTGCCAGCCATAATTCCTTGCCTATGGGGTCAGCAGCACATCCTTTCTGGGAACATAGGTGGACTAACCCTATTGGGATGAGATGGTTTCTCAGATAGCCTGAACCAATGGTGGGATTCAAATTTTTTTGCTACTGGTTCTGTGGGTGTGGCGTGGCGTGGCGTGGCTTGGTAGGTATGGCAGGGGAAGGATACTGCAAAATCCCTATTCCCTCTCCACTCCTGGGGGAAGGATACTGCAAAATCCCTATTCCCTCTCCACTCCTGGGGGAAGGATACTGCAAAATCTCCATTTCCACCCCACTCCACTAACCTGCTTTCCAGCTCCGTTCTCCTGTGCAGGGCAACAAAAGAAGACCCATCCGATCAGCTGGGACACCGATCAGCTGGGACTTGGGAGGCAGCAAATAGATGGGGATGGAGCCAGAAGCAAACTGGCAACCAGTGGATATCAGGTAAGTGTGACATTTAAGTATGCAAATGCTTTCCTGGCTTTTTAAAAGACAATTGAGCAGGGAAAGAGGATGTTGCAAGTGAAAGACTGTATCGTGAACACTTTACATAGTTCCAACTCACCAAGCAACCACAGTTAGCAATACATTTACTTTTCTTAGAAAAAGCCTCTTATTGCTACTTATTTAAATGTGTGAATTCAATAAGCATTGTCCAAAAATAAAATTCTGGGGTTACCAAACATTCAATCCTACAGAATTTCTTCAAAATTAACAAATCTTCATTTTTAGGTTTGGCAAGAAAGCATCTTTTGACAATGTGAAAAAAGCAATTGTAAACCAATCTGCAACTGAAAATAAGATTGAGATTGTAAGATGTTTTAGGTGCAGTCCTAACAAAATATAACATGCAATTCCCTGCTTTGCAAAGCTCAAGTTTTGCAACTCACCTTTATAGTAATTAGATTTAGTTGCTTTTAGCAGAGGTGTAGAGCAAGTCTCTAGATGCTGTGCTCAAAGACCCATTACTGACGGTAGTGCAATCCATCATATATATTGCTGCAATCAAGTGAAACTTTAAGACATGACAGCTCATATATACAATATTACCATTGACATTTTACTGTCATTATAACGTTTATGTAGCCTTCTGTAAAATATGCCATTTGAAATTTATTTATATACCTAATTTGTTTTGTCAGTATAGGAACTTCAGCTGTCTAACTATTCGTTTAGCATAAGCATATACTCTTCGCCCTGTTTGTTTTACATTCTCAGCAATATCTATGATTTTAAATTTGTAGCCTTGATTTCTGCAATCATTTCACATTTCTACTTACTCTAAGAATCCTTGGACCCAGTGTTTGTGAACTGAAATGAGGCCAGCATTTTCCTTTCTATCTTTCTTGCAGCTGAAACCATAGCTTTAGGTTAACCTTTTTATATTAGAGGAAGTCTGTTTTACTATATAAAGAGTTTGCAACTCGGTAGCTTTCCAACTCAAACTCTAACAACCAATGTTCCCTCTAATTTTTTTTCAGTGTGAGCAGAAAAGTATAGTGTTTGAGCGGCATATTTTCATGCCTGAGCACCTGAATTTTTTTCACAGATGTCACCTAAGACAACAACAAAATCAGTATTATTTGAAACTCATGTATGTTTATTTATGTTTATTCAAGGTACCCGCTTAATTAAAAGTGTTATATAATATCAGTATCACTTAACAACGCTCCTGCTTAGCAACCAAAATGTTGGCTCAGAAAGTCTGGCATTTGAAGCACGCAAGTCTTGAAGCTGTTGTTACAAGACCCTTGCACCCCTAACCCTTTAGGGGAAAAAAACCCCAGGGGTCTTCAAACGTGACAGCTTTAAGACTTGTGGACTTCAACTCCCAGAATTCCTCCCTAAGGGGAATTATATATGTGGACTGTTTCATAGTTACATTAGATAACTACATTGTTAGAACTTAGCACAAAAGATACCTTTTATCTGAAAATCCAAATAGAGTAAACCTGCTATTATCCCAGAGCACTAATGTCATTTGTCCCAATCTGTTTTACGAGTCTGTATTAAAATAGATAGAAATATTTTCACTAAATTTTATAGATCTATATTTCAGGAACCTATCAGAAGTTAGGGCAAGATAAGAGTGGAAGAATGAATTTTGTTGCAGGTCATGGGGATTTTTTCAGCATCTTAAAAGTGGAGCGCATGTGCATTGAACTAGCAATACCCATTTAATAACAAAAGGAAATGGCTGAATTAAATTTGGTAAAGTTGCAAGCGAGCTGTAAAAAGCTTGTGGTTTTAAAAATCAGAGAATCAGAAGGGATACTGGAGGTCTTCTAGTCCAGCCCCTTGTCCAAGGCAGGAGTCTTTATATCATTTGAGACAAATGGCCATCCAGTCTTTTGAAAACCTGTAGCAAATGAATTAAGATTCCATTGATTTTAATTGTTCTTACTGTCAGATTTCTCCTTATTTCCAGCTTGAGTCTCCTTCTGACAAGTTTCCATTGCTTCTTGTCCTGTCCTCAGGTGCTATTGATGCCACCTCCTCCTCCTCCTCCTTCAACAGCACCAACACATTTGCTGCCCAGCGCTGCGGCTGAGGTGAAGCCACCAAAGCTCCCGCTGGCGCCCCCGCAGCGTTGGGCGGAAATCCGGCAGTGCTGTTGGAGGAGGAGGCGGCAAACCAGCCTGCCACCGCCGGCCACCGCCAGCCCCACCGCTCTTCCCGCCCCCTTCCCAGCCCCACAGTCCAGCGGTCACAGCAGAAGCAGCCCCGGGGCTCCGCTGCCGCTCCCCGCATTTTCTGGACGGGGTTTTACAGGAAGGAATCCCCTTTTGAAGAGCCGTGCTCTTCAAAACAAGTCGGGGAGGTCCTTTGCAGGCGGCCAGTTCTAGCCGCCTGCAAAGGACTTCCCCACGTTTGCTTTAAAGAAATCTTTGCGCGGCAGTTAGAAACTGCTGTGTGGGGGTTTCTTTCCACGTGCGCGGCCACGCAGCCGCGCACCTTAGAGGGAACAGTGCTAACAACCAAAGGGATTAAGCAAGGTTGCATTTTAGCTCCTTCTCTGTTTAACATCTATATAAATTCTCTTCTGACATGCCCACAGGGAATAGATTGTCCTGCCCCTAAACTGACAGCCAAATCCTTTTTCTGTTCTGCTACATGGGGATGATGTTGTCATCTTGTCATTACCCCAGATGGGCTAAAGAGACTCCTGAAGTCCTGAAGACAACCAAAAGGAGAGAGTAGTTATGAACCACCGTAAGACAGAAGACACAGTCTTTTGTAGAATAAGAACAAGATATATAACTGGTTAATTGACATCCATGACACAGAACAAGTTAAGTGCTTTAAATACCTTTGTGTTGTTTTGCAAGCTTTTAAAAGGAAATCCCTCATCTCAGTTATGTCTCCTCCGTGGCTCACAAAAGTGCCACAGCAATATTAATATTCCACTGAAACTTCATTCGATAGCTATCAAATCTTTTTGTTGCAAAATCTGTTTCTCAGTTATTACGTAGGGATTCCTATGGTGGTATCCTCTACTTATAGGCTTCTTGAAAAAAATATTCAGCCACATTTCTTAAGCCCTCTTGTTGAAATCCCCAGATGACAACTAAATCAAAATCAAAGGCCAAACCCAGCTAGTAATTCTGATGTCTTGGATGAAGCCTAACCTTTTGCTAGTGAAATTACTGCTACTAGTACTAGCTAATAATGTCAACTTCCCCCAGCAAAAGAATATTAAAATTAAAGGAATAGAGAGCTAGTTTGGCCTGGTGGTTAAAGCACCAGGGTAGAAAGCACGAATCTATGAGTTCTAATCCCAATTTAGCAATGAAAAGACAGCTGGGTGATCCTGGGCCAGTCACTCTCTCTCAGCCAAGCCCATCTCACAGGATTGTTGTCGTGGGGAAAATAGGAAAAAGGAGTCTTAGGTATGCTCGTCACCTTGAGTTATTTTTAAAAATAATAATAGCAGGAAATAAAGTAAATGGTACTCTGAACCATTAAGGATAAGAGTAAATGTAAGGCAAAGGGACTCAGTGGTTTAGTGGCTAAGACGCTGAGCTTGTCGATCAGAAAGGCCGGTAGTTCAGTGGTTCGAATCCCAGGCGCCGCATAACGGAGTGAGCTCCTTTACTTGTCCCAGCTTCTGCCAACCTAGCAGTTTGAAAGCATGTAAAAATGCAAGTAGAAGATTAGGGACCACCTTTGGTGAGAAGGTAATAGCATTCCATGTGCCTTCGGTGTTTAGTCATGCTGGCCACATGACCACAGAGACGTCTTCGGACAGTGGTGGCTCTTTGGCTTTGAAATTGAGATGAGCACTGCCCCCTAGAGTCGGAAATGACTAGCACATATGTGTGAGGGGAACCTTTACCTTTACCTAAGTATAAGGCAGAAGTTTAACAGAGAATATTCCACAAAAAATACTAGAACGATTGAAACCAGTCTTCAAGGTTGTATTGATCACTCAGATGCTGTTGAAGAGCTGCTCCAGCAGCCTATTTGTATTCACTCACTTATCCCAAAGACTGATGGGCCTTTACCTGGGCTCAATTGCTCTGTTAGAAGGCTCACTTTGTAAAACTCTTTTTCTCCAAGCTTTCTTTGTGTTAATAGGATGAGATCAAGTCAATAGAACATATCTTCCTATGTTGCCAGTTTTACATAGATTTTCAGTCTAGGGTGATCCAACTTCTTTTAATAAACTTTTCAGGGCATTCGCAGACATTCTCTTTAGCAGAGATCCCAAGGTCACATTTTAATTGCTAAATTTTGTCTTCTAGGTTCAAGTACTTGCCATATGATTATAACCCAGAATGTTGATTTAAATTGTGTATCTGACAGTGCTCTTATTATCTTTTCTGCTATATTAATGCATCCAGTGGTCACATTTTACTCTGAATTTGAATGCATAGTATTTTGTTCTTTGGTAGCCCTTAAAAATAATGTTTATAATGTGATGTCTATTTTAGACTTAGCTCTGGACCTCTGCAGTTTCTTTCCATGACCTTAGTGATGGATCAGTATATTGCCTCTCTAATGAGATATGGACTTTTCTTATCTCTTCTTGGATATTCCTGATACATCTTTGCATACAGCCCACCCACTTGTTTTTGGAAAGTTTTACAAAATGTCAGGAAAACTCATGAAATTAAGTTCCACCTATTTGGAATGTTATATGACAAGCTGTTGCAGAAGCATTACACTTTTTGAATCTTTTATTCTATTGATCATTAAGAGGCATTTGGAACTTATACTACACTTCTTCACTTCTTCTTTCTTGGTCTCTGCTCTTCTTTCTTCCTGGTTTTATTTATGTATTTATGACATGTTTTTCACTTTACATAGCCACCCATCACAAGTACATGATTCTGGGTGGCTTACAACACTCTTTCTCACAAATCTAAGACTACATAAAAATATATAGCAATAGCACTTAGACTTATATACCGCTTCCTAGTGCTTTTGCAGTCCTCTTTAAGCGGTTTACAGAGTCAGCATATTGCCCCCAACAATCTGAGTTCTCATTTTACCCATCTCAGAAGGATGAAAGGTTGAGTCCACCGGTGAGATTTGAACTGCCGAACTGCAGCTAGCAGTCAGCAGAAGTAGCCTGCAGTACTGCACTCTAACCATTGCCCACCTCGGCTCTATAAAAATTGGATTGGGAGACTACAGAAAGAATGGAAACTTTCTTCTTCTCCCACCTCTACCCCAATGAGACCAGAAAACATGAAAATGCAGGCTTTATATGACTGCATGTCTCTGTCTTAATTTATTTGTTCTTTCAAAGTTTTCCTGCAGTAATCTTCAAAGGCATCCAGAAAACTGGAGTTAATAGACTCCTTTTGGCACTTCAGAAAGAGTTCCAGCCCTTTGTTCATTTGGTTGTCTTTTTTATTCTGTAATAAGTCCTTTTTGAGGTGGGGTAACCGGCTAGGTTATCATTCTTTCCCCTTATATTTTTTATTGTTCTTGAGTTGGGATTTTCCATGGTTCATAGTGATGCCAAGTTTTCTTTACTTTCTACAGAATAACTACCATAAGTACCATAACCTGGGAGTTTTGACTGGCTTTTGCTAGCATTATTTAACCAAGCTTTCTATTAAGGAGAGCTAATGACCAGCTCCAGCATGTGTATATGTTCAAGGTTAAGGGTAAAAGTAGATAGGATGTTGATGCACATGTGGGAGCCCAAGCTGGAGTAGATCTTTGCTATTTTAAATTATGACCTGTGTCCTAGTACTTTTATCTACAACACTTTACATGTGTTTTCCCCTTCCAAATCATAGGCAACCATGCTGCTAAATTTGAACACCTTGAGATAGGATGTGTGTGAGGACAACACAAAAGAACAGTTGGGAACCACATGCAGCATTGAGAACAGAGGTTGCCACTTCCTGCTTTATTTCCACTGTAACAGCGGAAATTCATCCCTAATAATGCCTAACAGCTGAACCTTTTTTCTCTCCCTATCTGTAATGTATACTTTGATTGATTGTGAATATAAAACTAGAAACAGTTCTTGGAAAGTATTGAGAGAAAATGTCTTGTCTGCGTCATTTCCCAGCCAGCGTTTCCTGTTTGAAGAGAGTCATTTAGCTGAGCTTGCATCTTATATCTGTATCACTTCCATGGGTTTAATTTTCGAATCAATGATAACGCTGAAGCCAACTGAATCTTCTTACTGTTAGCTAGGCCTGTCCTTCCTTAATGCCCTCAAAAGTGGATGACTGGAGAGATCTGTTGCCAAATAAACTTCCCAGGAGACGAGAATCTGTCAAAGGTTTCAGGTGAATTTCACCTCAAGTCATTTCGGTTTTAGAGTAGGATGACAAGGATATTAGCATTTCCTGGTTGGCATTTATTAGAAGGTAAGTGTTTACTTGCAGAAACTGTCTGGGGAAATACAACTTGGCTTCTATTGTTCACAGCTAAAGATAATGGAACTGAAAGGTTCACCAGCAAAAAGAAAAAAAAGCAGGGATGTATCACAGTCCTTGGTGGGATTATAATGCAGACTGGCTTATGTCAATGATCTATCTAAAACATCCGTCTGTGCTATAGTTCCACTGAGAACCAGGATACTTAGAATAAATGTAATATATATTAAATTGCTTCATTTTGTAATAAACTAACTTGATTCTTTTTTTATACATTTGCACATTGAAAAGCTGGTGCCACAGACTTTGTCACTGTTGTTGACTCTGTTATTTGGGTGCATCAATCTACAATATGTCTCTACTGGCACATTCTTTTATTTCTTGCCTCCCACTAAAATGCTGAGATATTTTTAACCTGGACTTTCAGCAGCCGGTCTCCAGAGTCTCTTCTTGCTGCTTGCTCCTTGCTAATCTGGTAGACTATGTTTTCTGTATCAAGAGTGCTGTTAAAGCTACCCACAGTCACAAACAGATGCTTCAGACTCTATATAACCCTTCACACTGAAATCACTCTAATACTTAGTCTTACTTCCTTTCTTTAATGAAAGACAGGTTGGGATTTCTTTGGAAGCTATTACACTACTTGGGACGTGAGCTCTGCCTGTACCATATACAGTCCTCATCCTAACTGAATGTGCTTCTAGGCAAAATTATCAAGCCAGATATTTGGTAATATGTAGTTCTTCCTTAGAAAGGCAATAGGAAGACACAATTTAAAAAAAAATAGAAAAAAAGATGTTAGGAAGTGAGACTCTATCTTAATCTATCACTTCCTTCAGCTTCATTTACCTCTTGTTTCCAAGAAATTATGTTGAGGGAAGGTGACTAAAACCAGGAAGAAGATTGTCTACAAAATGCAACATTTTGGTGGTCAAGGACCACATATGTGAATGGGAGAGGATCTTTTTTTTATTGTGGCTATGTTAGCACTTATATTACACTTTTTCACATGTTGCCATTCTAAGAATGACAGGAAATTATGTTGTCAGTTATTAGCAATAAAATTTCTCATTCCCGCTTTCTTAGCAGAGAATAGCATACTTATGATCCATAATTTCTTATTGTTATCATCATTTATTATGTTCTGTTGAAAAAAATGTCCTTCTGGGTTCTGCTCCAAGTGGGGAAAAAGACACTGGAGACATGGAGGCTGCTTGGAAAGATGGTTTATTGGTGGACAGGACCACATGGCTTGAGTCCTGAACAGAAAAGGTGATCACATGCTTCAATGCTGGTGGAGAAAAGAGAAGGGAAGGGCTGAGATGCTGAGTCCCTGGTTTTATGCCCTCTCTGGCCTTTGATCTTGAGCTTGTATTCTGATTGGTTGTCAGACTCCCATGGGTCCATGCAGGGGCAACTCTCTAGGCTGTGTTTTGAATCCAGGTTTGGTTGAGTTCTCAGATGCCATGTGGTGAGTTGGGTAAAGTGCCAATATTATCATGCCTTAATCACATCCCCCTGGAGCGGATGGGGAGAACTTTTTATTATGTAAAGGAACTGGCCTTCTTAATGGCCCATTGACAAAAAGTGGGGGGAGGCAGGAAGCTGCAGGAAGTTTCTCTTTAAAACGTTTCTCCTTTTTCACATCCAGGGAAATATAATATTCTGCCTTTTCAATATTTCCTAGGATATTTCATTTTTCTGGGAGAGGGCTGGGTGATAACTTTCCACTGTTCTATTATTGTGGTTTAATATGTGGAGTTAAAATTTCCTTTCAAGTCATCTGGATCCATTCTGGATTGAGAAGGTATAAATTACACAAACAAACAAATAATGACAATGGTGTTGCGAATTTTAGGAAATGCAACAATGGTTAGCTGCAGATTTCCCTAATCAGATGCCCCTTAGACATGCTGGAGCGACAGTTCCCAGCATTTTCAGCATGACATGTGGTCTTGAATATCTGGGAGCTGTGATCTTCATGTGCATAAAGAGCACTAACCTTGGGAAAGCTTATGCTAGATAAACATATGAAACTGGGCAGTACTGCCTCAGCCTGCTCAAATTTAGATCTCTCGCTGGTATCATTGGCCAATCCCATTTGCACTTCTGATTATAAATGTCTTGAGACAGAAGGAGAAACAAAGAGCAGATGGAAGATGTTGCTAAAATGTATCTCAGAAGCATCTTCGTTAAGTTTTGGGAAAACCGTATACTGAGCTAACTGAGTATTTGGTCTAATGCAATAGAATCTTTGTATTGTAAATTGATTAAGTCTACTTATTGCCGGTTACTTGATATCAATTGCATACTACTCTGATCTAGCAATTAAAAATCTTGCACTTCACAGTAGCTCCTCCTGGATCATAGAAATGAATCTTATTTGTTCAGAGAGAAGAAAAGCATAATTTCTATTTGTAAGTGAGTGTAAACAAGAATGCAGAAGTTGGCAAAATCTGCAAAGGAACGAGTCAGAGAGGAAAGGAATATTATATTAAGTAAAATTTAAAAACTATGCCTCTGGCTCTTTCTGTCTCTCTCTTTTCAATTCAGTAGAGCTTGCCATCAACAAATATTTCCAGTTATAAAAAGCCTGTGCATATAGAAATTCATCTTATTACAGAGATGGCCTGGCTAAAACTTTCATTCTAGCATGTTATATTTCCATTCGCAAGTGCTGCATATTTTTAACGTCTAGATATATAATACTATCGATATCTTCTATTTTCTTTCATTAATAAAATCATCAATGGGTCTAGATGTTGAACCTGAGGCAAAATATTGGGAATTTAGATTTTTTTTTAAAAAAAATTACAGGTCTCTTTATGCCGCTTTAACTGAAAGATATGAGCTTTAATGAACTTCTGTATCTCTCCTTCCCACTTTCAAAACTTAAATTTGCTCCATGAAATAACGATTAGCATATTCCACAAATACAGTAAGTCTGAAAAGGATAAGCAGGAAGAGGGTTAATGTTTTTTCCCCTAGTACTGTAGTTTAATCCAAGTATTTTCTTCCCTGTCTTTTTCACTAAAGAAAAAGGTATTGAGAAAGGTGATCACAGCTAAAATCTACTGGGTCAATCAACTGCATTCTAGCTCTGTCCTTCACAAATGCCACAGCTACAATGAGTGAAAGGCAATCATATGAATGGCTTATAAAAACATCACGCAATTCACTTTTTTGTTTTCCAATTGGCTTCAAATGAAGTGATATTTACTTTGCTAAATACAGAGATAGGAAAACAAATCAAACCCAAACCCAAAAGGGATAAGCCTTTATTTTGAAATCAATGCAATTCTTTAAAGTCCTCATTATCACAATCAATGACAAAAGATACCATTTTAGGAAAGAAAAAAGTGATTGGGATTAAGATCATCAATCTAAATCCAATAGAAGAAAAGTAACAGATCAGTATTTTATAATTGTATAAATCAAGATGTGTAGGGAGAAGTATTCAGCATTAATACTTTCTTACTTGATTACTATTTGAATAATGCTATTTATTAATGGGGATTTAGTGATACTGAAATATCTAAAAGCTGGCTATTAAATTTCAACACCTGTGGCAAAAAATACCTCTTCAGTTCCTTGGTTTTGGAGCATAAGTGCAATATAACAGCCGCTTTAGACATCAGGGTTAGACATCTTTCTCTGGCAAAAGAAATGTAGCTTTGGACTGATAGCATTCTTAAAATGTAATTAATTTTTGTAAAACCTACAGAAATGTATAAACTAATATCTTCTCTTGCTTTGCTGTTTGTGGCTTCTGCAATTCAGAAAACAATATAATATTTAACCAAAGTTTGGTAATTATATATTAAAATATAAAATGTTGAAACAGTGGAAAAACTGTGCAGATTTTAATTGCAACTGTTGAAATCATAACACGTTGGGAATTTCCCAACAAATAGAAGATTTTTATTGTCCAAGCTTCAAACAAAAGAGAAGTTATTTTGAAGAAGTTGATTTCTCAGGCAGAGAGAGTGACTGGTCCAAAGTCACCCAGTTTGCTTTGTATCTAGTTGGAACTAGAAATCCCAGTTTCCCACTTCATGCCTTAACTACGACATCAGACTGGCTCTTGCTAAGACTTGATGTTTACGTATTAGAGTGCACCTTGGATCTCAGCATCTCCCTGCCTTGCCTGGTTTAGATGGCCCTTGAACTCATTTTTAAAAATGCCAAGTGTAGAATAGTATTGCCTTATTTGATGTTTTGAAAAAGTCTAGTTTGATGTTTAGAAAAATTATCTGGTTCTGGATGTGGAAGTCTACCAGGCTGTGATGCTTGGACCTGTGCCTGGTGGTCCCAACTTTGGATCAACATTGATCATGGTGGGGAATATTGCTATTTTGCAACACTTGAAGGCCACAAGTCCCCCAAACTTGTTTTATCCACTATGTTAAACTGGCAAGAGGAGTATAGATTTAGTTAGAGAGAGGTTATAACTCCATGGTCAAACACTGAGGTTCTGCATGCTATTTTTGTAGGAGACTGGCAAAACCAGGAGGAATTGTCAAGTAAGGAACCAGTGTGGAGTCTCTACATAGTCACAAGAAGTTAAAGTCCAACCTCCCTTAATCGCTTTTGAAACTTATCTACTTTTATACAGATGCAAACCCATTAGTCTGGGGACATTCCTGTGCTTAGGCTAGAGCAATAAATCAGTAATTTTGAACCCTTTACATGAGGACTTGATTGGCTGTATATGATAATTTTATAGAACGCAGATCAGCTTTCCTCAATTACTGTCTTCGGATATTTATTAAATTTGTATAGTGTGACAAGGGTGACTCTGATGGCTTCAAAAATTAAAACAACAGAAAGAGTAAAAAAATCCCAATACTATAAAAACTATTCTAAAGCCATAATTTAAAAAAAAAACCATTAATTGCTTTGGGGTGCAATTCAAGGTGCTGGCTGTCACCTTTGAAGCCTTTCATGGCTTGGGATTATCCGAAGGACCATCTCTTGCTAGTCACATCTACTCGAGCGAAGAGGCAGGGAATGTTGCGGGTCCCATCCCCGAGGGAGATGCACCAGGTGGGACCCAGAAGAAGGGCCTACTCTGTGGTTGATCCCTCTCTCTGGAACATCATTCCCTAGGAGATTAGAACGACCCCCACTCTAATACTCTTCCAGAAGGCGTTGAAGACCTGGTTCTGCCAGCAGGCCTGGGGAACCCAGAGAGGGATGGAGCCCATTAAATGGCTTGTGTGATCGACTGTACTTAATCTGATTTTTTATTAGTTTTACTGTTTTTAGATGTGGTTTTTAAATTCTGTAAGTTGCGTCGTTCTGTATTTACCATGGGCGAATAGGCAGCAATATAAATTTAATGATAAATAAATACCTACCATATTTTTGGAGTATAAGACGCACCTTTCCCCCCCTAAAAGAAAGTGGAAATGTTGGTGCATCCTATACACCAAATATAACAAATTTTGGCTTCCCAAAGCCCTGCCCCCACATTTTTTGCGAAAAAATGGACTTTTTTTTTGCAAAAATGCAGGCATTTTTGCCTTTCCCCCAGCCACCAGAAGCACTCTGCAGGCTTCAGCAGGGCTGGGGGGAAGGCAAAAATGCCCCACTTTTGCAAAAATCGCTCTATTTTCTGCCCATTTTTCGCAAAAACTGGGGTTTTTTTGCCTTCCCCCAGCCCTGCCGAAGCCTGCAGAGAGCTCCTACCATGTTTCCCCGAAAATATGACAGGGTCTTATTTTCTTTTGTTCCATGAAATATGGCCTTGGGCTTATTATCAGGGAGGGCTTATTGTTTTGGGGTTGCTGGGCAGCTGCTCCTGAAGAGCTGGGCACAGCCTCAGGGGTGAAGCTCTGCCCGCCCCCAAGCTCCCGTGGCTTGGCACATTCGGGATACCCCCTAGGTCAGTGCATGGAGCTCTGCCCGGCTGGAGAGGGGGGTTGCGCGAGTGCCTGTTCCGCCCCCAACCTCACCAAGCCCTTGCACAGCTCTCCCAGGGCACCACCACCACCTGCCGCCGCCACGCTCCGACCATAACTTCCAAACTCCAAAAATCGGCTGCCGAGTCTTCCAGCATTGGCCACTCTAGGAGTGCTCTCTATAGTGGGCTGGCTGCTGGAAGACTCTGTCCGGAAGACTCTCTGTCCAGCAGCCGGCCCACCATAGAGAGCACTCCTAGAGCGGCCGATGCTGTAAGACTCAGCCCCGAGTTTTGGAGTTTGGAAGTTATGCTTGGAACGTGGCGGCGGCAGGTGGTGGTAGTGCCCTGGGAGAGCTGCGCAAGGGCTTGGTGAGGCTGGGGGCAGAACAGGCGCTTGCACAACCCCCCTCTCCAGCTTGGCAGAGCTCCATGCACTGACCTAGGGGGTATCCTGAATTTGCCAAGCCGCGGGAGCTAGGGGGCGGGCACAGCACCACATGGCTTGGTGCCTTAGGCATACCCCCTAGGTCAGTGAATGGTGCTCTGCCCGGCTGGAGAGGGGATTTGCCAGGCAGCTGCTCATGAGCATGATTATCTCATGGCTGCTTCATCCCTCAGGCTGTACCCGGCTCTTCGGGACTGCAAGGGAGCAGTCGCCCAGCAACTCCTCCCTCTGGCCAGGCAGAACACCACTCCCCAACCTAGCGGCAGGGAATTCTGAGACTTGCAGATTTCTACTATGGACGAATGGTTGCAGAAGTTGATGGAGTTGAATGAAATGGCAAAAATTGCTATTTTGATTAATGACCAGAATACTTTTGTTTCCACACGGAGACCACTTTTGAACTTTGTGCTTGAAGTGGAAAAGAATGAAACTTTGATTTTTACCAATTAGACCAACAGATCCTTATAGAAATGGATAGTTTATATTATTATGAAAAAACAAAAAGTTGTGATTTGATGTTAATGCCTTATTTCACTGCAACAGAGAGAATCAGAAGTCAATGCTTCTTTTTCTTTTTCCTAATTCTTCCTCCCTTTCCTCCCCCCTTCCTCCCCATTGTTTCCTATTTACTTTAGTATTTTGTATCTTATGTTATCTTATAACTCAATAAAAATGTTAAACTAGAGACTTGCAGTTTTATTATATCTGAAAGAGAAGGCTGTATCAGACAGTACTGCTTATTCTTACTTGGTACAAGGCAGTTTTCTAGGTGTTCGAATCCAGGCCTTCTGTTCAGGATGCTGTACTTTCCTGCTCTTTATACTGTATTTTGACTATAGGTGAAAGTGGATAAATGGGATTATGCAAAATGCACCATGCAAAATAAAAATGATAACCCAAAATAGTAATACATAATGCACATTGTCTGCATTCTCTCTACCTTTGCGAAATACAACAGCTATAAAGTTGTTAACAGCAAAAGCAGTAACAACAGTGAAATTTGCTGACAAAAATTTTTTACATTCTTTTTTTAACTGGCAGTCAATAAATTTACAGCAGTTGGCAATCTGTATTTGACAAAGTTGTTAAGGATACAGGGGCCAGAGCTGCTATGATTTGCAAGTCTAATAGTTACTCTGGATATAATGCTCAAATGACTTTTTCCTAAACTTTTGGTTTGTCCCATTAAATTAATTTTCCTCTTGATTCACAAGATGACACTGCAACTCTCAGTGGAATATTTGGGAACAAATGTAGATTGCAAGGAGCATGTATTATTTATAAGGTACTGGGGATGCAGATATTTAAACAGAATGAAATAAATGATTATTCAGTGTTCAGAAACAATGAGTCCCCAATCAAGTCTAAGGAAGAAAAAATATAAATGAATAAATGAAAACAAAATTACAGGAGTCTTTATACTGTCTTTAGAAGCAAAACTGCACAAGGGTCTGATTTTATTAAGCTATGGGAACTGGGAGTTCAGTTCCTTATTTGTTTCCTTATTAGAATTACAATACTTTACATTATAGTGTTATACCAATAGTGGGAGCACTAAACTAATTGGAGCTGATTTTGGAAAAACTAAGCAAACATGGTATTTAGTACTTGAAGAGAGAGCCCCAGGAATTCTTGAGACTGTAGATTAGATTAGGAAACTGGAAAAAAATCTGAAAGTAATTGCAAACCATTTCCATACCATTGCCCCCAAAACAATATGGACATGTTTGTGACATATTCCACTGGGTAGATCAGATCAGAAAATCAACTCCATAAGAAGGCTAAAACTATATTTATTGAGACTAACTACAATAATTATAACAACAGAATCCGGCAACATTCTGCTGTACTTCCCCTCTTTCTTCTACTCTTTTGCCTGAGTTGCTTTCAAGCAATGCCATTTTGCTTTGGACTTAAGATTGCTTGCTTAGGCAAATTCTTACATATTTCCATTAAGATCATCTTCCTTGCTAGTACAGGATCAAACACAGAACTCACTCAAATCTTATAGTCTCACAATTGCTTGACAATGCCAGTTTCTTTTGCCACTCCTAACCAGGCTACAATTGCACTGGCTTCCATATTTAGCCTGCTTATGTTAAGGACTGTCATTCTGTCCCGGGACTGCTAATGGAGCAGGCAGGATGTTGTGCATGAACTGCTGAAGATCTCTCATTGTGATAGAAGACCAAGGAAAAGGCAGTGGACAGCCACACAGGGCATTCTCCCGTGCCCTGCCTAGCATCAATTGCTCCATTCATTGTAAAACCACATCCATTATAGCCATTTAAAGCCTTTTGGTTCTTATCCAAGGATAAAAGCAACCTGCAGGGACCAGCCTTCCTAGGAATCCTCCATTTGAAAATGAGACGGTAAGTTTCAGCAACTTGCAAGGACAGCTGAAAACCCCAACTCTCTCTATGACTGTTTCTTCCCTCATTGTTCTCCACTTTGAGGTCAGTTCATTGGCTCTTCACCTGCATTTCTACTGCACCATGACTTCATCCATTTCAGTCTGTCCCTGCAATGAAAACAATAAAACTACTTTGCATTTTGAATTAAGTCATTAAATGGAAGAAAGACACATTTTTAAAAAGGGGTGACTCCCAGCTTAACTCTTCTTAGCAGGTGAGAGGATGATGGTTTTCAGTACTGTTTTCTGACTGTCCTGTGTGACCCATTTGTGATTAAGTCTTGTTTGGGGGGGGGGGGGAGACCAGAGCTTCTCATTTTCATGCTTCTACACCTTTCCTTTCTCTAACTCTGCTCCATTTGCCGTTAAGTGCTTCTACTCTGTTGCTTTCAAGTCATTTAAACTGCTTTCTCACATTCTCAAATTCTCAACAGAGCTTTCATTGCCACAAAATACATATATAAATGCATAAAACAGGTCTTCAGCTTTGTCACAAAAGCTAGCAATGGTTCAGGAGTCTGGTGGGTTAGTTCATTTCTGCACATGTGATTTGTAGCATCTTCTACAGTCATTCAACTAACAATGTACCAACAACAATGTGGATAGATTTTATCTTCATTCACAAATGTTGGAGTGATGCTACCAAGATGTTACACATCTCCTCCAGTCAGTGATGGAAAGACACCCCGAGAAACCTCCATACCTAATAAAATAGCAACACTTAAGGTCATTCATGCAAACAAATGAAAGATTTGACACCTCAAAGCACAGAGGAGTGGGTATTGCAGAGTTTTGCATTTGCGTTTTTTTGGGAAGACATTTGAAAACGTCTTTTAAAAAGGCATAAAACCTTGCTGGAGTAATAAGGCAGTTAACACAACAGCAGCGTCTTGCACCTTCGCAGGGAAATTTAGCAGAGACGGCCGCGAACCGCCTGTGGAAAAGCTACCTCCAAGGCACAAAAGATCGAAAGCAGGAGAGCGCAACTTCAGGACTTCTTTCTTTCCTTCTTCCCCGGCAAAACAATGACATCATTGTTTGGCGTGCAAGAATAATTGGCGGGGAATAACAACGGCTTAAAGTTTGGGTACTAAGAAAGCTGCCATATTCGGTCATTTTTAGAGGGAGTTTAAAAGCCTTATTCCATCCTCCGGTGGGCATTTGCATTACTTCACCGACTTCGCAGCACTGCAAGCCCACTTTGCTGCGCGTCTTCCTCCCCATTCTGCAGAGGAGAAGCACAGACTCCCCGTCGCCATGAACGTCAACCTCGACCGACCGACCCCTTTATGTAACGTTGCATATGAGCGGGGGGGAAAAACCCCATCGTTATTAAGCATCACGGGTTTAAAATATACCAGCGGTCGCCGGGAGGTGGCGCCGTCGAGCCGCTTCGAGCTAGCGGTTTATTCCCTCCCTCCAGGCTCGCACGTGGCCCGCCGCCTCCCGAGGTGAAAAGCACCAGCCGCCTCGCGCTCGCTCCACTCGCCTTTTGCAAAGTGAGCCCATGCTGTCCGCGTTGCGGGTGCGGGGCTACCGTAGACCCAAATGCACGCTTTGGGCAGTTCGGGGCAGCGTCGGTTTCAGCAACAGCTCCCGACGCCGCTGAAACGAGCCGTCGGTCACGGGCTGCAGGGGCGAGGCAAGGCGCCCTGCAGAGGAACAAGTGGAAACGGTAGGAGGCTTTCCTCCCGTGGCGGAGGATGGCTGCGAGGGATGAGCCCAGTTGAGAAAAGGCGTGTGTGAGGGATGCCCCGTTATTCCTGAGCTGCTACTGCTGAAGAGAGGGAAGGTTTTGTGCGAGGTTTTTTTTTTTTAATCTGGTTCTGGAGGTGGGGCGCCGGGGGATGCCTGCACCATCCCAACTACGCACTTCTCTGCATCTGCTCTTGGATCCACCCGCCCCGTTTATCCCGGAGGTTTGGTGAGGGCACTTTATTGCCCCTCTGCTCCGCCCCGCCCAACCCGTTGCTCTCAGTGTGGTGCTGTGCTCGCCCTGGGTGCGTCATCCAGACAGTTGTACTTGTACTTTACTCTCTTCTCGCCTTCTTTCCGGGCTCTTGCAAGCCAGATCGTCCCGGCTGCCCTGCCTTCTCCAAGGGAGAAGGGTGCACCTTGTTATCCGGGGAAGATACAACTACAGCGGCCAATGGAACCTGTTTTGGGACGGGCGCTTCTGCTGCCGGTTCTTCGTGGGGCAAGGAAGCCACCGTTCTCATTGTATATGGCTGGACTCCTGTGAGCCCCCGCCTTTCCAGGATCTTCTGCAGGCTGACTCGGATGCCCGTCTTTTATAAGTTCCGATGTCACTTTCTATCCTTTGCCCCAGTCCCTTGAGTGTAGGTGTGGCTGCCTCCCTCTGAAGGAAGACCCCCTTGCCCGAAGGTGCCTCTGTGAAACTACAGAATTCCAAGTTGACTTTCGGTTGAACTAAGGTTGAAGAACTACTGGATCTCTCCTCCCCTCCCTGCCTTGTCTGCTCCCTGGGAAAAGATGTCCAGAGGCCAGGAGAGAAAGTGAGTGAAGGGTTTCATTGACCTCAGAATGCCCCACTTTACCTTGCCCTGCTCTCCTTTCTTCTGAACAAGAGCTAGCAGAAGAAACTTTGGCAGAAGGAAGGGCTGGCTTTTCTCTTTACACAAAAACTCTTATTCCTGGATTCTGAAAGCTGTTTGAATCCCCTGGCGACTCAGTTGCCTACCTGGCACAGAGGAGCAATTGCATTCGTCGAGGAAAGAGGTTATTTAAGGACCCTCAGGGATTGAGGGACAGGTCCTGCTTAAAGAAGAGGCTTCAAGGGGACCCTTGCCTCATTTCACCTGCGGATGTGCTCAGAGCAAGCTTGAGGATTTTCCCTGAGGGAATTTGGAAGCTTCATCTTTTTGCTGGGACAGGAAGAAACTTTGCCCACCAAAATGTCCAAAGTGGTGGCTTCCAGTGGAGCTGGAACCTCGGCAGCATCAGAGAGTTGTGGGGCAGGGCTGCCTGAAGACCTCTCTAAGGTGTCTGATGAGGACCTTCTGAAATGGAGCAAAGAAGATCTCATTCGTAGCCTTCGTAAAGCTGAGTCAGAGAAAGTGAGTGCCATGCTGGATCACAGCAATCTCATCCGGGAGGTCAACCGCCGCCTGCAGCTCCACCTGGGCGAGATCCGGGGGCTTAAGGTAAAAGGATGCTTGCAGGAGAGGAAAATGGGAAGTATGGGGGTGGGGAAAGCAAAGGCAGGATGCAAATCACTCTGCAGCTGTGTAGCCCCTTGCAGAAAATCCAGGAGAATATGGACTGCTATAATCAAAAATGGTAGGGATGGGCAAACTAGGTAGAGATTTTATTGTGAAAGATTGTTTGTACTTTTGTTCTGGTCCTCAAAACAAATCCCTAGATTTATGTTTGTTTTTCTCCACCTGACATTCTCCCAGGTCACTGGGACTAAAGCATCCAGAATTCCAGCCAGCATATTAGAAGTAATAGCCATAGGACTAGGTTAGTAAAAATTGCTGAATGCCCTTTGTAACTTCTGAATGTTGGATCTTGGGATTCTAATAAAAAGCAAATGAGCCCCAAAAGCTGCCTACTCCTACACAAAGACAGACCACAAGTTGGTGGATACTATGCAGAACTCCCCTGTTGCTTTAGCCTCACACAGCGTGCCTTCTTCCACTCTCTCACCCTTAATTATATGTGAAAATACAACCTTAGATAATCCACCATTGTTATTATGCCCTTGCCAGAAAATATTTCTTTGTACTCAGACTCAGATAGGTCACATAATAGTAGAAGGTCTCTTGTGTGTTTGCAAGGTACATTTTAGTTCAGTGTTTCTCAATCTCAGCAGCACTTTAAGATGCATAGATTTCAACTCTCAGAATTTCCCAGCCAGCCTGCTAATATACATTTTAATTATTACATGAGTTGAGTATACATGCAGATATTTCATTGCTTGTAAGGAGTAGAGTGGTTCTTTCTTGAAAACCTATACCTAGTTTTATTAATTTGGTTTACTGTAATTGTATACTGCCAGATTAAAAAGATGCTTCCTGTAGGTTTACATTTTAAAAACCTGATAAACCTAAAATCAAGATAAAAGACAAATTTCTTTTATGTGTGTATGTGTATGTGTTACACAGTGAAATGCACATCATTGTGATTGTTATGTACTACACTGAAAAGCTTCTGTTGATGTAAAGTACTAATTTCAATTTGTAGCTTATCCTGTCCAAAAATATTTGGATAGCATAGGACCAGGCCAGAGTGAAATAGTTTGCTGACTTGCTGACAATTGGTTATATTATGCCTCCGAGGATACTGTCTTCCGAAGCAGCCTACAAATAGCAGAAAGATATTCCTGGTTGTTTTAATTAAGGTATTCAAATAATGAAGTGTCCTTCCAACTGGAAAGTTGATGTCAAAGGCCCATGGGAAGGATAGAAGGCAGCTCTTTAATAATACACTCCCTGACTGCTGTCTTGTCTCCTGAGTCTTTTATACAGTGATTGCTGTTAGGTAGTCCTGCATCTGGAAAGGCCAGTCCAGTAGGAGGAGGCATTTGACCTCATCATAACTACCCCATCAACAGACCTCAGCAATACATATCTAACTGGATTTTGTTTTAGACCATTTCTGCAGTACTGCTTTATAAAAGCTTCTAACACCTTGCAGCCATTGTAAAAGCAATATTAATCCCTTCCTCATTATCTTCCTGAGTGTCAGGTTAGATAAACCATGCTATAAAAGACTAACCTAGAAATAACTTTAAACGGCTCCCTAAAAGTCTGTAATGGAGATAGTACTTTTTAAGTACGTTTAGCCGGTCTTGACTGGTTTGAAAAAGTTAAGCAGGATTGGAGATGATTAGTATTTGGAAGGGAGATCATAGGAAAATCTCAAATCTACAGATTAGGCTGTGAAGTTGAAGAAGAAGCAGTAAGAGTTTTCTGAAACTGATGTGGAAATAAAATCTAAGCTTGACTCAAGGGAGTGTTTTGATTTTAGTCTGCGGTGGGTAAGCACCAAAGCTGGTTTTAAATTATCTTAGGAAAGGTAAGCTAGGCATGGTCTTGTTAATTCTTAGTTGGGAGAATACCAATACATTCCAGGGGGATAGCCTTGACTGGGGAGTCAAAACAACACCCCAGAAGGTTCCTGTAGCAAAAGGATATGTCTGGGAAGTCATCAGGAGTTGAAATTTGTTTCAGGGCGTTTTTTTCCCTCTGTGTGTATCTACATTATTTTTCATGGTTAAAATTAAATTTGTAAACTGTGCAGGGATGAGATCTATCTTCCCTCCTCTTTTGAAAATGGACTGATTGATTCCTTAAAGTTCAAGAGAGCTGTGTTAATTAGTAAGCAAAACTTGTGAAATGGGAGGTATTAAAATATATAAAGTTTTTTTCCCAAGGCAGCATGGCAATCTTTTCTATAAGAATTGGCCGTGTGGTACGTGGTTTGACTTTGCCTCCTCCAGGGAAGGAGAAGCACTTGGGAGCATTCTTAGTACAGTCAGTTGAAGAGGTGCTTTAATGCAGTAAGTGACCTACACTTGAAAATAAACTTCCTAGAAAATGTGAAGCTACCTATCTAATGGGTAGCAATTTCACAGGACTCAAACAGAGAAATGCCTTTCTATCTTCTAGAAAAATGTGCTCAGTTGAACACAGAAAGTGGGGCTTATTAAGTAGCTTTTCAACCTTGTGTGATAAACGAGGTAAGAATCACAGCCAGATGATCTACGACAGAGGTGTCAAATTTGATTTCATTGAGGGCTGCATCAGGGTTGTGCTTGACCTTGGGGTTGTGGTGGGTGTGGCCAGGGTGGACATGGCCAACACGACAATGGGGGTGCCTGTGGTGGTCTGAGCGCTCTCCCGAGCTCTGTTTCCGGCTGCGATGGCTTCCTGCAACAGCACAGGAGGGCCACCACGTGTAGTTCTCCTGAGTTCCGTTTTTGCTGGCAGAAGCACCGCAGGCTGGTCCCTTCCAGGGTGGTCTTTTGGGCCAGATCTAAGCATCCCGTGGGCCCCAAGCCTTGAGTTTGACACCCCTGATTGATTATAATTCTTATAGAATTAGTTACATTAGTTACATTAGATGATCTAATTCTAATGTAACTTGTAACATTGACAGAATCCTGCAAACCTGTAAGTACAATTATTTACCCATCTTCTTTATAGACCAAGAAACTAAGGAGATACTCTTCTGAGCCTCTGGTGCTACTCACTCTTCAGTTACAGGCTATGCTGTCTCTTATCTGACACTTCCCTGGCAACACATTTTTGCCCAGTCTCCCAAGGTCATTCCACATACTATTATATCATTTCCCCCTTCAGATCATCCTCTCCTCCTGAGTCCCCAGGGACACAGATTGTTCATTGCTGTGAAAACAGAATGTAGCTTTGTGGCACCTCTGATCTGCTGATAACTCTCCAAGACCGCAAGAGACATCCCCTAAATCAGGTGCACCCCTCCATTAGGAATTTGTTGGCCTTTCCCTCTCATGTCTGCATTTATATACAGTATCTCCTCCTCATTTCCCATTGCACCCTCCACTCTATACAAGAATCCCTTCTGTTCATTTTGTGCACTGCCATACTCTGCAAATCTGGTAGTTGGCATGCATGGATTTATTAGGGTATTGGTTGTGAAAACAGTGTGCCAGTTACAGCTCATGCACATCTCTTGCTGCCTCCATGACATTTCTGATTCTGAGTAGCTTTTTCAGTGCATCAAATATTCAACCCATTTTCCTCTGTCTACAGTCTAGCACTGCTTTCACCTCTTACTTTTCCTCCATGTATAGCAGAGTCCAGGAAGATGCCTTATCACTAGCAAAGATTGATGGAATATAGTAGTGATGGCGAACCTTTTTGTAAACACGTGCCAAAAGTGTGTGCACGTGCATAATAGTGCCCCCCATGTGCCCCATACATGCAACACGCCCCACCCACCTGCACAAGCATGTACGACTCCCCACACATGTGCACATGATTCCCCATGCATGTGTGCATGACTCCCAGATGTTCAGAAATGAACTTCCGATTGGCCCGTTGGCCCCGTTTTTCACCCTCTCCAGGCTCTGGAGGTTTTCCTGAGCCTGGGGAGGGTGATAACGGCCTCTCCCAGCCCTCTGGAGGCCCTCCAGAAGCCAGAAATGGATCGTTTCTGAACTTCCAGTTGGTCCGTTGGGCCTGTTTTTCGCCCTTCTCAGACTCCGGAGGCTTTCCTGAAACCCGGGGAGGGCGAAAATAGCTTCCCCTGGCCCTCCGGAAGGCCAAAAATCAGCTGGCCAGTGCTCATACGCGCTGAAGCTGATGGCTTTCATGCTGGCAGATATAGCTCCATGTGCCACCTGTGGCATGTGTGTCATAGGTTTGCCATCATGGGAATATAGGATGAAGTCTTCATCGATGCTGGCAGTTGCAACTGAAATGCTACTCAGTTTATTTGCTTAATCACTGAGACAAGGCCAATAAATTGTTTGTCTAGTTTCTTGGAAGATCCCTAAATTCTTTTGGTCTGAATGGACTTTGGTTAGTGTGGGCTGCTCCTTCCAGTAAGTGTCTCCATTATTGAACAATAATATTTTTTATTGCCAGAAACGTCTTATGGAAAATATTATAGTTTATATTGGGAGGAGAATTTTGGAGTAAAATGCACACTAGAATAAATCTCTCTCCTCGCCCCTTCTTTCTCCATCTGGATCAGAATTGCTCCTATGGCCACATCTGAAGCATCTGTCTTCATCACAAAGGGTCAGGGTGACTGAAGACTGAGAAGCAATTTTTTTAAATTCTTGAAATGCTGCCTGCTCTTGGGTTGACCAGAAGAATTGCTGATCTTTTAAGAGCTGGGACAGTGGCTTTACTTGGTCAGCAAAATTTGGGATGATTTTCTGAAGAAGTTCAGCAAAGTTCAGGAAGCATTGTACATCTTTCATATTAGTGTGTGTGTGTGTGTGTGTGTGTGTGTGTGTATGCATCATGATAACAGACTAACTTTGCTAGATGTTCTGTATGCTTTCTGTGGAAATTCTGTTGTCTAGATAGTTTGATTGAGGCAGATCAAATGCACACTTCTCTAGTTTGACAAAAACTTATCTCATATTTTTTATAGTATGGTTCTGATACATGTGACATGCGAGGAAATATCTTGGGAATAAACAAATATGTCAGCTAAGTACATCATCACGTACTTATCTAAAATGTTTGCAAATACCTTGTTTATGAGTCTAGAAAAACAGCTCCACAATAATCCGAAAGGCATCTCTATATATTTGATTTTGTCATAACTTGTATGAATTAAATATCCATGACCTTCTTTTATTTTGATTATGTTATAAGCACTTCTCAAGTCTGCTTTTGTTAAGATGTGTGCCTTTTGTAGCTGGTATATAATAGATCTGCGATAAGTAGGAGTGGGTAATGTCTAATTGTCACTCTGTTGAGCTCTTTGTTGTAAGACAACTGCCTCTTCTTCCCCAAACATATACATAAAGTAAATCCTTCCATGTTCTATAATTTCGTATAAGTTGTGATGGACCCTCCAGGAGATACTTAATGACCTGGTTTCAAAATTCCATCCTCCTCTCAAGTTCTGTATCTACATTTTGGGTACATGGCAACCAATACATTATTCGTGGCTGTTTGCAGTATTCCACAGTTACAGGCACTTAATTTTTCTTTTCCATATAAATTTGCCGCATAGCAAGCAATGGGTTTATTTGATGACTGCACCATTTGCTTAATGAACATCACAAAAAAGGTTGTAAAATCTGGTCCATCACCCCCATGACTTATGATTGTAATAGACAGGCTTTATTACAATCTACCTGTATTTGAGGTGTTAGTGATAGGGTAAACTTGCACTGCTTGTAAAGTGAAGCTGTTGTCATTTAGAGGAAGGGAATGACAACCTTTATTTATTTGTTTGTTTGTTTGTTTGTCAAACATGTACAGATAGCAGGTATAAGTATGAACATGGACATGAACAAAGGAAATACAAATAAATGGGGACAGTAGGGCAGGGATGCCCTCACTCGGAGGAGAGCCTTCTCTGTGGCTGCTCCGACCCTCTGGAACGAACTCCCCGTGGAGATTCGGACCCTCACCACCCTCCAGGCCTTCCACAAAGCCCTTAAAACCTGGCTGTTCCGACAGGCCTGGGGCTAAAGAGCTGTTGCCCCCGTCTCGAATGGTATGACTGTTGTGTGTTTTAAATTATGTATTGTTATGCTTTGTTTTTGTTTTTTTTTAAATTTTTTGTCTGTATTCCCCTTCCCTGGTTTGAGTTGTGAGCCGCCCTGAGTCCCCTTCGGGGGAAAAGGGCAGCATATAAATGTAATAAATTGAATTGAATTGAATGCACGCTGGTGAGCTTATGCATGCCCCCTTTACGGACCTCTTAGGAATGGGGTGAGGTAGACAGTTTAAGGTTGAAGCTGTGGGAGTTTGAGGATGCAACAACAGATGCATTGACCACTCTGTTGAAAACTTAACAACTGGATTATGCAGCTGAACTACTCTATTCCTAAAACAATGGGCATTTTAAAGGAGACAGTTAGAAAGAATTAGGCACTCTGTGTGAACTTTGATTGCCAACTGCAAAAGAGCCGGGTACTGCAAAATCAGTCCTTCTGTTCCTGACTGTCTCTCAATCATCTCGACTATCATTGGGCTTTCTAGAGCTTAAGTAGTTTCAGTTGTTAGTTTCTGTCAGGGTGGATTTGATTTAAATCAAGTTGATTTAAATCATGATTTAAATCACTAGTAAAAAGGTTTGATTTAAATCAACTCAATTTAAATCATAATTTTTAAAAAGGCACCTGTCATCTCTGTCCCGCAGCGGCTCCTCCTCTGACCTGCTGTTGATTCACCGGCAGTCCCAATATTGCAGAATATACAGCCTCATCCTATATAACTAAGCTCCATTTCGTGCTGAATAAATTAAATTATTAATGTATCTTAAATAGAAAACTATCTGTAGATAGATTTTTACTCCAAAAGCATTTTATTAAAATAAATTTGATTACAAAAATACAACTGAAATTAAAAAATAATTCATTGGTTTTTATCCACTGAAATTAGTGGTTGCCACAGAGTCTACAAAGCAGGAAGTTCCATCTTTTATCTGGAATATAACAGAAATAATTAAGTATGGTTGCCTGATTTTTGGATGTTGAAGCTCTCCTTAAAAAGTGGAGGCTCCTGGGGGGTAGGCAATGAAGTTTCTCTGGTGGGCTGCTTTACAGTAGTTGGGCACTTGTTGTCTATCTACTCTATTAATTTAAAGTTTGCCTTTCATTTATTATGTCGAAGGCTTGTGCTTTTACCAGGCATCATCTGGCTATGTGTCCAGGGTCCCTGCAGTAAAAACACAATCCCTGATCTCTCCTCTTTTGCTTCTTCTCTATGACAGGGATTCTAGGCAATTTGCCTAGATTCTCTTGAGTTGGATTCTGAAAAGGCCATTGGGAGGCATGATATGAGGGGATGAAAGGCTAAATATTCTTTCCCCCTTATTGTTCCTTCCATGCCTTAACTCTTCCAGTCAGGCATCTATTATTACACAATGTTGAATCAGTTCTTCCAGAGTGATTTGGGTGTCTTGCCTCACCAGCTAGTCTATTATGTCCTCTGTCAACCCTTCTCTGAACTGGTCAGTCAGGGCTAAGTCATTCCATCCCATAGCCAGCAAGTAATTTAAAGTCCGAAACATGTGATCTGTCCCTGCTTGAGCTCCTCTGTCCCTGCTTGAATAGTCATGATTCTTTGTATGGAACCCCCAAAGTGTCCTTTGAATTTACACATTGTCCAACACTGAATCGTTCCCCTCAGTGAACAGTATAGTCCAGTGTTTTTCAACCACTGTGCCGCGGCACACTAGTGTGCCGTGACATAGTGTAAGGTGTGCCGTGGGAAAAACACCCGCCGGGTGTTTTTGCCTCAGGACATCTCTGTGTCCCGAAAGTTGCTTTCGGGACACAGGGATGCCTCTATTAAGTCCCTGCGGCCCCGCGTTTACTTTAAAAACGCGGGGACCGCTGGGAGGTAGCGCACGCAGGGACGTCACTGATGTCCCATGCGTGCGCCCATAGCAACAATCGCGGAGGACCGGAGCAGCGAGGAGAACGCACGCTGTCAACTTGGTAAGTGTTACCAGCGGCGCGTCTCCTTCGGTGTTCCGAGCACCGAAGTGGGGCAGTACACAGGCATACAGCCTTCAGTAATACACTGTATGGCTGAAGGCTGTATGTCTGTGGGGGAACTATACTGCACCTAATGTGGGGGAATTACAACCTAATGTTGGGGAACTACAACCTAATGTGGGGGTAACTATACTGCCAACCTAATGTGGGGGAAAATAAGATATATGCAAGATAAGATATATGCAGTGTGCATAGGAATTTGTTCATAGTTTTTTTTTAACTATAGTCCGTCTGGTGGTGTGCCTCGTGATTTTTTTCATGAAAAAAGTGTGCCTTTGCACAAAAAAGGTTGAAAAACACTGGTATAGTCCACTTTGCTGTTGCGCAATTTCAGCACAAAAATAAGTGGGAAACGCCACTGGCCTGCCTTCCATAAATGGATCACATTGAGTTGTTAATGGATGGAACTGACCCTGGTCCTCTCCAAAGTTCTCCAGTGTGGGAAGACAGAAGCAACTCTACAAGCTGTTGCTCTGCCGTGGGTTGGAGCAAGTTCTGCCTCGGCTGTTGTGTTAGTTTTATGATGGCATTCTGAAATTTGCTCGTCTCTTCATCTTGCTTCCAGTGTTGCAACAAAATTTATGCCAGATGCCCTGCAGATAGCAGAGTTCTTAAGACTCAGAGACCATTCCTGAAATTTCTGCCTTTGGAAGAGAATAGAAGATTTACAAGGTGTCCACCTTGTCGGCCTCATGGAGTAATTCAGATAGAAATCACACAACCCAATAACTAATATTATTTTATTAATATTATATGTAAAGTACATTGACAAAATCTTGCAAGTCTGGAAGTACAACCCTTCCCTCCTCTCCTTCACAGTTTGAGAAATTAGAAGGTCTCTTTTGTGTCCCTTGACAGCTCACCATCCAGTTGTGGGCTATGTTGTCTTTTATCTGACTGTTCCCTTTGCTCAGTCCCCCAAGGTCTTTCCCACGTCCCAGTACAGGGCTGACCTCCTTTTTTGCCTAACTTATTTTACAAATTTTATGAATGAAAATTAAATGGGGTCAGGGAATTATGCTTTCCATCCTGGCCCATCTGGAAGAAGTATGGAATGTACCTTAATTTTAGTAGTGATACCAATAAAGTCTAGTAATTTCACATTGTTCTTTGAGAATATCCATCTAGGATCTCCCTGTGGCTTATACTATGTAATTGTATTTAGTAATAAATGAGTAATCTGGGAAAGATTGTGAACTTGGTAAAGGGTTATTAGCTTTTCTGCTGATAAAGCTTGTTATAAATACATCCTCCAAAGTGAATAGGACAATCAATTTTAAAAGCTTTCTTCACATCATGCTTTCATACCCCCAAGTCGAATTTTTTTTTTAAAAAAAGAAAGTAACAAAATGCCACTGTCACAACTTTTAGTAAAAATTTCCTGCCTGGTCACCTGGAGGCAAAATCAAATGCAAGTAAGTACAGCTCTGACTGATCCTCTGTGCACAGTCCTTTAAAAATAGACTCTTGATAGAGAAAGCCTTTCCGGGCTTCAGCTGGAAGTCTTTCAGCCACACTATAGTATGTCAGAGAATGAATAGAACTGCATTCGACTCCTGAGCTGTGGCTCTTTCCTGTGCTGTTGTTTGGGCTTTAACTTGCCTGATTTATGTCATAACTCAGTTCTTTTAATAGAAAAGTCTGCAAAATGTCTTCTGTTCTTCTTTTTTATTATTAAACTGACTCCCAGCTTCTGATGCATTTATGAGAGGCAGATTATTTAGTTTTAATCCAATAAAAACAATCAGGGAGACGAAGCTGATTTTTCTGGGTGTCTGTCCGTCCATCCATCCATCCATCCATCCATCCATCCATCCATCCTCTATAATCTGTCTTTAGCTCCTATTGATCCATTGTTAGAATATGCATTGACTTTTGTTCCTTTCCTTTTTTTAAATCTAAAAAAATCAGGCTAGGAAATATGCAGCTAAATAAAGAAAGAAGGCTGAATAAGAAAAACTAACCTCCCCCTTTTTATTTCCTATGTCATAATCACCTGTTTTGGGCCTGTTTTTAATTGGAAGTTGGAGTGAGATAAGTAATGGAAAGTGAAAACTAAAGGACAATTTGAGCAGAAAGATAAATAGAAAAGAAAGGAAAAGAGAAAAAATATTTCATTTTTTATTCTGCTTTGGGAAAAAAGGTATGTTTTGCATAACGTATAAAAAAACCTAGATAAGTTTCTTTCCCAACTAGATGTCTTCCAGATATGATAGATTTAGAGTCCTGGCTAAATACTATGTAGCCTAACACATCTGGAAGACTATACCGAAGTATTGGATACATATCAAATCCTTAGGGAAAAAATAGGAATGATGCCACATCTTTGCATTTAATATTCAACTTTTGTTAGGAGGAAAGTGTGGTAATGTTTGGAACTATAGGAGGCTTAGAAATAGGCATTTCTTGAGAAGAGGCTTTCCTTTGAAGCTTCTGCTTTATTTTAAATGGGACAAATCACCTATGAGTGCTAATAAGACATCATGAAAACAGTACCATCCAAGTTTTCACCAGACAAAAGCAATGATGGTAAAGGTTAATTCTTCTTTTAGTACAGAAAATAGCTTGCAGGTTAAATTCCTCCTTTAGTACAAAATATAGCTTGCATGTCCCTGTAAAGCTGATGCTATATGTATTTAGAAAATAATCCTACACACTAAAGCAAAATATTTATTTAACACCAGAAGAAAGTCTCAGGAATAAAAGCAAAAGTAAGATATGTCTTTTTAAAAAAATCAATTGTCTGCCCAGCCTTCTTCCCAGTTTCTTTTTACTTTCAAGACGAGGCATGGTATAAACTTCAGAAGGAACAATGAAAGAGGGAATTGATCCCAATTCTATTTTCTGTTCTCTTAATACCTACTTTTATACTGAAGAGAGAGGGAGAAAAGGATTGAGATTTTTATCAACTTCATGGCTGAAATGAAAATTAAATGCCTGTTATATGAGGAAGATGGGAAAGCTACACCTATTTTCTTACTGAAGATAGGCAGTTGAACTTAACTTTAGTTCCTTACCTCTCTCAAAGGCATTTTCAGTGAGTTTATTAATAGACCTTAGTTTGACTGCAGAAGTGTCAAGCAGTTTACAAGGGAGACTGTAAGTGATCCATTATGGTCAGGATTAGGTGATCCATCTGGGAGAAGAGGTGGTCCTTTTCTCCCAGAGTTCCTGCTGTCACAAGTCCTCATGTACATTTTCTCTGTGGGCTAATAACAAGGAAAGGATAACTAAAGCTTTTATGCTTTCTTCCACTTTCTGAGGGAGAAAATTGTCAGCAACATTTGTTTACAATTTTTGGAAAGACTACTTCACAGAATTTGTCTCCCAACAGAATAGTTACCCCTTCCTCCCATCACTTATTGTTAAATGTCTCTGAAAGAGATTGCAGCTTGTTGGAGACTATGATTCATATCTTAACCAGGCAAGTAGTATATACCGTCAACGAAAGTTTTTACTTTTTTTTGCCCTCCAATTTATTTTAACCCAGATTATTTCTAGAGCAGAAATAGACCCGGATCAGCATTGTAGTTCTCCTCTAGGGGCCCCTCGGGGAGGTGGGTAGGTGGGAGACGGGACGGATGCCTCCTGAAGCACCCTACTAGCAAAAATGGGGCGTGGGGGGCTGCGTATGGCACACCGTGGCCCATTTTCAGTCATGGCCTCCTGCAGCACTCTACCAGCCCCATTTTGGCTACCAGAGACACCATGGGCCAGTTCTTTGCTATTTCCAGGCCAGCCCCTTGGGCCAGATTTAAGCACTGTGTGGGCCGGATGTGGGCCATGGGCCTTGAGTTTGACATCCCTGTTCTAGTGTATCTCCAAGTTGATCCATTTGGATTTTTCATCAGATATAGATACTTTTACCAAAGAGTGCACTTCCCATCACCTTTTATGTCTTCCATTTCTTTTGAACAAATGGTGTACTTAGATTACTACTTTCTACTTATTGAAGTCATTCCACCAGGCCTCTGTTACTATACCTGTTGAATATTTTAGTCTTCCTCTACAAGGAATTCAACTTCATCTTTAAAAATTTCATATACTGGACTATGGCATATAGATAATAGAGGCCATAAACTTTATGAGACAGACTTCTTTCTGTTTTTTATTGAATGGTTTAATAGGACCCATTACAGCCCACTCTCAACAGTGCTCATGTCTTTATCTGAGGTCTGTATTTATTTCTTTGTCTCCATCCTACCTATAGATTCAAGGTAAAGCTGTTCTGGTCAACTCTGTTATGGTTTTGCCAAAAACATTTTACATTAAATATGCATTTCAGCCCATGACTCTTCTGTTTATCCTCTTGAAAGATGCAGCTACCTGCCCTCTGCCCTTCATTGTCCTGCCACCTGTTCATCAAAGTCCCATTTTCTTCCCTCAAGTGCTTAGAGATTCTACTTCATGTCTGAGGGCCTGCAAGCAATTTCTCAATATGATCTCTGCCTCTTATTTCTGATGATTATTTTTATCCCTCCTTCATATGGTTAAATAGTCTTCATATAATATAGTTAATATGATTATGCTGTAGATATAACACTTTCATCTGTAATATTAAAATTTCAATTTAGAGGTCTCTGAGGCTACTCCCAAGATCTGTCTAGTACAATAGTCCTCTACCTACAGCCACAGTTAGGGCGGGAACTTGTTTTGCCAAGTGAGGTGGTCATTAAATGAATTGTGCCCAATTTTATATATATATTGTTATGGTTGTCAAGTGACTTGCCATGGTTATTGAGTGAATCATACAGTCTTTAAGTGAATCTGGATTTCTCCATTGACTTTGCTTGTCAGAAGGTACCTGGGAAGGTTGCAGATGATAATTTCATAACCCTGAGATTCAGCAACCATCTTAAAAAGCAGGTTGGTTGTCAAGTGTCTAGATTTTGATCATGTGACCACAGGAATTCTGCAAAGTGCAAGGATGGACTTAAGTCACTTTACTATTGTAACTTCAATCAGTTGCTAAATGAATGAGGACTCTCATTCTCATCTAAATGCCGTTCTAAGCAGTATCTTGTGCCAGACAGCAAGTTGCTACCGCAAAGATTTGAACCAACATTTTCATGAGAGAGAGATGCTTACTTTGGTGTGTAGCAAAATGAGATTTCCCCCGTCTCTTTTTTTTGTTCTTTTGGTAAGTGCAGTCAGAACTCTGGGAAAAAAAGAGGAAAACCTGTGCCAAGGCTTTGGGGAGAAAAAGAGCACTAAGATTCTTCTCTAACTTCTGGTTAAAGTTGGACTTTGCAGGAAGAAGGATTTTCCAATGAATTGTACAGAGATAAGAGTTTTTTTTCTCTCTAGTGGAATAGATAAAAGTTAAGTACTGAGTTTCTTTTTTCTTCTGTATCTGCTAGTTAATGCTGCATTGTCTCTGGCAACCATTCTGTACAAGATCACTGATAGTATTTTTATGTGCACATCAGAATGGAAGGTCGCCAGCATCTGACATCAGGTCTGTCAGAAGGTTATTTTTTGCTGTATATTTCCATTGCAAAAAAATAAATAAATGATTTCTATAAATAAAAAAGTTCTGTTTTAATGTTGCCTGTTTGCTATGAGGCCCTCTCTCTCTTAAATGTTGGAGTTAAGGAATACATCAAATGAAGGATTCTATGGAAATTAAATGAGAGTAGCAATTACTACCATAAAGGAATACCATGATTGGACTAGGTCAGGGGTCAGCAAACTTAAACACTCAGAGCTATTTGGACCTGTTTCCCACAGAAAAGAAAACACCAGGAACCACAAAGGTCCTAACCGGAAGCCTCCTGTTCAATTTTGGAGCTGACCGGAAGTTCAGTTCCCCCACCATAGAGTCTCCTCCTAGCGCGGCGTACTTTTTCCTCTATCTGTCATAACCGAAAGCCCTATCAATTGTGGAGACAACTGGAAAACCCTCCCCTTGCCATAGAGTCTTCTCCTAGCGCACTGTGCTTCTCTCCCCCCCCCCCCGGAAGCTCCTCTTCAAATTGTGGTCCTAACCGGTGACGGAGCTGCAGCAGAGGGAAGAAAGAGCCGCTCCAGAGCCGGTTTGCTGACCCCAGGATTAGGTCATGTAAATCCAGAGGACTTCAAGTAGAATTTTGAGACCTCTAGATTTTATCCTGAGATCAGTCTTACGCTACATGTTCTCTCTCTCTTTCCCTCCCTCCCCCTCCCCCTCCCCCTCCCCCCAACCTCTTTCTCTCTCTCTCTCTCTTTCACACACACAAACATGCTTTTTAAGAGTCTTCTTGAACATGTTGAAGGAATAGGTAGATTTAGTAGATGTATCTCCACTACTATGTTGTGGACGTCATTGGAATAAAGATCACTTTTGGTGATAAATGTAATAGTAACCCTATATTACAGATTTATCCTCAAATACGGATTTGTTCTTCCATTGTAAGAAAATATATTTTCAGTTTAAATACGGTATTTTGGAGTGTGGAGTGTGCCTCTGAGTCAATATTGACTGCCTGGAAAATTCCCTGCAGTTTTCTTGGCAAGATTTCAGAAATGGCTTGCTATAATCTAAAGAAATATAAAGAAAATGGAGCATATTCATCTAAATGTAATTATAATATACATACATAATGATTTCTGCAAAAAAAAAAAACCACACTTTTTTCTGGTAGGAGAAAATTATCTTTACGACATGATTTAGAACATTCCCTTTTAGAAAATTTGGAATCTTCCCTCACACACAGCTGCTCATATACTTTCAAACATTTGTTGCTAACATTTTAGCCTGTAGGGGAAAATGTTATTTAAAAGAAAAAGATTGAACTTGCAGTCTATTAGCTAATATTTGCTGCATTGGTTACCAGTTGTTTCCAGTTCTAATTCAAGGTGCTGGTGTTGACCTTTAAACACTACATGACACGGTACCATAGTATTTGAAGGACCGCCTTTCCCTGTTTTCATTCGCCTGTCCCATCAGATCCAACAGAACAGGCATGATACAGGTTATGTCATCTAGGGAGCTACATTTTTGGGTCCTAGATGGCAGGCATTTCTTCTGTGCCCTCATGCTGTTGGAATCTTCTTTCCCCAGGTGCGGGTGGCATTGCTAAATCTCTGAAGGTCCTTCAATACTTGGTTGTAGCAAGGCTTGAAGCCTTGGGAACCACAGGGGATAGGTGAATCTAATGAGGTGGCTGCATTACTATTAACAGCCCTTCTCTATTATTCTTGTTTTGGTTGTTTTTATAGTTTTAAAATGTTTTTAATACTTGTTAACAGTAATAATTTTAGATACTTAGATGCCAGAGTCAATTGGATTGAAATGACTGGTTGTAGAAATTGATTATTGCTTGACTGATTGATTGTTTTAATTTTTCTGTACGCTGCCCAGAGTTTCTTGTGAGACACATAATATTAGTATTATAAAATAACAAACGGGTCTCCAAATGCCATTAAACTATAGATCGCAGGTTCATTCATGCTGGTTTCACTGCTGGGAGTTGGCTGGAGGATCATAACTTCCCTATCTTTGTACTAAAATTAGGAAAGACAAGAAATAATGATTTACAAAGAAAGTAACATAGTTCATGAGAGAAAAGAAGATTTCCTAAAAGAATGGACATGGTGCCTAAGAATTTAAATATTCAGCAATCTTGCATAGGCCTTGAATAAATGCGGCATTGCTAACGTAAACTATTTATAATGTCCTTTGGAGTTTCTGCTGTTAACAATGTTACCTTATGCAAATGTTGATTAGATTTGGTTTTTTGTGTGTGTTTTGTAGGATATCAACCAGAAATTGCAAGAAGACAACCAAGAGCTGCGAGATCTTTGTTGCTTCTTGGATGATGACCGGCAGAAAGGCAAAAAAGTATCCCGCGAATGGCAGAGGCTTGGGAGGTATAGCGCTAGCATGATGCATAAAGAGGTTGCCTTATATTTGCAAAAGCTGAAGGAACTAGAAGTAAGGCAGGAAGAAGTTGTGAAAGAAAACTTGGAGCTGAAGGAGCTTTGTGTCTTGTTGGATGAAGAAAAGGGTGGTGTTGCTGGCTGCCGAAATTCAATTGATAGTCAAGCCAGTCTTTGCCAATTAAATGCCACAAGTACATTCATCAGGGATGTTGGAGATGGGAGTAGTACCTCCAGTACTGGGAGCACTGATAGTCCTGATCACCATAAGCACCATTCAAGCTCAAGTCCTGAGCACCTCCAGAAAACAAGGAGTGAGGGAAGTCCTGAGCATCAAAAGCACCGGAGTGCTAGCCCTGACCACCTCCACAAACCTCGAAGTTCTGGAAGTCCTGATCACCAGAAGCATCTGAAAGGACCAAGTCCAGAGCATCATAAAACCCTAACCAAAGGTACTTCAGAGCAGCAGAAGCACAGTTGTAGCAGTCCAGAAACACTGCCAAAGCACATGTTGAGCGGGAGCCCAGAACACTTTCAAAAGCATAGGCCTGGGAGCAGTCCAGAACATCAAAAGCACAGCAGTAGTGGAAGCCCCGAACTTCTTCAAAAGCATGCTCTGAGTGGAAGCTCAGAACACCTCCAAAAAGTGAGGGGCACAAGTCCTGAACATCTCAAACAGCATTACGGGGGAAGTCCCGAGCATCTCAAACATTTGGGCAATGGCAGCAGAGAAGGCACCTTAAGGAGACAAGTTGCAGATGATCTGTCACCCCATCACAGGGGCCTCTACAATGGGATGAATGGTGGGTCTTCCTTAGTTATTTTTATTGATTTATTATGATGTTAAGGGCAGCGATTGAGATTTTTTAAATGATGAGCACTAATTATCATAAAAGGTGCATACCAAAGGCACCTTTTGGTACGTGGCATGTTCACAATGAAATTCATTTTTTATTTTTTCCTGGTAAGCAGGAATTGTTTTTGCATTTGTTCCCTCTGAAAAATGCAGATCAGATTGCAGGATGTTTGTAATAGGCTTCATAGTAATTGAATCTCATGGGCTTTGTGCGAAATTGTCTTACCTGCATGGCAAGCCTTGAAATAAAGTGGTGTGCAGTGTTTGAGAGCATGTAGACTTGCCTTAAAAGGGAGAGATAAGAGTGATATGAAGGAAAGTGTTCCCCACTTCTCTCCCAAGGAGAAAACTTTGAAGAGAGTAGGGAGTGTTTGCATCTCTTAATTAGGTTCTATTTTCTTTATGCTTAGGTCTTGGTTTGCTTCAGATACCTAATTGATATATATTGATACTAACTGATAATCTTAATAACTTTGAGGAAGGGGGACTATGCTTCTCCAAGTGCTGTCTCCACTCAGATAAAAACTTCCAAAGGTATTTTAGTGTCCTCATTTGGCAATTTTCTTATGAATGTGCTTTATTTTTGCTCTTGACAAATGGATGGCTAGCTATTGACATTTCAGAGAGGAAACTGACAGTAAAAAAAAGAATAGAAGATCAGGTATAGTTTGTATGATCCTTCGTCTAATATCCATGTAGTTAGTGTTCCTGTCTTGAGATGGCTGTGCAGATTTCTTTGAGAAAAAAATATAGGCAGTATTGTTTGGCTGTTATTTGGGGTATTTGTCTACTTGTAAGCTTAATTTCTTTTTTTCTGGGAATGTTTACAAAGCAAAAATTGGTTTGCTGGCATTTAGCTTTTTGAGTGCATTTGTGATGGTGGATTGATATTTAAATAGTTTCCTCTAGAATGCAAATGTAGTTTGAACTAGCAGGACAGGAGGTATACCAGGCTACAGAGGCACTATGGATCACTCTTAAGATATAGTTTGGACAGATGCAGGTCTCAATGAATATTTAGCACAATATGCTCCAGTAATTTCTAAATGTTTTGGCCCATAACAAAAAGGATTCAAATGACAAACAGGCCTTGCTGGATTGGAGGATCTCATTAGTAACATTTTGATTCTACCATTGCTGAGAAAATAAATAATTTTCTGATTGAAAACAAAATAAAGCTATTTAAAGTTGAAGAGTTATATTTCTGATTGCAGGAGCTGCCTTCTGGGGAGGGGTCTCTTTCCTCATTATGTACAGAATCATCCCTAATTTTTTATTGGCTGAACTATTTTTTTTGAACCTTCCCCCCCCAAAAAAACCCCCACACATGATATATCGTGTTTCCCTGAAAATAAGACTGGGTCTTATTTTCTTTTGACCCTGAAGTAACCACTTGACCTTATTTTCGGGGAGGTCTTATTATTTTTGAGGTGCAGGAGGCGGCGAGTATGGTCACATCAGGGCTGCTGCTGTGTTGCAATATTTTCTGAGAGGGCTTATTTTGGGGGGGGAGGGCTTATTTTAGCACATGTGCTCAAAAGCCTGATAGGTCTTATTTTCAGGGAAACATGGTACATATATAAGTATGTACACACATACACACACAGACACACACCTGTGTGTGTTTGTACATGTACTTGTATAAAAGCTACATTCCAGAATTACAGTTTTCAGTACAGACCATATATGGTCAAAAAGCAGATTCTTTGGCATTTTTTAAGATGTCATTGCCCTACCCTGATAAAATCAGAAACAGGAATATATATGGATTGTTTTGATTCATTCATTCATTCTTTTGTGTTTGAATCTACTATTTTTGTGCATTGCATCTTTCCTTCCACTGTCAGAAAGGGAAAGAGGAAGAGATGAATCACTCCACTAGATTGACTATGTAAGCTCCTGGAGATGATGGATGAATAGCTTGTTAACTTGGTTCAGATAGAATTAGGCAGCTTCCTAAGAACATTGGAAGAACTTCGCTTAATATTATGATATATGATATATTGAATAGCTTTTAATGTATGTAAATGTAATTGTATTAAATTTACTAGTGTTAATTTATCATTCAAAATTAAAAGGTTGCTTGTAATCTTATTAGCTCCAGGGCAGGTTTTTTTTTGATATAAATCTATCAAAACTAATAAGAAAGATTTTGTTGAAACTTACATCAATGTCATCTCAAATTTTATGACATTCCTCTCTGACTAACTTCAAAATTTCAGTGCCTTAACCCTGGAGAAGGTAAAGTTTAAATTTTGGGGGGAAGGTAATTGAAAACTTTCTGAAAGGTGGCTGCAGGAGATTATCCACTGATGCTGTGATATTGACCATTTCTTTTAGCCCTTTTTACTTTTTTGAAAAAAAAAGTTTTTTAAATGGTGGGAACAGGAAGAGAACACCCACTAGAGGCAAACTGCTGAATTTCCCATTCTTATACCACTTAGAAATGGGTGCAAGTTCTGATGCTATTTTGCCACTATTAGAGATATAGTCTGACAGTGCTAAGAATGCTGCAAATTGGATACAAGAGTGTTGTTTCCGTACTATGTCTTATTTACCCTAACTTCATAAACCATATTTGTTTAGCTTCATTTGCACTATAGTGTTGAACTTATCAGAAGCATTTAATGCCTTTCACCATGTTTAAGTATGTGAAACTACTTGTGAGGATTGGAGGCAGCATGGTACAGTGGTTCTGCTCCTTTTCTCTCCCATCAAATCTTATTTTGAAATTAACTTCTGTTTTCTAGGAAAATAATGTTCGTTCCCTATTTCTCTCTCTCCTCCTCAATGTTTCTTCCATCTGCACATTTGGCATGGATTGACTAGGTCAGGGGTGTCAAACTCAATTTCATTGAGGGCTGCATCAGCATTATGGTTGCCCTCAAAGGGCCAAGGTGGCGCAGTGGTTAAATGCAGCACTGCAGGCTACTGCTAGATCAGCAGGTCAGCGGTTCAAATCTCACCGGCTCAGGGTTGACTCCGCCTTCCATCTTTCCGAGGTGGGTAAAATGAGGACCCAGATTGTTGGGGGCAATATGCTGACTCTCTGTAAACCGCTTAGAGAGGCCTGAAAGGCCTATGAAGCGGTATATAAGTCTACTGCTATTGCTATTGCTATGTCTAGCTTGATGTGGCCGGCTTGACATCATGCACATTGAGGGGCACCTGTGGGGGACCAGGAAGGCTGGAAGGGGGATCTGGAGGTCTCCAGCAGAGGAAGGTGAGATCAGGGTGAGTGCCAAGGCTCATCCACCAGAGAAGCCTCGCTGTCCCTCTCAGGCCATGCGGAGAACCTCTGGATGGCAGCACAGGCTGCCTGGAGTCCTGGGTAGCAGAGGCAAGTCCCCAATCTGGGCCTCAAACTCCCAGGGCACCAGGATCCCGCAGTCTACTCTAGCCCTTACCTCCTCCCCAAGGCTGCTGCTGCTGCTGATGTCACCATGGGGTGAAGTTGGGTGAGGCAAGGTGTGATGAGGCGGCAATCTGTGAGGATTCTGATCATTAGCCAACAGTAGCCAATTCTATGTTCCCCTGAATAGTCTGTAATCCATAACCCTCTTAATTTAAAAAAATTAAGCCCATGCAGTCACCACTTCCTGTGCACATGCCCGGGGGAACACTTGTGCCAGTCTGAGCCGAAGCAGCAGGGGCTGGTCCCTTGCTGTTTTCAGGGCGGTCCCATGGGCCGGATCTAACAACCTCATGAGCTGAATCTGGCCTGTGGGCCTTGAATTTGACATGTCTTAACTATTTGATAGTTTTCTGGGTTCTGTTCTCCACCTTCTGTTTTTGTTTTTATTTCTGATAGAAGCAAGCATTACCCTCTTCTAGTCATCTCGTGCTCCGTCCATCTCAGAGATTTCTCAGAGGCAGCAGATAGAAGTGCTTCACTTTCTCCCCGTGTTCCCACTACAGCTATGCTGTTTATTGACTGTTTCCCCCCCTGTTGCTTAGGATCAAAGATGCTGCTTATGTGCCTTCCTCCATCTTCTGAAGGAGAAGGAGGTCAGAGATTCCCTGGACAGACCACATACATAGGTCCTACAAGAATTATAGAGTAATTAAAATTCCATTTTACTATTTATTATATCTTTGATAGATGTGCAGGATTGTGTGTGTGCGGGGGTGGAATGTATTTTCTCCTTGGCTATGAGCAGTTAGCAGTTAGTGTGGTCAAAGCTATTGCTTTTTCCTGCCTTCCACTTACTTTGCCTTGGAGCTCTGTATTATGCCAGGTATTTAACAGTTTAATTTGCTGCTTCTTCCTAGCGTTATGGTTTCCTTATACCTTCAATTTTTTTTTCTTGAAAGTTCCATCTCTTCTTCTTTTCTTTATTGGAAAATTTAAAAATTAATTCTCACATGCACATTCGCAGCTTGGTATCATTTCACTTAGTTTTCTCAACATTGCATGGCTGGCAACTGAACGTGTGAACCGTACCTGCTAAAACGTCTTGGATTTGAATGATTATTCAATGTTGCACTTAGAAATTTACATGGCTGAAAAGAATGATTATGGGCAGTATTCCCCTCCATCTGTTTGTTTCTCAGGTATATCTGATGGAAAGTTGTCTCTGGAAACTTTCTTGTAAAATTGCTTCCAGAATAGTGAATGTTAAAAATGCATGTACTCTACTAAATCCTGTTCCTTTCTTTATATGTGGCAAGGATAGAATGGAATAGAAAATATATCCATAGAATCCAAAGTTGGAACGCATCAAAAAGGGCACCACCACAGCAAGTATCCTGCAATATGCTCTAGGTTACTGAAGCATTTTATATATTAATATTGCTTCTTGCATAGACTAATGCGTTTAAATGATGCTTGGGCATTCTTTACAGTTCCCATGAGGGGAAACTATGGAATACTGGCTTTATGTAACATATCACATTTAGAAATGTATGGACAGAAATTAAATGTTATTGAGAATGTGGACTCCTATCCAAAATGACAGCTCTTTTTCTCTAATTTGGGCTGTGTTTTCCCATCATTGGATAAAAATGGGAAAGAGAGAGAAAAATTGAATCTTGGGATGGTGTTGCCTTTTTTTGAATCCATTATGGCATATTGTAGAAAGATGGATCAGAACAACTTGTAAGTACATGTCTTTTTAAGACAAGTACTTTTTTTCCTGTCTCATTTTGGATACCATCTATGAAACTCTTCAAATCGCTGCAAATCATTATATGCCCCTCTAGGATCATACAAAATGCTGTTTGGAAATACTTGACATTTGCAGTCATAGCTCCAACTTTGGTAAAAGTTGGGCTATCTCCTGGGGTGGTATACACTTCCCATCCCTACCAGTTTGCAAATGTGAGTGCGCACGCATGCTCGCTTTGCTTACATGCTGTACTTCTGCGCATGCACAGATTGTTCCGTGCATGTGCTTTTGATGAAAAATGGCTTAAATGGGATGCCATAGAGCCGGGCGTGGGTGGGCGGAGCCACTCATGATTTCTGCTACTGGTTCGGGAAATCCAGTTTGAACTGTTAGAATACCACCTCTGGCTATCTCTCAACAATCAAATACAATGGGCATCCCATAAATAAAATCAATAGTCTCAGTACTCTCTTAAAGAAGCCTTCTATAATTTTATTACAGATCCCTTTTGCTTGTCTGGGAGGGCCCCTTCCTTTCCTGTTTTGCATCTGAGGAAAATATAAAAAGGCTGCTGCTTTGCTTCTCATTCCCTGTTGAGGTTATTAATGAGCAAAAGTAAAAGTGCTGACTAACACTCTCTGGCAGCAATCTGGAGGTGTGATATATCAGGAAAGGAAGAGATCCTTTAGAGAAACAACAGTTTAAAGAGGCAGGGGTGGCAAGAAAAGAGGCTATTTGTGAGAATATGGAATCACTGCTGCTCAAAATGTGTGTTGCAAGGGGGGGGGAGATGGAGGGGGGAGATCCAGGTGTGAAATACTGTTCTAGTTTATACCCTCTTATAATAATAAAAGGAGTGTATATATCTTGGTACACTTTCAGGTAGACACTTTCTACAATTAGGATGTGTCTCCCCTTTTCTTTCCATGCTGCTAAGGTCACATAATCAAATTCAAATAGACAGCAGGCAACATGATATTATGTATGGTGCTTAAAATTTCCTGAGCATATTTATTTGCTACTTGGTGGCAGTGCCGGGTGATTGCAGGGAAATATTTCCTAACTAGACAAAAAGAACTTCTCTGAATCATTGACTCTCCAAAGCTCCCTTTCATTACCTATGTTTAAGTCTAAAGTTGGAGTCCCGCTGAAAGAAAATGGTAAATGAAAGGTTGCAGTGAATAACACACACAGGAAAAAAAAACAGGAACAATATGAAAATCTCCTCCCAAAAAGAATTTTTTTTGTTCATAATAGTATTAACTGCAAGCAAGGGATGTCATCAGGTCATATTACTGATCAAAGGCAATAACTCTTAATATTCAGAATTGTCATCTCCTTCATCCTCAGAACTATGTGAATCAAGAGAAAGGAGTGTACTACTTTCGCTGGCTTATGTGGTCAGTGATGAGCAGATTTCAATCTTATTACAATTGGTATTCATTCATTCATTCATTCATTCATTCATTCATTCATTCATTCATTCATTCATTCATTCATTCATTCATTCATTGTTCATCCAACTCCAGATCAACTTTGGGTGGCTCACAGTCATGACAAAACATCATAAAAAAAGGAATGCAAAATAATCAATATATATAATGCCAGAATGTATTTCGCTGTCAGGAAAAGTACTTCATGGTCTAGTTCTGGTGATTTACCACATGGGCAGCTGCTCTCTGAAGTGCATCGTCTCAACTCAAGCCCTGGTAGCTGCTGCTGTTTAGAGACTTCTATACAGTCCAACTTTCTAAGAACCATATAGTGATTTTCTTCCTTTGAAAAATATTTTTCTAGCAAGATGGATGCTTAGATAACTGCTCTTGCTGAGAACATGGGATAAAATATTGTGGCTATATTATTTACAATTCTACAGAAAAAGCAGCTTTTCTTACTTATTCTTTTAAGCGACATTTTCAGCATATGACCGTAATAAAAGAGAAAAACTGTTTTTGCGAATATGAAGTGAGAATTGGCCACTTGCAAGGAGAGAAAGCAAGCCTTGCTTTCTGCTTGTTCTTAGTACTGCTATCAACATGTTGTTTTCATTTTTTCCCCTTTTGTTTACTTTTGGCTAAGTGCCACATTAATTTTAATAATTCTACATAAAAGATTGGAGAGGAGCATTTGAAACCAGCACTTTGGGTAGCTCTGAGATTGTACATGCATCTTAAAAAGAGCCTCCAGATCACCATGCTCAGTGTAATTTCTTTCCACTTTCCATCTACACTGTATGATGTCTTGTACTTGGCTGGCAAGCTGTTTTGGGCTGATGGTTAAAGTGATAAATTGTCTCTTCCCTTTCTCAAAAGGGCCAGTGGTGATAATGCAGAAAGGACCTTTGCAGTTTTATCTCCTTTGGGCCATCTTTAGAAGCATAGAAAATAGTGCTCCCATAAATGTCCTAGAATTGGGTAGCTTTCTAAACCACTAATCATTGCCACTTCTTCAGAAAATGGGGCTATTGGTTTGATACATATTGTTTCAAAAGCAGTTTATTAATTCAATCTGGAAAGGTTGGCATGCCTTGGGTCCCTTCAGTCAAACAATGTCATTTATCAGGGCCCAGGAATTGTAACTTCTGCGTTGTGGCCCTCTGGAATGAGGTTGCCCCTGAGATCTTGATGCTTTTCTGGAGGGCTTTAAAGAACAAGCTGTTCTTCCAGGCCCAGGATAGGGTGACAGGAGTCCCTCACTGGGTGTAGCTGTATGTGTTTTTGTGCTACTGATCAGCTTCATTATCTTGTTTCCCCTTGTAAGCTTGTTGTGTTAGTTCTGCTCTTACTTTTTTGTATTTTTACTTGTCATGTTGTGAGCTGCCCAGAATTATCCAGGATTCGGACAACATCTAAATCAAATCAAATAAATAAGACAGATGTTTTTTCCTTCTAAGTAAGTGTCCTTATGATTATCACCTTATCTATATTGTAGGCTCACAAAAACGAAACAGGGCAGTTGTCAACACATTACTATTTTTAGTACATTGATATGACATTACAAAAATACCTGTTTTTCTACTGGCAAAGAAATTTGGTTTGCTTTTAGGAAAAGGAAACACATTTTTAAACCTGTTTTGAATTAGGCCTAGATTTTAATGATTGGGGAAGATGGACAGGTTTTCTAATCAGTTCTATCTCCTCGGTATATTATCTTTTAAATTGCTGTTATTGCAGTCAGGATTATCAATATGTAACAAATCGTATGTCTAAATAAAGGATATTGTTCAAAATCACAAAAGCAGATTTTATATCCCCAACACTTAGAACCCACAATTTTTAGATCAAAGTTCATGTACATTGCGTGTTTTTTATACCTTTTTAGTACAAAAAACCATAATATATAAACATTTTGGTGCTGCAGTGAGAGATCTGCAAAATTGGTTTTTATATGTTTTGTTGCTGCTGGTTGCTGTCCCTGAATTCAGTAATGTGTAGGTTGTTTTTAAAGGTACAGCTCGTTTTTTTCTTTCACCTCTCTGGCCTGAACCAATTTTTAAAATATTTCTATTTATAATGATTATGGTTCAGAGTGGCATGTATCCATGGTTCATGGCAACTCATTTTACAAAATTAATATTTTCCTGATATTGTGATTGCGCAATAGCCATCTCTAGAGATTGTAGAGAGATGAAAAGGACAAGATTGCCAGTTTGAACAGCACACAAAACCAAGGTTTCTCATATTATTTCCTTGAAAAGTATGGGATTTAAATCAATGAATTAGGGGAGTTTGTCCAAAACATCTGCAGAACTTCCCTGAAGAACTGGACTATTGTATACAGCAGACTTTGTAGCCAAAAATGTATCTGCATTGGGGTCCTGCTGCTGCAGCCATCTGTTTTCCTGGCAAGTCCAGATTTGCAATTTATTGATTTAAATCATTTACATGACTGCTCAACTCAGCCAAGATGACTCTGGGCACCTTACAAAAAAGAAAACACAACAAAACTAACAGAAAAAAACACACCAGACAGTACATACAGTACCTAAGAAACAACAATAAAGTGTGATTCAAACAGCAATAACACAATTGATCAATTGGGAGTTAAGCACTTCATGACCCAAACGCCAAGGGTCTTGATACTTTTCTAAGGACTGGCAGGATCAAGGTCAACTATATGTCTGTGGTTGTTCCATAGAATAGCAGTTGACACTGAAAACACACATCTCCTACTTTACAGAAAATCGCATCGCTTCAGTGGAGGGACCTGGAGTCCATCCTTCTAGTCAAGTATTGTATGTGGTTAATGATACTGAACTTCGTCTGTGAGGCTTTGTTGATGCTATACTTAGAAAATTTGTAACAAATAGGAGGCAAAGTACCTTAAAGGAACTTACCTCTTGCCCTTCCTTTACGATTGATGCAGAAAAGCTGACTGGTTGACCATGTGTAACTCCTGAAAATCTCTGGTTGGATCTGAAAATGGTTCAACCCACATTGGGAGCCCATACAACCTGCTTATTGGCTGACTAGATGGTTGAAAGGGATGATCTTTTGCCAGTAAAGGCGAAGTCATTTCATTGAAAGAGGATACAAGTATTACATTTTCACTGTCAAGAGTACAAAAATGTATCAGTTTTTCTTTGACATGAAGTTGATTTGTTCCTCATAAAAGGTAAAGCTGCTGCATTTCTACTGCAAACTTGAATGAATATTTATGGTAATGTAGGGGAGAGTGTATCCATCCATTATATATTGTGCATAAATATAGGTTTGGGGAGAAATACGCTGATGTATGCACATCTGTATATACTCATATACAGATCCAAGATCTAACACACCCCTTGGATTCCATGCATTATGGATCATGCTTTACACAGAAATCTAACTCCAATTTTTGATTAGTTATTCGCATCATCATTATCAATTATCATGTATTTGTATACTGTACTGTCCTATGCTCAAACAAGGAAAATTACATCTTAATATATATAGCCGAGCTGTGAACAGTTACAATGGGATTTTTAAAGTGTGTGTGTGTGTGTGTCTTTTTAAAAAAAGAAATCCTAGAAATCTGTTTTTTGGAGGCTGCAATTGAAAGCAAAAGATTATCAAGAAAGGAACTTCCTAAACAGTATCCTTTTTCTCTGTCATTCCTCTTCTTAAATCTGTAGGTTCCTAAGTATGTCTTTGAGTACATTTGGCAGAGTTTCCGTGATAATATTTGTTTCTCTTCTGTGTACCAGATCCGCTTCCTCTAAAGACTCTGAATTCAGAATTTGTTTATCCAGTATTCTATCTTTTGGCAATACTAAATCCCATTTATCTTCATCTTATAAGCATACCTTGATTATTAGCAAGGAACATTGTTTTGATTCAAATCATCTACTGAGCTAGAAGCAAAGGTAAGCTTTGAATTATGCTAATGATAAAAATATGTAGAAGAGATGAATATTTTGAATCTGGCTTTGAAAGGGTTGACCAAAGTCAGAATTACAACCTATTGGGAAAGTAATCTTCCTAATTTTCAAATTTAACTTCTTAATAATCTGGCTTGGTTCAGAATAGAACTTGCGAATTTTAAGTGGAAAACAGAAGCTTAACTCTAAATCACCTGTTAACAAAAGAATATCGATAAAAAGTGGTTACCTTTTTCCATGCTTAGTCCTACTGTATTGTCTAACACTTCTTGGATGAAGAACAATTATGTATTCACAAAATATTTGCTAGAAATTAACTTCTACATTTTTCCCCCATTGGCATTATTTGCCTTTGGCTCGAGGGTATCCACAACTAATCATAAAGATCCAAAAATGACCGAAAGTTCCAAAGATGACATGAATAGTGACTTCAGCATACAAACACTGCAATTATGTATTTATTAAATTTATATGATGCCCATCTCATTATCTGTAGTTACTCTTGGTTCCATGTTTTATATTGTGACATTCCAATACCCGACACAAATATTTAGGTTACAGCTGAGTATACCACTGAGTATACTTGAGTATGGAAGATTGGGTGATTAGCAAGCCTCTTCAAGTGGCTCTGGTTCCAGAAACTAAGTATATATCCAAGTTTTCCCTTCAATTATAATCTACTGTACAAGAATACATGTGGAGACACTGGACTTGCACAAGAAATTCACCCTCAATTATAGGAGCTCAACTGGGTGACATTTGGACCTGTATTTATCTCCAGCCTTGACATCCCCTTTATTTCATAGAATTTGGCCATGGATATCAAATGAAAGGAAGCTATCTTGAATTATTGAAAGATAATCAGAGAAGAAAATAAGTACATGGAAGCCCTCATAATTTTGTGTGGGTCCATAATCTTTCACCAAATTTGTAGTAGATGGAATTTCCGCACTGAAACTTCTTTAGTTGTAGGAACTCAAATATAGAACACATTCTTTTTATTTTATTTTTATTGTATTTATTGTATTTATTTTATTATTTTATTTTATTTTATTTTATTTTATTTTATTATTTTATTTTATTTTATTATTTTATTTTATTTTATTATTTTATTTTATTTTGTTATTTTATTTTATTATTTTATTTTATTTTATTATTTTATTATTTTATTTTATTTTATTTTATTATTTTACTTTATTATTTTACTTTATTATTTTACTTTATTATTTTACTTTATTATTTTACTTTATTATTTTATATTTTATTTTATTAAATTTATATTTGTAACATTTATAGGCCACCCATCTTACATCAAATTAACTCTTAAGTATAACTATTTAAAAGACCTGCATATACATTCTTAGCTTGCCACGATTGTACTGTTTTGTTTTTTGCTTTGTGTGTGATTATGATCAGGTAGAATAGAGAAGTGCAGGACCAAGAGGAAAACAGATGGTTGAGTGTATAGGTCAAGCAGATTTCTCTGGCACTGCACATTAGGGAACATACGTGTCTGTTGTTCAGGGATGGTTCCTTAGCTGATCCATTTATATTTCTGCAAATATAATGTCCTGGCTAGGGGGCACCCAAACAGCAAAGCACAGAACAGGAAGCCAGATCAACCAATTGGCACATAGGATGTGCATCTCCACACAGTGCACAATTGTGGGGATTTGGGAAGTGTGATGTCGGCCCATCTGCAGCCATCTGCAACCTATATCAATCCCTTTGCAATATAGGCTTGTGGCAGTTTTTTTTTCCCAGTTAGGATCAACTTAATTCAAAAAATATGAAATTCAATGTGTTCTGTGATAATGGTGGTGACCTCTCTTTTTCAGTTTTTCAGTTGCAAATTTAAAAAGTGTATTATTTTTACAATACTTAAGATTATTTTTTAAATTATTATTTGCCACTTCTGTGGACAGAATCTCCATATGTTTTATTACATAATTTTCCTCTTCATAGTACAGAGATGCTGTGACAGAAGAAGCTTCATCATTTCCTTAATATTGTCTTATTAAAAGCTCCTGTTGGTTAATTAGGGGATGACCCAACTGCTTGATAACAGAAATGTTATCAGGATAGGACTTTGGGATAGAAGCACAAACTTAATTCAGAAGAGAGTACCCAAATGAATTTTGAGGTAAGCAAAATCATTTATGTTATTGCATAAGAGGGGCCTCAAAAGATAATTAAATTCAGAGTTTTTCCCTCAAAAAAGAGGCTGAAAATCTGGGTGCATCTTATACACTGAATACAGCATTTTTTGCCTTCCAAAACACTACCCTGTTCTGACCCCCCTCGTCCTACACCAAAGTATGCCAAAGATACTTCAAGGATTTATTAACACACAGACAGGACCTTGGCAGCAATCCAGCACAGTCCAGACGTTGGCAGCAATCCAGCACAGATTAACCTTGGCAGCCTGCCAAGCTAGCCACGAGAGTTCTCCAGCTCTAGTGAATACGTTGACTCCTACAAAGGGCGTGTGCACAATCATTCCTTTTATAGTCTTGAGAGGAGCCTAATTGCCACCAGCTGAGTGCAATTATCTCCTGTAACTGCGTAACTGTTCCTTACGCCTATTAGCTCCCTGTTGCCGGGCATCTAGGAACAACTGTCTTGTCTCTTCCCCACTGCTCCAATGCATGATGTCACGATCACTCTCCCTTGTCTCCTCCCCACTGGTTCAAGGCTCAGGCGCCTCCTGGTGGCCAACCAGCCTCTCTGCGCCCTGCTCGGAGTCAGAATCCTGTCCAGGGTCCTCCACATCCTCCAGAGCTGACTCATAGGGCCCCTCGCCTTTGGAGTCTGGTGGCAGCTCCAACGGCTCCTGCTGGGCCACAACACTACCCGCTTCACCAAAATGGCCATGCATAGCCTTTAGGATGCTTTTAGAGTGCTCCTGGGGGCTGGGGAGGGCAGAAATGAACCCTCTTCAAAATCATAGTGCATCTTATACTCTAGTGTGTCTTATAGTCTGAAAAATATGGTATGTTGATAGATGGAGCAAGATATCATACTTAGTTTTATTTTTCTTACTGTATTTGAATTTCAGAAATAATCGGAGCTCTGAATTTACAAATATAGATGTACACGAGAAAACTTGTATGTGAACTTCCAAGGTACAAAGCCTGACAATTGAGGTTGCTGGTGATGACACTGTAGAATTAATAAATAATTAACTCCTAGTGATTGAATGGCCATGGCCATGTAGTTTTCTTTGACAATGATAGAGCAATGACAATAGTAGAGCAAATAGTTTGTCACTGCTTTTTTCAGTATCTCCTCCTCCAATTTCTAGACTAGTCTTATTAACCATGAGATTTTCTAGTGATCTCCCATCCATGTACTAATAAGGCTCAGCTCATTTTCTTCTTTTACTTTTGAGCCCGTTCAAGCCAGTGATAAGAACCCAAGCATTCTACCCACCTCACATAGCTACCCAGAAGTTCAAATTTATTTAGTTACTTTATTTATTCATCAAATTTAGAAACTGTCCATCTTCCTCACAGTTGGACTCTGGGTGGTGTACAAATGAAATAGCAAAATAACCTACAAAAGATGTGAAGACAAATCCCAGTACTAAAATGAAAACATATTCTAGGTTCCTTTGAAAGGGGGAAGCTGCATAGATCTATTTCCAATTTCTTTGAAATATAGTAGGGAAGTGCTGGATAAACATGAACTTGCAAGTACACAGGTTTGGATGATTTAGGTCTGCACTCAAGCTGATATATGCAGAGTATTGCTTGCGTTTTCACTCATTCCAGTGTAAGAACAACATTTTTTAGAGATGGTTATTTTTCTATTACATGGTACTCAGGGATTGCAATATATATATGGCTGTCTTAGTGATTTGTAATAAAATGATACAGGCCTGCCTGCTGGATTGACTTTTTTGGCTGGTCTTAGAGCTAGAGGAACTATAATGTAATTATTGCTGAAGCTGAATTTAGTTACTTTTATGTTACATTCTCTTTTTATTATGACAAGAAAGGGGAAATTGAAAACGTTCAATTAACACAGGGGTGTCAAACTCAAGGCCAGGGGCCGGATCCAACCTTGGGTGCCAGGGTTCCAAGTAATACCCCCCCCCCAACTGCTTGTGTGGCCCCAACATAAGTGATGTTGAGCTGGCCATGCCATTAGCCAGTTAGAAATAAACGACCATAATGTCAATGGCATAATTTGAACTGCTATTTTGAAAACTGTTGTGAGAACATCAGATCGAAATACCAGCTTTTCTGCTCTGGGAACAGATACAGATATACCCATAGCTTTGCTCAGATGTTTTGGGTTTCACAGATTTCTTGGTTTGCAATTATTGCTGTCTCAATTTATGTAGAATAGAGAGGTTAAAAGGGAGACTACAGCTGTGGGGAGCTCTTTACTCATAAGATTCAATTCACATTCAAATTTTAATTTCCAAGTTCTTTGGAAATTCTGTATCTCATGAAGTGTGGCTTGGCTCTTTCTAGGACTATCTGTATTCTTAGCACTTAGTACGCTGTGTTTACAGCTCTAAATTGCACAATAATCTCAGTTAAATTAAGCACATTACAGGTGGTTCTCATTTAGCAATCACAGTTGGTACTATCAACTGAGTCCTTATGTGAAAAATCACATGATTGTACTTATAATTTTATTTTAGCTTCCCTTTGCTTTACAAACCTGTGAAAATCTTAAAGAATTGGATGTAAAGTTACTTTTTCATTATCAATGTAAGTGCAAATGGTCACTGTCCAAAGCAGTCACTAATTGAGAACTACCTGGAGAACATTTTGGCAGGTCTTTTATGTAGACTTATGCCCCTTCCCCATTGTAGGATCGCTTATGTACAAGAAATGATTTCCTACAAATGGTATATATGTATGATTCCTTTTTTTTTGGCCTTTTCTCCAGAAAGCTGCAGTGTAAGGGGTATTGATGAGAGACGTTGGTTCTTAAGATTCAGTCATAAAGCTGATTTGGATTATTTGACAGCATCTGGCTGCAGACAAAAAAGTGATTACTTGGTAATTCAGCTTGATAATAAGGAATCCCGAGCAGAATTTTATATTATACAACTTACACACACTTGCAAAGAAAAACATAGCAGTCCAAAGCAGTTTTTTTCTCACCAAAACATCTGCCACATTGTTTCCATAATCAAATCATCTGAAGATTTAGCCAAACAGAGAGAGTAGTTTAAACAAGTTTTAAGCATATTTTATATTATTTCTAGGGATGGGAATGAGAAAATGTCCTGCAGGTAGAATTGTTGGCAGCTGCACAGTTGCTTGTAACTGAACATTTGTGTGGTTGGGAGAATCAAATAGAAAAAATAGTGGCTGAATCTTGATATATATGTAATTATGGATGCCTGGCTAACATACACTAGCTTTACTGTTAATTTAGGAGATATGGATGTCTACGGTACTAAATTCAGGTGATATAAGATCATTTTTGATAATGTGCTATTTTTTAACAGATGATTAATGTGCTTACATTTTGGTATTGGTATCATTTCCTGTAGCATGCTGTGGTTCGATATAGGCAAGAGACATCCTTATACAGTAGAACAGGGGTGTGTTCATGTGGTGGACGCCAGGCAGGATGCAGGATGGATGCATCTCGCGCTGGCCACACCTTTCTCTGTTTTAGTGTAGGAGAAAATTCACGATACATCACATGACAACACAAGTTTGACACCCTTGCAGTAGAACTTTCCAAGGGATGGATCATGAAAAGCTTCAATACCTTGTCTTGATTCTTGGCTACTGTGTTTTTCATAATATAAGATGCACCTTTTCCCCCAAAAAAGAGGGTGAAAATCTGGGTGTGTCTTATACACTGAATACAGCATTTTTTCCCTCCTGAAACCCCGCCCCCATGCATCCCGTTTTTTGCAAAAATGGATGCACGGAGGGTTTGGGGGACCTGTAAAGTGCTCCTGGGGGCCGGGGAGGGCAAAAACAAGTGGAAAACAGGCTGTTCTCTGCTTGTTTCCTGCCCCCCCCCGCCCCCAGGAGCACTCCATAAGTCTCCCAAAGCCTCTACATGCCCTGTTTTTTGTTTTTTTTTGCAAAAAATGAGCCCATTTTTGCAAAAAAGGGCCATTTTTTGCTCATTTTTGTCCCCCCCAGCCCCCAGGAGCACTCTACAAGCTTCCCAAAGTTTTTTTGGGAAGCTTGTAGATCTTCCCCTGTTTTTTTGCAAAAAAATGGGGTGTGCAGAGGGTTTGGGAGGTCTACAGTGTGCAAAAACTTTTTTTAAAAAAATTACCTCTTCAAAATCTTGGTGCATGTTATACTCCAGTGCTTCTTATAGTCTTTCAGCTGTTTCCACAATACCAGTATATTTTTTTCCCGGAGCACTGTGGGAAATTTAAAAAGGAAGTCCCTAATGGGAGCAGTTGAAGACACCAGTCCTATAGATAAGTGCCACTGAGGTCAATGGCATATGATTCTGAGGAGGCTTGTATAGGAATTTTCTGTAACATAGCAGTGTTGTTAAAAGAAAAATAAATAGCATTTTGAGATCAAGAAATAGAGGAAAAGGTTCAGGCAAATAATAGGCCCTACAACAAAAGACTCAGAGTCAGATAAGCATCCTGAAGAGCAGGAAGATTCTACTAATGGAGTTCCAGTTTTGAAAAGCTTCTTTCCTGCTTTCTCTAGATATTTTTTAACAAATAAAATTCTGAAGCAGTCATTCAGTATGCCAGCCAGCTCTTTAAAACTTACAACAATGGGGGTTGGTCTGATTGACGAAGCAAAACACACTTGAGTCAGTTTCTACAGGATTTGGGAATTCCTTAGTACAGGAAATTTGCAATTTCTCCGTATATATCATTCTCAGGCTTAATTCCTTATTAAGGATTTGACTGGCAGAAGACTCATAGACCTGATTTGGCAATATTAATCTCTTAATTGAAGACAAGATTGAAACCATATGTACTGACAAAGATTTGCTTACCAAAATACCCAGCCTAAATTTAGGTCTGTGATCCAATATTATATTTAGATCTATGATCGAAGATTCAGGATCATCTCTTTGCTCAACCTATGGTCACTAGCCACGGTCATCCCTATCTTCAAAAAGGGAGGTCCCATCCTAGTTGAAAATTACAGACCAATCTTATCACCTGCAAAGTCATGGAATTAATCATAAACAAATCTATTACCTGTTCTGTCCCAAGCCTCTACAATATATACGGACGCAGACTTGGCTGTCTGCCACAACCAAGGAGGGAAATAAGCAACCCCTTGGCTGGGAGCCCAGAAAGCTATCTCTATGAATCAAGGCTTGAACTCATGAAATTCTCCCAATCTTTCTCTACGGCTGGATCAGTAAATGTTGCTTCCTGCAAAATTCCCCTCCCGTCGCCCCACCTATAAGCTCTCCGGGAGGGGCCAATCAGTAGCCACCTGTTCCTATTTCCTTCTGAGATCCTTTTTCCAAAGCTGCTCCCTCCTCCTCGCAGCCCTACGCATATATACGTCAGGGACAGCCTCCTTCTGTTCTTCCTCACTGCTCCCTGACTCAGATGCCACCTGGTGGCCAACAGGCCTCTCTAGTCCCTGCTCTGACTCCGAACACCCCCCAGAGTCCTCCTCAGCCTCCAGGGCAGTCCCATAGTGTTCATCCCTGTCAGATTCTACCAACAGCTCAGCTGGCTGCTGTTGGGCCACAACATTACCCTCCACTTAAAGACAAACAACCTTCTCTCTAACAAAGAATTTAGTTTCAGAAAAAAATTGTGCTTTAATCTGCAATTCATACATTACAAAAACATATGGACTACACAACTTGACCAAGACAAAGCAATAGATGCAATTTACATAGACTTCTGTAAAGTCTTTGATTCAATGGTAGACAACAAACTGCTTCTAAAACTAAAATATTATGGCATTTCTGGACCCCTGCATGATTGGATAACTGCATTCCTGTCAAACAGGCAACAAGTGTCCAAAATAGAGAACACCCTATCAAATCCTGCATAGCTTCTTCTCTGGTAACACTGTACTACTAACCAGAGCATACAAAACATTTGCTAGACCAATTCTCGACTACAGCTTATCTGTCTGGAACCTGCACTGCATATCGGACATTAATACAATTGAGCGAGTCCAGAGATATTTCACTAGAAGAGTTCTCTGTTCCACTGCTTGCAACAGAATACCTTATGCCACCAGACTTGAAATTTGGGGCTTAGACAACCTAGAAATATGCCAGCTACAGTCTGACATAAGCCTAGTACATAAAATTATCTACTACAATGTTCTTCCTGTCATCAACTACCTCAGCTTCAACCACAACAATACACGAGCACACAATAGATACAGACTTAAGGTAAACCGTACCAAACTCGATTGCAGACAATACGATTTCAGCAACAGAGTGGTCAATGCCTGGAATATGTTACCTGACACAGTGGTTTCTTCCCCAAACCCCCACAACTTTAACCTTAGACTGTCTACTGTTGACCTCACCCCATTCTTAAGAGGTCTGTAAGGGGCATGCAAAAGCGCACCAACATGCCTACCCTGACTAATACCAGGAAATGCTGGTTCACCAGCTACATTCCTACATTATGCCAACTTCACTGAAATATTCAAACTTTGCTGCTAACTGCCTACCTTAAGTAAATCAATAAACAAACAAACAAATAAAAAAAATTTCTGACCTCACCTAAAGTGGCTCATGTGGAGATCAGTCTGCTTATGACAAAGTCATTATATTGACATAAGATTATTCAAGTAAAATTAGAATGGGATGTTTTAGTTTTAAAACGTTCCAACTTCAAAATGGTTTATTTACCTCTTAAAGTCTACAAGTTAGATGCTTATTTATCTGTGACCTTGGTATATCAGCACATTCTGAAATGACTCCCTAAAGTGCTGTATAAGTACTATGATATTAAAACAGTAGGTACCAAGGATGTCCATAGGGTATGGTGAAAAACAATTAAGATGTTGCCCGTGATACATATAAAAAACAAGCAGCGCTTCTTTGTACCATTTTGGTGCATCTTGACCTTTTTGGCCATGTGGACGTTCTTTGAGAAACCAGGTAATATGTCTGACAGACTCTAAGGAATAAGTCCATTTCAGTGACCTCTCAAATGCCAGCAGGGTGGACACTATCTAGACCTAGAGGAGAAGTTGAACAGATGGGGCAACCATCAGGTACAGTGTGTCCTAAAATATGGAAGGGTGACCTACACATCCTTAGCTAAGGTGAGTAGGCAAGACGGAGGGGGGAGATAGGCAGTTAAGAAATAGCACAAATAAACACTTTTATTTTATTTATTTATTTATTTAGAAAATTTACATGGCCACCTACTTGTATAGGCCAATCTAATCTCTGGGAGGAGGATGTTCCAGAGAGAGGAAGTCACCACAGATAAGGCTCTGCTTCTGGGTCCCATCAGATGTATATCCTTAGGAGGCGGGATCCACAACATTCCTTGCCTCCCTGCTCTAGTGGTTCAGGTGGATGTGATCCCTCAGATAACCTGGCCCTTCAGATAAAGGTGACAACCAGTATCTTGAATTGTACCCAGAAGCAATTTGGCAGGCAATGCAGTTCCTGCAGGAGAGGTGATAACATGTGAACACCAAGGTTTGCAGAAAACCATGCTGTCCACTGCATTTTGCACCAACTGGAGCTTCTGGATGCTTTTCAGGGCCAGCCCCATGTAGAGCGCATTGCAGTAGTCAAGGCGGGAGGTAACTAGAGCATGAGTGACCGTGATTAGGGATTGTTGGTCCAGAAAAGGGCATAACTGGTGCACAACTCGCACTGGCCACAACTGCCATCTTCTCTTTGAGCAGGAGTTGTGAGTCCAGGACAAACCCCAGATACACACAGGGTCAGTTTGGGGCAGTATCACCCCATCCAAGACCAAAGGTAGCAATTCTCCATGGGCAAAAGAATCTCAACTCTAGAGCCACTCAGTTTTTCCAGGGTTCAGTTTCAATCCGTTGCTCCCCATCAGCCCATAACAGCCTCCAAGCTCTGCTATAGGGATGTTTACAACAAGAGACAGACCCTCATATAACCTGATCCCCAGCTATGAAGGGCTTTAAAGATTACAACCAGCACCTTGAATTGCATCCGGAAGCAAATCAACAACCAATGGTTCCCGCAGGAGAGGTGATACACATCGAACTCTGCACAAAAACATGCAGGCTGCTGCTTTTTGCATGCAAGAGGAGCTTCCAGATGCTTTTCAGGGGCAGCCCCATGTAGAGCATGTTGTAGTAGTCAAGAGAGGAGGTGACTAGGGCATGACTGAGCATAAGTAGGAATTGTTTGTCCAGAAAAGGCCACAGTTGTGCAAAGGCCCTCCTGCCTACGGCTGCCACCTGCTCTTTGAGCAGGAGTCGCGAGTCCAGGACAACCCCCAGATTACACACAGGGTCTGTTTGTGGCAGTGCCATCCCATCCAAGAGCAAAGGTAGCAATTCTCCAAGGGCCAAAGAACCTCAACCCCAGAGCCACTCAGTTTTGCAAGGGTTCAGTTTCAATCCGTTGCTCCCCATCAGCCCCTAACAGCTTCCAAGCACTGATAGAGGGAGGTCATGACATTGCTTAATTCACCATGGGCTGAAACATAAAAATGTGTATCACCAGCATATTGATGTTATCTCAGTCCATGGTGATAGGAGCAGAGAGAGTTCTGAGCCCTGCAGCGTCCCACAGAGCAGTGGGTGAAGGCTGGCTTTGTCATCTCCTATTAACACCAAGTGAGAGTGGCCAAAGAGGAAGGAAATGAACTAGGATAGCATAGAGCCCCCCGTTCCCTACTCCTGAAGCTGTCAATGGTATTGAAATAAACAAGAAACAAAAAATTCCACCAAATTCCTGATTTCTTGGATTTTAGCTTGGTTAGGAGCTATACAGTTGGGCATAGGTACTTTGTTAATTGAGTAGTTTGATAAGGATGTAGAAAGTAGGAAGTAGTGATGGGAATAAGGGCTTGGAAGTTGTCATTGTATTTATTTATGATACCTCAGAATGGTACAGTACAATGGTGGGTTACGGATCCTGTTCCAACTGGTACAGCATCTGCATGCTTCTTACCGCTTCCACAAGCTTCCACAATGCTCCAACTGCTCAGTAGAGTGTCGCACAGATGCTGTACGTGCCGTGCACAGAAGCGCCGAAGACTTAAAAGACCGGTGAGCTCAGGTGGGTGGGCCCTCTGGAGCATCGTACCGGAACGATATCTGGTGCTCCGGGCAGGCTCTGGTACGCCTGTACCAGGGCGTACTTCCTGCAACCCACCACTGATACAGGATCACTTCAGGCCACAATGGTCAATTCCAGTCCTCACCATAGGAGTGCTGTGTAAGAGTAGGGTATAACTTGACGTTTGGTTTTAATGGTACAATAAAGTTTTTAAATATCACTGTCATACTAAGATTATGGAACAAATACCCAAGTTGTGTCTGAAAGTACCTTTATTAGTCTCAGCAAGTAAGCATTTTATAGAAGACAAATAGCAGACACAGAGAAATGGCTAGTATACAGTATCAAGATTTGTTAATAAAGGAAGATGAAGAACTTAAGATGAGGTCAGAAGAACAATTGACAGCAGAGAAATGTAGTATTCAGTGGTTTTCATGTCCACAATTAAAAGAAAGATTTAACATAGACAAAAAGATAGTTGGAATTGAAAAACATAAGACAGAGTTTCAACATGAATTATCTACAAATGATGAACATGTAATTGCAAAAATGTATACATTTAGGAAAAATCAATGCAAGTCAAAATGGGCGACTAGTTTTGGCTATAACCTGCAGATGTGTTATAGTCAAATATACAGTTTCTATATAATATATGTCTGCCATTATGTAATATACAGAAGGATACATGGGAAAGTATATGGGTAAATGGGATAAAATTTATATTGTGCTATAATTTAAGAGAATCTTTTAATAAAATGATGTATCCTTGGTACTTTATATCAGAGAAACTATTAAAAATGTATGAAGTTACCTCCAGTAAATGTTTAAGATATAAAAACATGAAGGGATATTTTGCCATGCATGGTGGGACTTATAAAAAGTATTTATTTTTGAATATAAATACATACTAGTATTAATTAGAACTGCTGTTTGTGTAGAATCTAAGTAAAATATAGATAAATAAAAAACCAGTTAGTGACTTTATTCTAGAACCTCTTGAGTAGATTGCACATATCATAATAAATTGCAACATATTGAAATCCCTGTCAACACATTTCCAAATGTATCTCATAATTATAAAACCTCATATACAATCTTTATAGTGCTAGTTAATGAAATCTTTAATGGCATCTAGCTGTTGTTATCTAAGTAGCAACAGTCCCCTTCGGGGGAAAAGGGCAGCATATAAATAAAATCAACATTCAATCAACATTCAACATTCAAGTAGGAAAAAGAAAGGAAAAAAATGAGGCTTTTTGATACAATGACACAAAAAAACATTAAATATTAGTATTGCAAAAATCCCTAGATTATTATGGAAGATGAAAGAATATTAAAGTTCTTCCCATCATGGTGGACTGAATCATAAACTTTCAGAACTAGTGGAAACGGCAAAGCAGAAATGTCTGGTCAGGGAGAAAACAACATGTACTTCCTTTAAAAGACTGGAAATCTTTTATAGATGTTTTGCTAGAACAAGCAAAAAATGAAATGATTTATCAATTTAATGATTGAAAAAGATGAGAATTTAATATAGGGTTGAAGGGATTTCTGAAATGATGGTTTGTCCAATATCTGTTGAAGAAAAGGTTAGAAGTCTTTTTTTTTTTAAACTTTAGTTCTCTGTTTTGTTCTCCTTTTCCTTGCAACTTTTTATTCCTTTTTTCCTCTTTTTCTTTAGAGTTGTGTTTTACTTTACATGGAATTTTCAATAAATATGAATAAATAACGCAAAAGAGGGTTAGGTAAGGGACATTAGCATCAGCCACAGCAATTGTCTGAAAGTGCTGTCTGTAATATCTGATGCCTTCGGCTATTGCTCCTGCTGCTTTAAGATGTTTTGAATATTTGCATTTTGCAGCAGAGGTAATAGTAAGCCATATTGCTCCATTTTTAGGTTTCATTCATTTCAAAGCTCCTAATTCCCTTCAAGTCCACCCCATTATCCTTTGATTTTTAATGTATGTACAAATGCCAGATAGGCAATTAGACTTGCATCCTGTGATGCCATTCTTTGAAAAAGATTTTAAATGACTGCTTCTGATGTGGAGAGGCAGGGCTGACTTTAAGTAGCTAAAGAGGTAATTTTTCTGCTTGAGGACTTGGTGAGAAGTGTTGAGCATCCAGGTAGAAGTGCTTGGGGATAGACTCGTAAGTCAGAGAGTGGCAGGGGCAAACCAGTCAGGCATATAAAAACACTTTTGCAAGTCATCCATCTGAAGCGGGTGATTAAATCAGTCAGAAATTGTGTGTGTTGTGTGTGAGTAAAGTTGTTAGATGCCAGAGGTAGAAAAGGACTCTCATAGGATCACCCCTATCAAAGATAAATAAGAAAAGCCTTCTGGTTATGCATAAAAGAAGAAAAGGGAAAGAATCAGCACATTTGAATTAAAAATGTGGTTCTCATTTGGACATATGCAATCCCAAAACTGGGTGACATTCTCTTCCTCCTAGTCTTTTAAGTCTTTTTTGATTATGTGCTCCAGTGGTGGGTTCTGGATCCCGTTGCAACCGGTACAGTGCAATGGGGCCTGGCGTCCACCACATGAACACGCACAGTGTGTGCGCGTGCGCCCACACACATGCAGTGCGTGCGTGTGTCCTTATCTCTTGCGACACCTCTGTGAGCCTCTGTGACGCTCCAGCTGCTCAGCAGAGTGTCACACACGGGCAGTGTGCTCCATGTACATGCACAGAAGCGCCAAAGAACTCAAATACAGGTAAGGAGGGTGAACGGGTGGGCCCTCCGGAGTACCATACCGGGGTGTACCGCTTGCAACCCACCACTGATGTGCTATCAGATTGTTTACCAAGCTGTTAGATTTATAAAGGAGGGGAAGGTACCAGGGATATGACTGAAAAATAAACATTTAGCTGTATTAAAGTTATGATTGATCACAATGTGAGTCAGCCATGTCATGTTCCTGCTTAAAGGTAAATTCAGATTTAGTTTTCAAATCAATAGTAAATAATAGTTTCAATATATTCTGCATTGGTCACAACCTACATCACTACTGTGACTTATCTCATATACTGTGTCTAGCATATCACATTAAAAAGAGATTAGACACATTCATACAGATCCTGAGAAAACGGTAAGGATGATCAGGAAAATAGAACTTAATAATGAAGGAGGTGAGCATGTTTGCTTGAAAAGAGAAGACTGAAAAGGATATGAGAGAACTCTTCAAATACTTCAAAGGATGTTAATCTCTCTCTTTCTCCATAGCCTATTTATGCACAACAATCACAGAGACAGAAAAGGCAAAAAGAAAAACTGAAAGAAGAGAGAAGGTGGAATAGAATATTGTTGGGCCATTGAAAGCCAGCATCTCCCTTTGCCTCCTGGAAATGAAGGATGTTCTTCCTAGATCACGAGTGTCAAACCTGTGTTGTCATGTTATCGTCACATGACATTTTTCCCATTTGTGGAGTTGGGGTGGGCATGACCTGTGTGTGACAGGCTGCCAATTTGACCCCCATGCCCTAGATGAAGTAGTAGGTTGGGATGATTCAGGTTTGGTCAGGTGTCCTGTAAGTAACCAGATACTAGCTGGTACGGACACATATTAATAATCTTATATGTAAAGGTAAAGGTTCCCCTAGTCGTTTCTGATTCTAAGGGGCAGTGCTCATTTCCATTTCAAGAGCCAGTGCTGTCTGAAGACATCTCCATGGTCATGTGGCCGACATGACTAAAACGCGCACAGAACGCTGTTACCTTCCCACCAAAGTGGTTCCTATTTTTCTACTTGCATTTTTCTGTTCTATCGAACTGCTTGGTTGGTAGAAGCAGGGACAAGTAATGGGAGCTCACTCTGTTACGCGGCGCTAGGGATTTGAACCACTGAACTGCCGACCTTTCTGATCAACAAGCTGAGCATCTTAGGCACTGAGCCACTGAGTCCCCCGTATCTTAAATTACAAGGAAGCAAATTTCAGGTGAATATTAGAAAAAGTAATTTTTTTCACTGTAAGAAGCTTGCAGCAGATAATTGGAACAATGATTTCCTGAACTTTTATTTATATGGGAATCAAAATAATCAAATATATCTCTCAAAGCAGGAGCTTGGTTGCAAATTAGCAGTATTAAAAGTTTCTGCAGGAGCACAAATAGTCCCTTCCAACTCTGCAGTTAGATTTACATAGTGCACTTCTCATTATTGAATTAATTATTCTCTGTCTATCTACTTTACATGATAGTTTGAATTGTAAATCTTAAAATGAGTTAGGTTTTCAACACTAGGGCCAGGTGTAAGTGTGGGTGTGGGTGAACAACCAAGTTTAAAACTAACCAAACCTAGCAAGTCATACAAATGCAACCCCTAAGATGTTTAACTGATTTGTTTGTATGAGTCTATTTATTTAGTTTTAATGTACAAAAATGAATTCATACAAACTGCAATTAGCAGTATTAAAACTTCCTGGATTAGAACAAGTGGTGTTTGGGCTGATGGAATGCATGGTGAAACATTTTGAAAAAATACCTAAAATAATAAAGTTATAAGTATTTGTATAGTTAGGTGATACTGAGTCAATTTCAACTTTTGATGCATACACGAGAGATGTTAGTTTGTCTCTTGTAATAAATTATAGTCTTTTAGTCCAGTAGTCTCCTTGACCATTTATGACCCCCTTATCTACTGTATTCTATTTATTTTATTACCATTAACCATTCTAGCCATCATGACTTTTAGTTCATCACTAACTTGCATTACATGCCCAAATTATATCAGTTTCTGCTTGATGAGAATTGCCTCAAGTCCATCTTTATTTCAGAGCTCTCTGATAGAATGCAAAATGGCAAGAAGAATATATTGACCCTATCTTAATATGCTACTGCTATATACCAAAGTGTTTTGTTTAAACTTGTCCTACCATATGGTTAGGAAATAGGATCTATCTGTAATCTGTAATGCTCTCAAAATCCTGAAATCAAAACAGTTTGCTGTTTTTGTATCAGTTGCACTATTTGCTTGGAGGCAAAATGCCTTTGATTAAATTGAACCTAATTGCAATTAAGATGGAAGAGGAACCAACACTTTTGAGCTGCACAAACGAAACTCTGTCCAATAATTTTAATCTCACAAAAATATGTATATACATACACACTCACACCCCTTACCTTATCTATCCAAATGGCTAAAGCCTGTGAAAGTCCTTTGGTTTACACAAAGGGAGTGTTACAATTTGTAAGCCAGACAGTTATGTTGAAGAGGAAATTCAACAGTTGCAGTTACTCTTATTCTTGGCCAAGAAAATTGCATCAGTCAGCATTTTTTTCTTGTATAACTTGTAAAAAATTAATTCCGGGTATTGTTTGGAACATGCAGGAGGGACTTTTCCTCTGTTTCAGACTACATGCAATTCTTGGGAGCAACTGTATTTCTGGACAATTTAGTGCTATTAACCAATGAATAATCCAACGAAACGAGCCTCTCTATGGTGTGTTTTCTTTATTTTAATTTCAAAAGCATAGGCTTTCTACCTGATTTATAATGGCACATTGACATTGAATTTTAATTTTTTGCTACACATTGTAATTTAATACTCTTGCTAATGATTGTACGTGTGCTTGCTTTATTTAAATGGATTTGTATACAATTTAGAGTTGCTTCAGCAATTGAAAAAGTTTATGTGCTGAATGAATAAATAAATAAATTGCATGATTACTGTAAACATAAAAAGTGATTACAGTGTTACAATAGTTATTTTAGGGATTAAGAAATGACATATTACATTAATTATATACTTCAAAGTCATGTTTAAATAGATTGTAAAAATTAAATCCAGGGCACAATTCTCTACTTACTTACAATTTCCATTATGTTTACATTAGTATACAAATAAGCCATTGAAATTGTCCTCTGGACTGCAATTAGGGATTAGAAGACACATTCCTATTAAGCATTTTGCTCTTCTTATATTCTTCCATCTTGTCTTCCTCCTTCCTTCTCCCCAAAACGGAAACTAATTAATAGTTTTCATTGCTGATAAGCTACTTCCATTGGGAAAAAATGTTAAAGACATGTGGATTCTCTGTAGTATTTAATTGATGACAGTTTCCTGTTTCACTGTTATTCAGGGAATATCTGTTGGTGATGTGAGAAAAACAGTTATTTAATATATGAACTAGACCAGGGGTGTTAAACTCAAGTCCTGGGGGCTGGATCGACCCTTGAGGTGCTGAGATCTGGCCCGCGGGGCTGCCCTGGAAAAAGTGAAGGATAAGCCCACAGTGCCTCTGCCAAAAAAAATTGGAGCTTTGGAAGGCTGCTGAGCTCTGTGTGGCCCTCCTGAACTCCATTTTCACTGGCAAAGAGTTGCGGGGGGCCGTTGCAGCTGAAAATGGAGCTCGGGAGCCCTTTTTCGTTGGCAGAGTGCTTGGGCCATCACAGGTATCCCTGACACAAATGAGGTCAAGCTGGCCACACCCACTCTGGCCCCCCAGGGTCAAACACAGCCCTGATGCAGTCCTCAATGAAATCAAGTTTGACACTCCTGAACTAGACTATCAGTGACCTGTTGGGTCATTGAAATTTCCTAACATAAACAGAAAAACAGAATTACCGCTGGCAGGCAAAATAACAATGGGAGTGACTTCTGACTTCCTGTTGGCTTCCCCATTGAATTTCCTTGTGGAAAACTGGCACTGAGCATCTGGAATCAATATCCCCCCTTCCCTTTCCCTCCCCTCCCCCCCTCTTCTCAATCTTGACCTTGGAAGCAAATCTAGGTTTATGTGCAACCTCACCTTGCAAATCCAGCACCAATTGTCTTTGAATGTTTAGAGCTGTAGGTCCCTGTTAAGCATCCACAGCCAGATTGAATCTATTAATAACTGACTCACTTAAAAAAAATCTATCTCGGGACACACTAAGTGATCCGCTTCCTTTGGAAATTATTGATCCTTGGGCTACTGAGAAAGAGCATATGGGATAAATAATGTCTACATCCTGGAGCCCAGCTATTCTTGGTATAAAGCAACAAAGTCTGCCAAAGGAAAATGTTGAACAATTGAATTGGTTGTGTCTCACAACAGAGATACTCACAGGGTAGTGATTTTGGAGATTTTTTTAATGCTCTGCTTCTGTGAACTTCACTTTTTTTGAGTGTAGGTGCCTACTGGTGGTGTTTTTCCTGTCTTGTCTGAAGTCAGAAGAGTATACAAATCAATAACCAGTCTGGAGGTGGGTTGGGCAGAGTGGAAACAGATTGCAGAATTTCAGTTAGATCACTAGCAGTTTATCTTGTAGGACTTTTATAAAGGTCCAGAGAAAGGCATGAGACAACCAAATTCTCTTTATGCTTCCTGAGAATGGCTGATATTCTAACTCTTTCTGCCTGTTTCATTCTTTTTTCTTAGGACTTTGTCATTGCTTCCATTTTTTCTTTAGGCTGTTTAGTCTGATGATATACCTACCAATGGCAGCTCAATCAATTGTTGACTGAATTGAATTGTCATTAATAAAAAACATCTTCCCCCTTAATAATTAGTGAGAATCATCATCTCAGACAGATTAGTCAAGTTAATGGAGGATAGATTTTCAGCAGCTACTTGTCCCAGGATCTATCTACACGCTGAAAACTCTGTTGTACCTAACTGTCTTGCAGGCATTAGAGATGACAAGCTTAAATAAATAAGATCACACTTCTGATTCAATACTGCACACATTGAAAACTAATACGGTTATCTAATAGAACTTGTACTGTATTATGCTTAAGAACAGCCTTTCCAGATATGTTGGCTAATATATAAAGGTGCTAAATCCAAACTTCTTTCATGCCTCTAGATTGTGGTAGACTGTGCAGGTAGTCTTCAACTTAAAACAGTTCATTTAGTGATCATTCAAAGTTACAACGGCATTGAAAAAAGTGACATGATCATTTTTCACAGTTATGACCTTTGTAGCATCCCCATGATCATGTGATCAAAATTCAGATGCTTGGAGACTGGTTCATATGTATGACTGTTGCTGTGTCCCAAGGTCATGTGACCTTTTGTCACCTTCTAACAAACAAAGTCAATGGGGAAGCCCGATTCATTTAACAGCCGGGTTACTAACATCAACTGCAGTGATTCACTTAACAACCATAGCAAGAAAGGTCGTAAAATGGGGCAAAACTCACTTAACAAAGGTCTCACTTAAGAGCAGAAATTTGGGGCTCAATTGTGGTCATAAGTCAAGGACTACCTGTATCTCTGCAAATAACAGGGCATATTTGATTGTTTTAAATAATGATCACATACGTGCTCACAGCCTAAACATAAAGGCCAAAGTCCTGCAGCGTTGCTGTCTTTTTAAGTGTTTAACAGCTGATTGTCTCAGAATATTTGAGATAAATCAGATTTTAACCCCAACACAGAGTTATCCAGATAGCTGCATTTTGTATACATTTTCTGTGTATACCTAAGCAGAAAAAAAGAGTGACAAGAACAAAACCATTACCCATTAGCATTCTACAAAAATGAACTTAGCTTCGTATGTTAAACATAACATGTTAAATTTGTTTAGCATGACAGGAAATTAAAGACTGTTTGCCCCCTGACCTTGTTATCAAAGGGACTGATGTTATTGGGGAGCGTCCCTTATTGGAGTAAAGCAATGGGGGACAAGTTGTTCCCACCAGCAGGTTGTAAGATTAAAATTATATATTAATTTTTAGAGGCTGCAACCTGGTGAGGGAGGTTTCCAGTTTCTAAAACTTTTTTAATGAGTGTCTATTGAACTCTTATTAATAATTAAAAGCTCATTAATCATGTATGATTCTGATTATTTAGCTCTGCCTTAAGATGGGGTTGACCTTTAATGTCCTCTCTGTGCAATTGGATTGTTGGTTATGTGAAGTAGAAAAAGCTTTGCTTTGTTTCTTGTCGGTATGATTCAATTGTTGTTTCTCAAAATACTAACATTGACTTTGAAAATAAAAAAGGAAAGAAAATAAGCTTTATCAGTGACTGGCAAATGTTGCTGGCATGCCCGCTTCACATATCTGTTACTTTAAAAGGTCACTGTGTATATTTAATAGTACATCTAGAAATATCTAATTTTAAAAAAGGAAATTACAATCTTTGGAACATTAATCTGTACACTGTGAAGAGGAAACCAAATTGAAAATGCTGCGAGTTTGAAGATCTTGCTCTTTGATGAAAAACACTGTAGTAGGTATTAAAAAAAATAGAAAATGAAAATTGTCTCTCTCTCTCCCCCCATTCCTTTAAAACTCTCTGTCCAACACTAGTATTATAATTTAAGGACAGTAACTGAATGTGTCCAGAAAGAACCATACAATTTATGAAGGGCCTCTTTTTCTTCTTATTCTTTTAAAAATTGTATTGCATACTTGTTTTTATTATATGCATTCGTAGTCACCATAGAATTGAGAATCCTTATAAATTTATAGAATAGAACAGAATAAATTTTAAGAAAAGAATGAATGTGTTTGAAAGTGGTGAGGGAACAGGGCATTGGAGCAGAAGTGATGTTATGGAGCAGAGTTGTATTCTGTTGGTTTAGAGCAGACCTCAAACTTGATTTCATTGAGGGCCACATCAGCGTTGTGCTTGACATCAGGGGAGGGGACTGGGTGTGTGTGGCCAGCTTGATGTCACTCATGTTGGGGGTGCCTGTGGGATTTGGAGGGTGGAGCTCCCCTACTTAACCAAGCCTCATACACTCCGACACCTGCCTCACTTTCTTTTGTGGCTGCTTCATCTCTGGTCCAGTTCTTCTGTGACCGCTTGCCACTGCTTGCATGTGTTGCTCCCGGCCACCGTTTCGCCATCAGAACCTTCCAGAAAGCCCTCTGCAACCAAGAAATGAGGTCTGGATTGATGCGTATGTCAGCCCCAGCCATCAGAGCCTTCTGGAAAGCCCTCTGCAGCTGATAACAGCTCCGGATCAATCCGGAGATGCATGTGAGTGACTGCAAGTGGCCGCAGAAGTGGGCCGGCAGTGGGCTCCTGCTGGGCAGGACTGTCAGTGCTGCAGTGTTCAGGTGAGTCAATAATTAGACCCACCCAAAAAGAAGCCCTAGCTGTTTTTTCAGGATCAAAGGAAAATAAGACCATCTTTTCAATGAAACACGGTAGGTAACAACATCAGTCCTACTACCACTGGTGATATTATCTAGTTGGGTAATGAAACATCTACAAGAAAACAACCAAGCTGGAGACAGGAGCTGATGTCGCAATGGTACGACGTGCGATCTTGGAGCTCCGAGATTGCAGTCGATGCTTTTGCAGCTGGACGGTCCTTTTGGACCTAAGCTGTCCTGAAGAGATGGTGACAGGGAAGAGTACGTCTTGATGATCTCAGGGACATCACAAAGTCCCTGATTGATTCAAGATAATCTCTTGCCGGCGACAGAAGCGCAGCCAAAAGCTGCTGAAGTTGGGACAGCTCTGGAATGGGAGGAAAGTGGAAAGAGAAAGTGTGTCCATCTGGTGAGGAAATTTTATTGTTATAAAAGAGACTGCCCCCCAAAAAATCAAAGCTAAATTAAACTTGCAAAGAAAAGAAAATAAGTGGCGAAATCAAGCTATATTGGACAGTGTGTTATCCTTTCTTTCATTTTCTTTTATGGATGGAAGTTTTACAAATATTTCTTACTTTTTAAAGTGAAAGTATTGGTTTTTTCTTCTTATATTTCTTTTTTTACCTATGGATTAAATCTTTTTCTTTATTTTTATAATATTGGTTTGGATGGGGTTTTTTTCTTTATTTTGCTCCATTGAGAATTTTGTTTCTTTTAAGCCTAGAATATAAAGAAGATATAAAAGGAATATAAAGAGGGAAAAGAAGTTACACTGCCACTTGGAGGTTGGAGGTTAAGTCCTGGAAATATTGCTTTCTCTTTTTTCTCTTTGATCATTTTGACTTTGCATTTCAAAAGCTCCAGCTTGTTTACAGAAGAGATAAGGAGAAGAGCATGGGTTGTTTATGCAGGTGTTCTTTGGATGCTTCTTTGGCAGCTGGAGAGAAGTGAAAACAAAACGTTGTTTTGAAACTAGAGTGGCAGTGTTTACTAGTTGGAAGAATGACACAACACAAAAAAGAAACCATAACATTACAACAGATTATGTTTGAAATTCAAAAATTATTAAAAACAACAGAGAGAATTGAGAAGAGATTGGAAAATATAGATTGTAATGCAGTAAAATTGGATGGAAAAATTGAAGATATCCGGCAAATGGAAAAAGTGGTGGTTAGAGTCCTAAAAACCCAAGGGAAAAATGAACAAAGAGGCAAGATAATTGTGGATACTGACAGTGAACTTTGTCTGGTTGGAGATAGAAAGAGTGGAACATGGAAAGGAAAGATAGATGGAAAGGATCTCTATCCCAGATTTCAAGGTATAGAAGAAGAAAAAAGAAGAATTGATGGATTCAAGGAGAGAAACTTTGACAAAGCACTACTGATAACCAAAGATAAGCTGATTAAAGAAGCTGATGGAGAGTCTCAAGATTTTACAAGATATGTAAAAAGCAATAAGTTGCGAAGAGAAGTCCACACAAATTTGATTAAGGAAATAATCAGAAGACTAATTCCACAAATGGCAAAAGACATAAGACTGAACTGCTAAGAGCCTATATTAGGACTTATCTCGTGGCGATACGGGCGGCAAAATGTGCACATTTTTCCGCTCTTATTGCGTCCGCAGAATCTTGCCCGGACGCCCTGTTTAGGATTATCCACTCCCTTCTGAAGGGGAGGGATGCGGAGGAACCCTTGCAGGGAATATGTCCAGTTTCTGTTGGACAATGTTGCCCAGATTCGGACGGACCTGGATTCCACTTGGGCAGTTCCTGCCGAGATGCCGGGGGTGGGCCTTGATCGGATTTCTTGGATTGAGTTTCAATCTGTTACTCCTGAGGAAGTGGACAAGGCCATGGGAGCGGTAAGTGCCTCCACCTGCCTACAGGACCCGTGTCCCTCCTGGCTGGTTTCTGCTAGCAAGGAGGTTATACGAGGCTGGTTCCAGAGAATTATTAACACCTCTCTACAGGAGGGATCTTTCCCGCAGCCCCTAAAGGAGGCGGTGATGAGACCCCTCCTTAAGAAATCTTCTCTGGATCCAGCTATTCTTAATAACTATCATCCTGTCTCCAACCTGCCCTTTGTTGGGAAGATTGTTGAGAAGGTGGTGGCCTTTCAACTTCGACGGTCCTTGGATGAAGCTGATTATCTTGATCCCTTCAAGTCGGGTTTCAGGCCGTTACTCCATCGAAACTGCTTTGGTTGCGCTGACCGATGATTTCTGGCGGGCCAGGGATAGAGGATTTTCCTCTATCCTGGTGCTTCTTCACCTCTCAGCGGCCTTTGATACCATCGACCATGGTATCCTTCTGCAAAGACTGGGGGAGGTGGGAGGCACCGTTTTACAGTGGTTCTCCTCTTACCTCTCTGACAGGTCGCAGTCGATGTTGGTTGGAGGACAGAGGTCGACCCCTAGGCCCCTCAAATATGGGGTGCCGCAGGGCTCGGTCCTGTCCCCCCTCCTATTTAACATCTACATGAAGCCACTGGGTGAGATCATTCGCCGGCACGGGATCAAGTACCACCAATATGCAGACGATACTCAATTGTATCTGTCCGCCCCGTGCCAACTCAGCAAAGCAGTGGAAGTGATGTGCCAGTGCCTGGAGGCTGTTAGGATCTGGATGGGAGTAAACAAGTTGGCACTCAATCCAGACAAGACCGAGTGGCTTTTGATGTTTCCTCCCAAAGATAGTCTGGAATTTCCATCTATTAGCCTGGGGGTTGAAAGCTTAAACCCCTCAGAGGGGGCCCATAACTTGGGTGTTCTCCTGGATCTGCAGCTGACTTTAGAACATCATTTGTTGGCTGTGACCAGGGGGGCTTTTGCCCAGGTTCGCCTGGTGCACCAGTTTGCGACCCTATCTGGACCGGGAGGCACTTCAAATGGTCACTCATGCCCTCGTCACCTCAAGGCTCGACTACTGCAATGCACTCTACATGGGGCTGCCCTTGAAGAGTGTTCGGAGACTGCAGTTGGTCCAGAATGCAGCCATGCGAGTGATATCGGGTGTACCTCGGTACACCCATGTTACACCTATCCTCCGCGAGCTGCACTGGCTCCCCATTAGTCTCCGGACGCGCTACAAAGTGCTGGTGATTACCTTTAAAGCCTTACATGGCATTGGACCTGGATATCTAAGAGACCGTCTCCTGCTACACACCTCCCAACGTCCAATAAGAACCCACAGGCTAGACCCTTACCACCCTCGTGGCCTTCCAAAAAGCCAGCAAAACCTGGCTGTTCCGACAGGCCTGGGGTTGCTGATTTTCAAATCAGGTTCAACCCCCAATTAAACCGAATGTATGTTGTGTTTTTTAAATAGTTCGTATTGTTTGTATTCTCCACCTGTGTGTATTTTATTTCATTTCGTATTTGTAAGCCGACCGGAGTCCCCCAGGATTGGGCGGCATATAAACCCATTAAATTGCGAAATTGCGAATTGAACTATTACCGGAAAGACACAGGTTGAGATATGAAAACTAATAACAAAATATTAGTCAAATTTAGTTAAAATTAGAACATTATGTTAAAAATGAAGTGATAATGGATATAGTTAGATAAATAATTGATAATGATAACAATGTACATATATGTATTCGTTTGATAAGAGGAAATTTGGTATAAATTCTAAATGGTGATCATTTAGTTAAACTAAGACCAAATAGAAAAAAGAAAAAAAATGAAATGATGGATATTGTTAAATAAAGGATTAATAATGATAATAATGTAATATTTGTATTGACATGATAGGAGGGAAATTGGATATAAATTGTAAACAGTGGTTAAGAAAGGAGGTCTAGAAACTTTGTTATTAAACATAATTAATTTTTATTTAGAAAGTGTTATAAAGATGTATATCTGGATGATATTGCTGGATGATATTGAAAATAGATAACAGAGTGCCATTATGTGGTTTTGCTTTAAATTTTGAAATATGAAAATATATATATATATATATATATATATATATATATATATATATATATATATATATATATATATATATATATATTAGATTTTTTACTTTATCTTTATTTATTTTATCTTTATTTATTTACTTTACCTTTATTTATTTATCAGCATAAATATAACAAATATATATATATATATATATATATATATATATATATATATATATATATTTATCAGCATAAATATAGCATATATTTATGCTATATAAATATAGCATATATATATATATATATATATATATATATATATATATATATATATATATATATATATATATATATATATATATATATATATATATATATATATATATATATATATATATATGCTATATTTATGCTGATAAATAAATAAAGGGAGACTAGTATAGATCTATTTCAAGCTATTTAGCTCTCATCAGCTAGCCATACCCTTACTGGGATTTGAACTATGATTTGAACTATGGCTAGCTGATGAGAGCTAAATAGCTTGAAATAGATCTATACTAGTCTCCCTTTATTTATTTATCAGCACAAATAAAAATAAAAAAACACAAATATAACAAAGGCAACAGTAAAAATGTTGGGTTTCTGTCGTGATGGACTCTTGTGACGAGCCGATTGACAGATGATGGAAGCAGTTAGCTTCCTCCCATAATTGGGGCTTACCAGGGGTTGTAAAAATCTTATATATATGTATGTATGTATGTATGTATGTATGTATGTATGTATGTATGTATGTGGGTAGGTAGGTAGGTAGGTAGGTAGGTAGGTAGGTAGGTAGGTAGGTAGGTAGGTAGGTAGGTAGGTATATGATTTAAAATATACAACTTGATATGAATTGTAGGTGATGACTGTGGAAGGGATGCTAGAATTCCTTATAAAAGATATTATGGATTTATAGTGGATAAGCTTCCTGAAAGATAGATTGCTGTTACAGTCTGCCATTCTCATGAAATATTAAAAGTATATTTTTAGTTAATGCAAATACAGCACAATATCTCTCTGGGTCTGTCCAATCCTAAGCATATGGAATAAAATGCTTGCCCAAATCCTCTGCCACCTTGAAAACAAATGGTTGAAAAATGAAACCTCTAAAATTAAAACAGTTTGGAAAACATTTCCATATTATGTTGGTTGTTAATATGCTTCACATGGGACTAGCTGTGAGAAAGTGTTCTGCCCCTCTGCCAGCTGCTGATAGAGTCCCTAGTGGAAATTTTCTGTGCTACTGTTGAGCTGTTCCTTTATTGGAAAGTGGATAATAGTACACACATTTTGTGCACTGAATGCCTCAGTCTCCTTTTCTATCTCTGTCCTCTCCAGACATGGAAGAGTCTTATCAATGACCCTGGAGAATTGTTGTCAATATGTAGAAAATACTTGCTGAATGCATAATCTATCTGATTCCATATAAGGCAGTTTTCTTTATTCGTGTGATGTGATATTGTAATTGTAAGTGGCTTCTTTACCTTTTTAAAATCTGCTTGTTGAAAGAGGTACTCATTTACTGACTGATATTGCTGGCTACTGGCTTCTGAAAAACTACTTGGAAAGAGCAGCAATCTGAAAGTGTGTATTCAGCAAAGGAGAAAAAGTAATAAACCCAGGGAAATAGACATTAAAAATGACTTGTATAGAAAATTGAATATGAGTGCAAGCACCAAGCAAGTGTGTGTACCAGCTAATATGCCAAAAGAAAGTTAGGAGGGCTAAAGCACAAAAGAATCTTAAGTGCACAAAGGAAGCCAATAACAACAAACTGGCTTTTGGGGGCTATGTCAGAAAGAAAAGGAGGAAAAAGAAAGGGGTGGGCTGTTTGCAAAGAGAAAATGATGTTAGTAATTTTTATTTATTTTTATTTATTTATTTTATTTTATTTTATTTTATTTTATTATTTTATTTTATTATTTTATGTTATTATTTTATTTTATTATTTTATTTTATTATTTTATTTTATTTTATATTTTATTGGACTGCTTCCTTACTCTCAGTCATTCTGGGCAGCTTACGCTTAATAAAAAACCCAATATGAAAGAATAAAAAGCAATAATCCCTTATTCCCCCCATCCCGCTACACAACACCCAATCAAATGAGCCACTTGACAGGCTTCATCCCACTCTGGGTTCCCCTGGCTGATTGGCACAACCAGGTCTTCAGGCTCTTGCGCGAGAGGGTCAAAATGGAGGCCAATCTAATCTGTGGGGATGATGTTCCAAAAGGAGGGAGTCACCACAGGAATTCCCTTTACTTGGTCCCATCAGATATATCTCCTTAGGAGATGGGATTTGCAACATTCCTTGCCTCCTCACTTTAGTGGGTCTGATGGATGATTAGAGAAAGCACAAAAAGTAGAGTTTCTCAACTCTACTTTTCTTCTACCCTTCTTCATGATGGGAAACTATTCTAATGGACTGAGGTAATTTGGTAAGGATAGGATGGTGCCAAAATAATAGGAGACAAGACTATACTGTAGTTGTTCAACTTCTACTTTGCTTCAATCCTCAGTCCAGCAAAACACTTGATAAAAGCAGGGAGTGGCAAACCAAGATAAGTAAAAGGAGAGGTAGGAAGCACCTGGTTCCCATGAATGAGTTAAGGTCCAGAACTCTTGAAAGAGCAAAATCACTTTTTGTTCCAATGATATATTTTTTTTTACCAATTATCTATTGAAATTGATTTTCTGCTGCTTTGACTTTGTACTCCTCTTATTTTTTCCTTGTTTGCAATATTGTAATTTTGTTGTATTTATTTTTCTCCTCCCTCCCTCCCTCCTTCCCTCCCTCCCTCCCTCCCTCCCTTCCCCCTCTCTCTCATGTAATTCTTTTATTCACGCTTTTTCAAGTGGCATTTCAGGAGCAACGTATATGATGAAAAGCTCTGTTATCCTAACATAAAACTACCTGTTATTGCAAAGTGATTTGGGATTTGTTTTAAGAAAAGCAACCAGTTTATAAGAATATTGTTTTAGCCTTTGCTGTTGAACTGAGAAAGCACTCTAGAATACATGTAATGTTGTCCCCCAGATCTTCGTTGTGGCAGAGGATTACAGAAGATGAACAAGTTATTTTTCATGCAAGCTTGTTTAGTTTATTTGTCTAGTTTATTTGTCTTGTATGCCGCCCACTCCCGAAGGACTCCGGGCGGCTCACAATAGACAAGGGAAGGGGGATAAATAGACAAAGACAACACTTTAAAAATGCAACATTCACAATTTCCGTGGGGCTGGATGTTTCACAAGCCCCCCGGCCTGCTGGAGCAGCCAGGACTTGGTGGCTTTGCAGAAGGCCAGGAGGGTAGTAAGGGTCCGGATCTCCATGGGGAGGTCATTCCAGAGGGATGGAGCTGCAACAGAGAAGGCTCTCCCCTGGGGATCGCCAGCCGACATTGGCTGGCAGATGGAATCCGGAGGAGACCTAATCTGTGAGATCTAATCGGTCTAAGGGAGGTAATTGGCAGGAGGCGGTCTCTCAGGTACCCAGGTCCGATGCCATGTAGGGCTTTATAGGTAATGACCAGAACCTTGAAGCGGAGACTAATGGGTAGCCAGTGCAGCTTGCGGAGGATAGGTGTGACGTGGGTGTACCTAGGTGTACCCACAATCGCTCGCGCGGCTGCATTCTGGACTAACTGAAGTCTTCAAATACTCTTTAAGGGCAGCCCCATGTAGAGCACATTACAGTAATCCAGTCTTGAGGTCACAAGGGCATGAGTGACTGTCTGAAGGGCCTCCCGATCCAGGTAGGGTCGCAATTGGTGCACCAGGCGAACCTGGGCAAAGGTCCCCCTGTTCACAGCCGACAAATGGTGTTCTAAAGTCAGCTGGGGATCCAGGAGGACTCCCAAATTGCGGACCCTCTCTGAGGGGCGTATAATTTCACCCCCAGCCTGAGAGATGGAATAGTTGGCCAATCTTTGGGAGGGAACATCAGAAGCCACTCGGTCTTGTCTGGATTGAGTGCCAACTTGTTTGCTCCCATCCAGACCCTAACAGCCTCCAGGCACTGGCACATCACTTCTACTGCTTCGCTGAGTTGGCACGGGGCGGACAGATACAGCTGCGTATCGTCCGTGTATTGGTAGTACTTAATCCTGTGCCAGCGTATGAGCTCACCCAGCGGCTTCATGTAGATGTTAAATAGGAGGGGGGACAGGACCGAGCCCTGCGGCACCCCATAGTTGAGGGGCCTTGGAGTTGACCTCTGCCCTCCGACCAATACCGACTGCGACCTGTCCGAGAGGTAGAAGGAGAACCACCGAAGAACGGTGCTTCCCACTCCCACCTCTTGCAACCGTCGCAGAAGGATACCATGATCGATGGTATCGAAGGCCGCTGAGAGGTCAAGGAGCACAAGGATAGAGGGGTGACCCCTATCCCTGGCTTGCCAGAGATCATCGATCAGCGTGACCAAAGCAGTTTCCATGCTGTAACCAGGCCTGAAACCCGACTGATAGGAGTCTAGATAATTGGTTTCATCCAAGGACCATCGGAGTTGAGAAGCCACCACTTTCTCAACAACCTTCCCAACGGTTAACATTTAATTGAGGAATTCTCAGTATTCAGAGTATTTATGGGATTGTATGGAACATGAAAATCACTGCAATCAGCTCTTTTAGAGCTTTTCTGACGTTAAATATTCTTCCATTCTTTGTACCCCCCTAAAACATCACTTCTGTTTATAGAAAAGCAAGTCTATTATGCATGGATATTTTCTTGTACTCTTGTCATAAAAGTGAATTTGTATGCATGTTAAACACTTGCTATTAAAACATGCCCATAATTTTGAATGCTATTTAATACCTTTGTAATGAAGTGAGAGCATAGACATAGGTATCCTCCTGTGCCCTTATCATTAAGCTGCTCTTTTTTAATCTTCAAAAGGATATTGAAAAAGCAGTTTTGGCCAAGTTCCAATCACTGAAGGAATGGCAGAAGAGATTAACCTGCAGTAGAATGTACAATGCAGAGAATTAGACGTCTGACCTGGTTTACTCAGAATTGTATGAATGCTAACTTATGAAGATATAAAGTATTATTGGAATGAACAATCTGGTTGAACAGTATAATGCACATTTGCTTATGTAAAGAATAAATTCACATATTATTACTCTTCCCTTCACATATCTCTGTATGTGTTACACTGAAAACTCTTCATGCAACAAGTTTGAAGTCAGTGTAATTGAAGTGTTAATTATTCATGATTCAATCATGATTAAAATGTTTAGAAAACAGTTTGATTAGGAGTTCCAAATTTAGGATCCAGATGTCAATGGAACATTCTAATGGTTATTTGCAAATGAAGTTGGAATTGTGAGTTCTTCTAGTTAGAATCAATAGAGAGAATGTCTGAAAGAAGAGCATAGAACATGAGCAATCTTGCTAATCTGGAGAGCACTATTGTTGGTCAAATGATTAATTGTGAGTGGGTGATATAGCCCCTTTGAGACATGAATTATATAGAGATATATTGCATTGTGATCAATATGACTGCATAGCTTATACATTTTTAAACTTGTTAATATTGTTTTTTCATTAAGCTCTGAGAAGGGAGCCAATTTGCTGTAGTGGTTAAGGCATCAGGCTTGAAACTGGGAGACAGTGGGTTCAAGTGTCTCCTTAGGCACAAGTCAAGCTGGGTGACTTTGGGCCAATCTCAACCCTAAGAAGCTGATAACCCATATCTGAAAACTTGCCAAGAAAAATGCAAGGACTTCTCCATACAGTTGCCAACACTGATTTGAAGACATCTCAAAAAGTCTCTCATGTGACTGTCTTCAAGGTAAATGCTAAATAAATAAAAGTTTTGATTTGGAAAATTTGATATGTATGTAGGGTGTGCATGTCTGGATTTTGCTTTTTGCAGGGAAGAGAAGAAATTTATTGTTAGAAGATGCATAACTGTATTTCATTGTAGCAATAGGATAACTTGCTAGCAACTTCTTTTTTGTGGATGTTGTTAATATGTTGTAGAATGATGTAGGTTTGCTGTAAGATTATTCTGGATGAAATATTGGGGGTTTCCATCATAATCTGAGAGCATTTTGACTGGGTGCTGTTCTTCTCTACCAATAATATTGTTACCCTCATATTATTTTCATCTCAACCCTATTTGAATATTGACGTTCTTGATAGCTCAATCTCAGATGGGACTTCAAAGAATGGTAATTTTGTAAATACTTGTTTGCCTCTGAAATTTCCGTGGCCAGGGGTAGGATTGAAAATGTTTAGCAACCAGTTCTCTGCCCGGTTGATGAGTGGGTGTAGCCCTGGGGTCTAGTTGGCTTCCTGCACCATAGCAAAGTGTTTTCGCCCTCCCCAGGCTCCAAAGGTTTTTCTTGAGCCTCCAGAAGGGCAAAAACGGTGTCCTCCAGAGGTCCTCTGGAGGCCAGAAACGGGCTCATTTTGGGACTTCTGGTAGGCCCATTTTTTGTCCTCCCAGAGCCTCTGTGCGGGTCTTAACACTTAACTGGCATCCAAAACAGGCCACATGGAGACTCCTGGGAGGGGCAGAGTGAGGGGGAGGGGGCAGAGTCAAGCCAGTCCTTGCAAAATTAACATCCTGAACTGGTTCGAACCAGCTGAATCCCACCCCCATTTGTGGCTTATATATTTTGAGCTTAATTTATTTTATTCTTTTATGTACTATTTTAATACACATTGCTGTTGAGATATTTAAATCATAGTAACTTGTTTTAATGTCATGGGTACAATGAGTTAGAAATTGAATGTAAATGATTTTGTTAATGAGGAGCTGATTCTTTAAAGGAAGGGAAAAGTATTGAAAGATGAGAAGAGCGGAAGCTGGAACATTAGGTCAGCGTCTCTTGTTCCTTCTTAGTTTATCTTTGCAAGCAAGTGAAATTTTATACTAAAGGAGAAAAATACATAATAGATGCCTAATGTCTAAAATCTGCTTCTTCATGGTTTAAGTCAAGAATCAAGATCAATCAATGCAAGAAATAGGAAACTGGCTGGTTTGAAAATGGCAGTTTTTGTACATGGATATAATTGTTATTTAACTATAGTATGCTAAAGTGAATGGAAAATGAGAACGTTTCATAATTGATGTATGGAATTGACTGATGATTAATACAAATAAACTGGCATGGATCACATAGAACAACATGGTCCCTGATCATAGTAAAATATATCTTTTTGTTTTTATGTTTTTGGGAAGCGTCTTTCAACTTATTGTATTTGTAGTCTTCTGTTCTTCAGAGAAGGTCAATGTGACGTTTCTGGGCTTGACTCATTTTAATTCTGCAATCAAATAGGGCTGGGCTGGAATCAGCTTGGTCTGGGGCACTTATGGACCTTTCTGCTTGAGTAGGTAATCTTCAGTAGTCTTTAAAGCTCCTGATGCATTCTAGGATAAAGCCATCATAATTCTGCAGACACTCCTTTTCTTGCTCCCTTTCTACTTCTTCTGTAAGTGATGGCAGTGCCAGGTCTTCCCAACAACAAGCAAGAATGGGTGGGAGTGACAGGGATCAGTCTGAAAATGCTGGAATCGCTTTATGTTGCCACATTTAAAGCTCTTTTGGCTATTCATGACATTTACTCAGCAGGGATTTGGTGCTCAAGATGCCCTAAATCATCAGTCCCCACCATTTTTGGCTTCATGGGTCAGTGGCGATCTGCTGCATGGAGGGGGGAGGGGGTGGGTTTGCATGCTGAATCCAATCCAATCCATGCACAAATGAAGCTTTGTTCACTTGCCCGCCTCCTGTACCACCTGATTCTCAATGGACTCAACCAGGGAGTTGGGGACCACTGCCCTAAATGACAATTGAGTTCAATTGCAGTGACATTGGATTTAAGAGTCAGCATTTATATTTTTGTGGGGAGATATTCTTGAGTTGAACAATGAGGCATATGGCACAATAAACAACTGCCTTTTTTTTTGCTTTTGGTTCCAAGTCCTAGGTACAATAAAAGGTGTCTAAAGATTATTTATTTCAAGATTTTAAGAAACTGTATAAAACAGAGCTGAAAGGAATTCCTAAGTCTTTTGCTGAGAACTGTTTTCCCCAATGAATAATTTGTAGGAGTTGCTTCATATGTCATTGTGGGCAGGGTAGAAGCAATGACAAAGCCAAGCCCATTTTGCTGCTTACTCCTTCTCCTTTTTTAGTGTCTCCTTTGTCCTCGTTACTCTTTGGTTTTTCCCCCCGCTAAAGGTATAAGCTAAATGAGGCAGTGAGCTTTTGAGAGGTGACATGGGTTGACAGCTCCAGCTTTAGCTAGTGATACACCTTAATAAAATTTGCTATTCCAAGTCACAAGATGGAGCAAACTGGAATGGCTTTAATTATGGGTTGTTTTCTATCCCCTATTATCTAGATGCTTTTATTTTTAATTTTTAAAAAAGATTATTATTACTTTATTTTTATTCCTCATGTGTTTGGTGCTATTTTAAGGTATTTAATGCAGTTAGCATGATGTAACTGAAGAAGGAGATTTATTCAAGTAGGCATTAGCCCATGGATACAATTCCCAGATGTCAGTTTTAGCATAAGATTCTTCTCTTATCTAAAAAGAATCTCAAGGCTCTGCCTCGGGTCAGTTATTTTTAAAGTGGAGTTGTTTTATGTCCCCTTCCCAGTATTCTGTTGTCACTCATAGTTGACCTGGAGATATTCATTGTGGTGTATCAGGCAGGGGATTGTTTTGCCTTTTGTGCACTTACAACTCGGTAACGTTGGGGCGCACTGAAGATGGCACTGTTGCAGTCAGAAGGTGAAGGTGGGACGAAGGAAGATGGTTGTATCCCAATTAGAATACCTCCAGTCAATAAATTTGTAGTGGTCAACTGTAGCTGTAATGGATAGACAAGAAAAGGGGAACTGCATAAAAATGATGTGTGTGAGAGAAGTGGGGAAAGATAGAAGACTTTTGGTGTCAGATATAGGAGGCATTATTTAATTATCACAGCAAGGCCTGTGAAGTTACAAAGGAAACATAGATAAGAATGAGAGTTTGGCCATTCAAAGTGCTAGATGTGTTAATGTCATTATGGAACAGCCTACAATTGAAAGTTAAGAACGCAATCTGTAGCAGGGATGATATATGACCTTTTTAAAATAATAGTTTGCAGAATGTACTGATTACAGAATCATATTTCCCTTGTATTCATATTCATTTCATGTATACATAATCATGTTTATACTTATATCTGTTATTTAATTAATGCTTGATGAAATAAAATAAATAAATATTTTAGTTTTTAGATTTTGTATCCAAATCTCCTAATCATCTTTCATCTATTAAACTAAAACCAAACAGTTCCTAATCAAGATCCACCAGTCATGAGGATGTCCATAACAAAACAGCAAATCAAAGTTAGGGTTTCTGTTGGGTAGAGAGGATGGTTTGCCTATTTTATGGATTGTGGTGAGTTCTACTCCAATGAGGAGGCTTCAAGGCCTTAGCATGTGTGCTGGAAAGTAGTTGCATCCACTTGGCACAAAGCTGGCACTATGTCACTAAATTCATCCTGGCACAATAGGATTACATGTGTTTGTGGAAACTATTGCATTCTGTATTTTAAGATCCCATTCCAGAATCCTATAGAATAGAGACAATTTAATCTTTTGTTCTATTTTTGGAGTGGGATTTATTAATTCTGTCCATTCAGCTAGTTATTTAGACTAAAAATTGACATAGGAAATGATTGAGCAAACACTCAGTGTGTTCTATTTATCAAAAGTGCCATTAAGTGTCCTAATATCTTCTAGAGGGGACTACATTTCCCATTCTCAGAAGAGATTTAAATGCCAGGAATCTCTTGACCAATCATTCAGGGAAGTAACAGACTGTTCAGAGTTGCTTTTGCTACATAGAAAAATGTGCAGTCATCTTAGCAGATTTGCATGAATAAAAAACCAAAATAAAACACAAGAATTCAAAATAATGAATGGCCCCTCCCTATAGACTATATTCTGGCATTTCTAGTCCCTGAACAAATGTAAGTCTATTTCAGCCACAATCTGAAAAGCAATTTACTGCAGCTCAGAAAACAGATTGCAGCTTTTTCATTCATTAAAAAGGAGCTTCTTTGAAGATTATCAAGAAATGAACTTAATAATCTTTTGGAAACAGGAGGTTGTGGTGTTTCCTTAAATAATTTGCAATACATGGCAGGACGAGAACGGAACCTGGGGCAAAAGGTTAAACTCATCTTGATTTACTGCTAATCTCTCATCTTGTCTAAATGGTAATTTTGGGGGAAAATATTGCATTGCATTGCTATCTTGTGAGATGACTGTTATTTAATGAAATAGAATACCAGTACTTTTTTTCTTGTGGAGAAGTTATAGCAATAGCAATAGCAATATATATAGCAGTAGACTTATATACCACTTCATAGGCCTTTCAGGCCTCTCTAAGCGGTTTACAGAGAGTCAGCATATTGCCCCCAACAATCTGGGTCCTCATTTTACCCACCTCGGAAGGATGGAAGGCTGAGTCAACCCTGAGCCGGTGAGATTTGAACCGCTGAACTGCTGATCTAGCAGTAGCCTGCAGTGCTGCATTTAACCACTGCGCCACCTTGGCTCTTACAGTGACTGAGCATATGCTTTGTATATTGAGATTTGATCTCTGACATCTGCAGTTAACATGTGTAACAGAATTAAGAAAATGTTATTTTCCATTTGATGGATTTATAATATGTGACAGTGTTTACAGGATTGGTCTCAATAAACTAGGTGAAATAAATTATAAAACATTAAAGATCTCCATTAGTGTTTTATGGTTACTGAAGTACTTAAAGTAAATTACATGGACAGGTTCTGCACATTAAATCCTAAGTGCAAGAATAAGTGGCACTGCCAGACGATGGCTAGAGAAAATGATAATGTTACTTTCAGCTTTATGTTGAGGAAAGGGGCCAGCACAGAGAAGATTCTGCTAATGAATCCTTGTCCAGACCCTTTTCTGGATGTGAGTTCAGAGGAAGAAGAGGAGAATGAGCCAGATCCTGATGCCTAGGGTGAAGCAAACATGGAGTTGCATTGAGACTTGGATCAGAGAGTGGAGGGCTCCAGCCCCACAGAGTAGCCACAGCTGGGTTGCCCCTGAACTGGGCTGAGCCTGAATTGAGGAAGCTGCAGCTGCAACAGATTAGACTGGAAGCTCCAGGCTAGGAGCATGAGCAGTTTCTGGCAGTTAGCGAAGATGAGGCGTCCACATCTCCTCCCAATCCAAGGACCCATAGGGCAGAAAGAAAACAGGCACAATGCTAGTCAGTCAGGCTACTTGCAAGGAGGCAACCTTGCCCATTATGAAGGACCACACTGCTATTGCCTATTTAATCCTGCCCTAAGAGATGGGCATTGCTGGAACAATATGTCCGGTTTCTTGTTCTGTGCTCCTATTTTGTGTATCCTGTTTTGGACTTTGGACTGACTCCAGGCTGTGTTTTGGGTTTTGTGGATTGAAGTTGCCAAGAACTCTTGTATTGCTCCAGTCTTGCTCATTGGAGCAGCCGGACATGAATGTTGTATGGACTTCCTTGGAATTTTAGGGGGGTGTTGAATAAAGTCCATTGACTCACTGTGGTGTGTGTGTGTGTGGGGGGGGGGGCAACTTGCAGTAAGTACACCAGTAGTCTGAATGAAAAAAAAGGAAAAGAAAATATGAACTTCATTCTCTTCTCCCCCAAAAAGTGCTGATTGAAATCATTAGCTTTCTACTGTACATTGCCATTTCTCCGTTGTGGTCAGTAGTAGGTTTGATGGGGAAAGGAAAGCAATGTATTTCTCTACTATTAATAATGGTGAAGAAACAATCAGATTTGCAGTGAAGAGACAAATGCATATGGTGGGTATACATGAAGAATATGTAACCCCAACCCAGAGGTGGTATTCAGCCAATTCTGACAGGTTCTGGAGAACCGGTAGCGGAAATTTTGAGTAGTTCAGAGAACCGGCTAATAGGCTGACCCAGCCCCCACCACCTCCCAGCTGATCTTCTTTTGTTTCCCTGAGAAGAACTGGAAAGCAGGTTAGTGGGGTGGGGAGGTAATGGGTATTTTGCTGTATCCTTCCACTGCCAAGCCCGCAAAGCCAAGCCCACAGAACCAGTAGCAAAAAAAAATTGAATCCCACCACTGACCCCACCACTAGTTTGTCCTAGTTTGTCCTCCATGTGCTGCTTCTATGGGGATCTTCTCAGCTACTTATAGCCCATTGCTGCCTAAAAGTCAGGCTCAACATCTGCTATCCTGGAGGTCTGAACATGAAGATCAGTTGTAGAGAAGAAATAATATTTTAAGATGAGTTTTACTTTCTTATCTCTAAGTAGTACACATTCTCAAATTTTATTATTAGCATAATATATCAGAGATATTGTTGCTTAGGAACCAGAAATCCCAAATCTCCTTGAATGCATGGAATCACTTCACCTTCTTTTTATAATATAGCTTTATAGTGTGCTCAATATCCATGTTTTTAAATTACAGAGTTAGCTTAGTGCAATGCTTATGAACATAAATTATGGGATTTGCTTACATCAGATGTGATAGCAACTGATTTAGTTGTTTTAAAAGGACGTGGATAAATTCATGAAGGATAAGAACATAAGTGTTTACTAGGCTTGATAGTCATATTTCCAGACTCAAAGGCAGCATATTTTCAAAACCATTTGCTAGAGAGAAAGTAGAAAGAGAGCTGTCATCTTTAGATCTTGCTCATGTGTTTCATCCAACTAATTACTGCAACACAAAATGTTGGATTATGTAAATCCCCAGCCTAATTCTTATGTTTTTGGGAGTTTCATCCAAACTAAACACTCATAGTTTAAATATCAGTTAATATTTCAATGAGGATTGCTGGTGGATTGAATCTACATTGCCCCCAACAATCTGGGTCCTCATTTTACCAATCTCAGAAGGATGGAAGGCTGAGTCATCCTTGAGCTGGTGAGAATCGAATTGCCAAACTGCAGTCAGCCGGCAGTCAGCAGAAGTAACCTGCAGCACTACATTCTAACCAATGCATCACCATGACTTATATGATTGGATGATGGAACTTAAAACTTTAATGCTGGTTTGCAGCTGTAGGAAGCTTTTAGCTACATTACTTGGATGAAATAGTAGCAATGATTCTTTCCCCCATCAGCAACACATGGATTTGGAAGAGATTTTGATTTATTTTAAGCTCAGAAAACAAAATCTGCAGCAGTGCAAGGGGTTGCAGTCCGTTGAATAAATGATTCAGTTCAATTTGCCATGATAAAGTGTTTCTTCATGCCTGAAATGGATGGTCTTGGTTTAGCAATCTAAAGATGTATCAATATATATGTAAGTGCAGACAACTGGTAGTTATAAGTAGACAACATTTCTAATACTTTGGGTAACTCAGGGATAGGGAATTGGTGCCTCTGAACTCTGAAATTTGATTTTCAGCTTCTTCAATAAAGATGTGAGACAGCAACCACAGACTAGAATGGAGTTCTGAGTACAGATTTCCATTTGGCCCAGAAGTTAGTGGTTGTTCTGAGTCCAATCATTATGTCTCGGATTAAAATGGATAAAATAGAAAGAAAACCATATATAGAAACTGATGAAAGAGTGGAACCAATATATCTAAGTGAGCATTTTTCTCACAACTACTTAAGTCAATTATCAGGTATGGGAAAATGTCCATTTAATTAGGAAACCAAATTGTTTGAAGATAAATAAAACAAAGTATTATTGCCATATACAGCTACCTTTAATTTCCAAAAGTAATAGCGAAGAACCCCAAAACACAAGATTACTTTTTATGTACCTTTTGGAAATAATACAGTTTGATAACAACAAGGAGTGAGCTTACTATAGACTTACTGCACACTTCTACTTTCTGCCTTTCTAAAGAGACTCTAAGCTTGTCTTTTTACCCATAGTGGCATTTTCTAGCATAAGCAGTGTCCTTTATTGTATCCATTTATTGATTCCTTTCACATCCTGGAAAAAATTCCAACTTGCCTGGTTTGTGTAATAGGCATTCAGAAGTGTTGAGAATAAAATATTGCTCCCCCATATTGGTTTGTGTTGGTTTGCAAACAAGATATGCTATGTATGTTCCTAGTTCATATGAGTCCAAAAATGCGGACAACTTCATAGGTCTAGAAAAAGAAAATAATTTCGAATCTCTGAAGTAGTGGAGGAAGAAATTTATTTGTAAATTAGATTTTGCAAATCTGGTGCCAAAGGATGATTAACTCCTCCCTTGCTTTCCTTTTTTTCAAGTAAGCTGTATTTATCTGAGCGGTATTTGAACAGTCAAATTCTCAGTCTATGGACATTCATATTTGTTTCTCTTGTTTAATTAACAAGAAATGGGCTTTCAGTGAGCATTGGGCAATCTGATTGCATCCTTGGGAAAAAATTTATGATCATTGATAATGCTTGAAACTGAAAGCTACTTTAGATTTTTATCTGGTTAAGCTGAAGTGGAAGTGCTAATTTTTTATTTCAGATTTTGTAACAGGATATATGGACCAAAATAATTGAAATCAATGATTTGATTTATTCAAATGGAAATGTTGCTGACATTCAACCTTCTTTTGAATTGGATTTTATCTTCTCTAATTCACCTTCTAGGAGTATTAGGAGTGCACTCCCCTTTCCTAAGCAGATAGTTCAAATAATTGATAAATATTTAGAGGTGGAGGAGCCTATGTCGCTACGAAATGGTCACCCGATCTCGATGCTCTGAGATTGCCGCCAATACTTTTTTCACTGGGTGGTCCAATTGGACCTAAACCATCGCATAGAGATGGTGAACAGGAAGACTACATTCTGCTGATCACAGGGACATCAGAAAGTCCCTGATTGATGCAGGAGAAGGTCTCTCATCTGGCATTAAAAGCTCAGCCCCCAAGCTGATGAAGTAGGGACGGCTCCAAAACAGAAGGAAACGGAAGAGAAAGTGTTTACAGCTGGTGAGGAATTTTTACCCGTTTTAAAAGAGCCTGCCTATAAAAAACTTAAAGCTAATTTAAATCTAAGAATAAAAGAAATAAGCGGCAGAATTAAGCTTTGGATGGTTTTGGTCAGTGTGTTATCTTAATTTTTAAACATTATTTTCATGGATTGAATTTATGCAAACCATTTGAAATGAATGGATCAAGTTTTCTTCTAAAATTTTTACTATTACTTTCACAACCTACGGACTAAATTTCTCCTTATTCATCACTACATGTGTCTTTTACTCTTTCTTCTCTATTTCATGTAAGAATTTGACTTTTTTTAAAAAAACATGGAATATTAAAAGATACAAAAAGAACAAAGAATTGCAACAATTGTAACAACAAAGGGAGAGATAACTGCTTGAAGACTGGAAACTTGAGTACTGAAAACAAAATACTTTTACTTTCACTACTGATTATTCTGGTCTGGAATTTTAAAGTCTCAGTTTGTTTATAGAAAGTGATAAGAAGTAAAGCACCATTTGTTTATACAAATGTTCCTTTGAAGTATATCCTTAACCAGAGATCTCATGGTGAACCTAGGTGTAACCTTGTAAAAATTTTCCAAGTCAGAGCAGCAGTGTTTCAACAGCTGGAAACAATGGCTTATTTCCAACAACAGAGAGAATCTGTCAGCTAGCAAGTGATAATATTTGCAATACAGAAATTATCAAATACATTTGAGAAAATGTTTGAAAAATTAGAGCACCTAACAGAAAAATATGATGAAAAGGATGGAAATGCTTATCAAATGGGAAAAATAGAGGGTAGAGTCCCAAGCAATAAAGAGAGAAATGGCTACAAAGAAATCAAATCTGCTGGCATCTATGGTGAATGGTTTCTGTCTGGAAATGGAAAAAGTGGAATATGGAAAGAGGAACCAGATGGATGGGAGCCCTACCCTAGATGGTTAGAATAGAAGAAAAAAATAAAAGAACTTATGGATTTAAAGGGAGAAATTTAATTAGTAACACCATCGATAACAACACTGATAATTAAAGACAAGCTGATTAAGGAAAAAGAAGAAGGGCATCAAAATTACATGGGAGAATCAAAAACAAGGAGTTGCAAAGAAGAATTCATACAAACTTGATTAAGGAGACGATTAGAGGACTGATGCCACAAATGGCAGAAGACATGAGATTGTTTCGCTACTGGAAAGATACAGGCTGATAGATGAAAGTGTTTAACCTAAAACTAGTTGGACTTAGTGAAATTTAGTGACAATAGATATGGTTAAATAAACACTTGAAAATGATAATAATGTATACATATGTATTGGTATAACAAGTAGTAATTGGATATGAATATTGAATGGTACCTAGGAAAGGAAGATGAGAAATGGTTTGGTTACATATAAAGATTAATAAAAAAGAACTAAATTGTGATAATGGATATAGTCAAATAAAGAAGAGATAATGATAACAATGTATATATAGGTATGGATACAAGATGGGGAAATCGGATGTAAATTGTAAACAGTGATTTGGAAAGGAAGATTAGAAACCTTTGTTACTAAATGTTATTGATGTTTAGCTAGAATAGGCCATAAGGAATAATGTTATTTGGATACTAGAAATAGCAAATGAGATGCCAGTATGTGGTTATGTCTTGAGTTTTGGTATGTTATATGATGAAGGATGTTTAAACAATTATAGTCAAATGAGAATGGGGGTGGATGATGGTAATATGTACAAATATATTTGATTTAAAATTCTAGAATGAATATGAATCATGAGTGACTGTGAAAGAAATGCACAAAAACTTTTGTAACCAACTGATGCACTTTCTACAGTATGTAAAGAAAGAGGATTTTTTGTGCTGCGTCTAAAAAAATAATAATTGATAAATACTTGCAAAATGTGCACCAGTAAATTAACATCCTATTATATTCCAGAGCATTTGGGAAGTGCTAAGTTTTATTCTCTCTCTCTCTCTCTCTCTCTCTCTCTCTCTCTCTCTCTCTCTCTCCCTCCCTCCCTCCCTCCCTCCCTCCCTCCCTCCCTCCCTCTTTCCTTGGGCAGTGTTTCTTAACTTTGGCAACTTTAAGATATATGGACTTCAACTCCCAAACTTCCCCAGCACAACTGACAGGGGAATTCTGGGAGTTGAAGTCCATATATTTTAAAGTTGTGAAGGGTTAGAAACGTTGTCCTAGATTAATTAAAACAGATTTTTGCTGTGCTCCTCCTTATCATGTGGAAATAAATGATAGTTGGAACCATTAACTGACCAGACTTGCTGAAATTACAATATTGGTATTTCTCAGGGTTTGCTTTTGCTTCTGGAAAATGCTGGAGCTTCCACATTCTGGGAACATCCATTTTCTGTTGTTTGATTGACATGTCTGAGTTTCTGTCCTTGAGGTACTGTTTTCATTATAAGCAAAATTTGCCAGCTCTTGAATTAAATGTTTCTATGTTGTGATGAATCAGGAGGAACAGATTTCAGTGCCTTTTTTAGCTGTCTACAAATTGTTCTTGTTTAAAAGTTCTGTTTGAAGTCCACTTATGTGCAGTTGTTGTATTATGTCCATAGTTCTTTTTCAAGTAAGACTGAATTCTAATGAGAATTTAAGCCTTTTCTCAATCTTGGAAGTTCCACAAGTTGCATTTTGCTTTCAAAATGTATACAATGTACCTTACCAATGCATTGTGAAATGCAGTGGTTCAGTGGCTTAAAAGATGCTGGGGAAGTCTGTGCTCCAGAAGCACAGAGGGGTGAAGTTGTCACACTATGTGATGGGATGAGTTCCTATCATTGGCCTCAGCTTCTGTCCACCTAGCAGTTCGGAGGTATGCTACATGTAAGTAGATAAATAGGTACCACTTTGGACAGTTGGACCCCTGCTAGTGCTAGACCTGCCCAGATTCAATGCCTGATTGCAAAGCAACATCGGTGGTGTAAGAAGTCCCCAGATGACTCCATAGGGCATTACTCATCTTTCTGGGGCAGACCTAGATAGTACATCATGAATTAAATGGACTAGCACACTTTGGCAGCCAAATAACTACTTTGTAGTCTCCTGGCTAATTGTACCATCACTATACACCAAACAATAACCTCTACATTGGGATAAAAATTCTTTATGAAGAATACCCAGGGAGAAAAATGCTGGCATGTGAGGACTAGTTCCCCCCCATTATCTGTTGATATACCTTTTATTTTAGTTACTTCTGGACAATTTCAACAATCAACCAATGGAACAGCTTGCCTTTGGAAAGTTATGGGAGCTTCATCACTTGAGACTTTCAAGAAGAGATTGGACTGTCATTTGTCAGAAATGGTGTAGGGTCTCCTGATTGGATGCGGGTGGGACTAGATGACCTACAAGGTTTCTTCCAACTCTGTTAATCTGTAAACCACATTAAAAGGACTCAAAAGAGTTTTTGCTGTAACACTATATTGTAGTAGTTGGATTTCTGGTTTAAAAAAACCTGTCAATAACCATTGGAAGTAATGCCTATATTAACCTCAGCTTTTTTCCTACTTTCCTCTTCCTAAATCTAAAATTATCATGTCTTGCACATGATGTAATAAAGATAGAACTCAGGGTATTAACATTCAGAGTGAAAATTAGATTTATTTTTTTTCCATACAGCTATTTTGCTGTGTTAGGCAAAGTTGCAGTGTCAAAGTTCTGATGAATATTTTTGGTGATAATTATACAATCTGAATGTATGAGAGAACATGTCATTCTCCATAGTGAGGGGAGGAATATCCAGGATAGGTTGACCTTATCCTCTCATTGATTGGACTGAGTCAGATAAGCTCTTGGGATACAGTCCTGGTCCACCAGCACCACCCAGTTATCGACTCAGTCCCTCAACTGGATGGTTTGCCATCCTGGATCTCCAATAATTTGGAAGAAATTTAAAGAAAGAAAAAGGATTAATCCATCTCCCTACAGCAGCAGCTGCATGCGAGCTGGACAGCTCCCTGAGCTGCAAAAAGGACTGCCAAAAGCCCCCTTCGGGGCGGCATGCTGCCCAGGCCTCTGAGTGAGACAAGTATCACTCAGAGAAGGAAAAAATCTGCTGGGCAAGCAGGAGACAAAGGGCACAAGCCTTTCAAAGGCAAGCCCTGCCACGGAGGCTCCAGTGGTGCTGGAGCGCTCCGCTGCTCCCCACAGAGTCAAGTGGCGAGCCACAGATTTCTCAAGCGCCGTGGGGCATGAAACAGGCCACCGGCAAGTGAAGACGCTGAATTCCCACCCAGAAGGTGAGCCTTGCTGCTGAAACTCTGCCAGGCGCCGTAGTGATCCGCTGCTCCCTGCAGGATCAAGCAGTGAACCACAACTTCCCAAATGCCATGGAGGGCCGGTGCCATTGTCCACGTGGCCCACCTCATTGGATGGGGTCCATGGGCAGAGCCAAGCCTCTAGCAGCACCAGAAAGAGACAGAAGGAGGAAGAACCAGCGGCAGGGGCACGTAGCAGCTCCTCGGAGCACAAGCCACCAGAAGAAGAAATTTTAAGGAGGCGCCCTTTGTCTCCTGGCATGGGTGCCATCTTGAAACCAGGAAGAGCCATGTGTTCCAAGATGGCGGCACCCAGCGGCAACAAGGATACCAACAGGACCCAGGTACCTGCAGCGACAGCTAGCAGCCCCACCAGAGGGGCAGAGGATCAACTCAGGTTAGTGGCCACCCCAGAGGCTGCCCAGAAATTGGGGGGGGGGGGGACAAAGGCTAGAGACAAGAAAAGCACCTTTTCCCTAAGGCGGAGCTGGAGGCAGAGGGTGGTCACAAGCCTTCCAAACCCTCTAAGTATGAAAGGCAAAGGCATAGGAAACTGGAGCAGCTCTACAAGAAGGCAAGTGGCCGTAAGTCCATCCCAGGCCTGGCACAGAAGGGGAAGGCCCCTGGAGTCCCTGCAACAGGCAGGGCCACAGGGGAGGAACCCACATTGCAAGCAAGATCCCTATAGACACATCAGGTCTTTGGGTCTTGCTCAGGGGTGGCAATCCCCCCCCCCACATTTGGCTTCACAGAGTTCAGCCCTGCCTACTGGGCTACCACTTGTGGGTTTCCCCCCTGCACAGGTGGGCATGGGTTCCAGCCACCCACAGGGGTCCCAACTTTCAGGATCTAATGATGTGGGCCTTCCAGCAATGCATGACAGCGGCATTTCAGCAGCTTCAGGTGGCATCCTCTCCTAGGATACCAGAAGGCCTGGATCCCAGGGGGACAACATTTCTAGTTCCTCAGCCTCATCACAAGAGGACAGTGACCTGGATTGTGAGGAGGAGGAAGTTAGGGAGGATAAACTATGTGAAGACAAAGGCATGCTCCCTCCTAAGCCAGCCTTTACCAGGTTGTTCCAGCCCTCATTGTATAAGTCACTCCTGTTCAAAGCCAAGGCAGCCGCCAAGCTCGGAAACAGCGCAGCAGAAGTACCACCTCAACACCAGGGGTTCTCTGCAGAAACCATCTTTGATGAGCAGGCCATTGAGACCAACACGGTGCCAACTCCCAAGGCTTTTCTTGAGTCAGTCAAGCGCCAATAGGCAGCCCCCACAGCAGGACCCATGCCCACATCCACAGACAAGACCTTCTTCAATGTGGACCAAGACATGGCTGGGCTGCTATCTCAGCCCTCCATCGATGCTCCGGTATTGGCACTGCATACCTCCACTAATCTGCCAAGGGAACCAGAGGAGGCCCTGAAGTTGGAGGACAGGAAGGCAGACCTCACCCTCCAAAGGGGGCATCAAGCAGCTGCCTGGGCGGTGAAGGCAGCCACCACCGCCTCCTTCTTCAAGCGGTCTTCTTTATTCTGGCTACAGAAGCTGCAGCAATGAATCCCCATCACCGAGGTCAGAGCACACCAAGACATCAACAAACTGGTGGCAGCCATCCAATTTTTGGTGGACGCCACCTTGTCTGCAGTCAGGTTTGCCTCCAGGGCGATCGCTTCAGCCATTGCATCTCTCGTAGGTTGCTGTGTCTGAGACAGTGGCAGCCAGATGTACGCCACAAGTGCACCTGGCATCTGCTCCTTTCACAGGAGATGCCCTTTTTGGGGCAGCTCTGGACCCCTACCTGGTCGAGAACAAGGACAAGCGGAAGGTGCTTCCCACTGCTCCAAAGAAGGGACAGTTCAAGGCAGCGCCTTACCTCAGACGGTCCTACTCCTGGGGACCAGACTTTGGGTCCTCCTTCCGGGGTCAGGATTCTTTCAGGGGCTCAGATGTGGGGTACTCAGGTGCCAGGCAGTACCGGGGGGGGGGGGTTCTGCCAGGCAGAGATACCCAGATAGCTAGCAGAGAGGCAGGCAGCAGAAGCAGCACTTTTGAGGGGGCGTAGGAGGCGGTGGGGGGGCGCTCCTTTTGCAAAAACTAATTCTAAACCCAATTCACCTCCCATCAGGGGCGCTTGGCATACTTCGCTGATTGCTGGAACTGCTCCTCCTCTGATAAGTGGGTACAGAACACCATTAGGTATGGCCTGTCACTGGAGTTCCTTTCCAGCCCCCCAAGGTTTTTCTGGATCTGCCCGGTTTCAAATAACCTGGCACGGAGGTTACTGATGTAGGAGGCCATACAATACCTGCTGGACATCCGAGCCATCCAGCCAGTGCCTCTAGACCAGCAGGATGAGGGGTATTACTCTATCCTCTTTGTAATCCCCAAGGCATCAGGGGGCTGGAGGGCAATTTTTGACCTGAAACGTCTGAACCGCTTCATCCATTATAGGAGGTTCAAAATGCACTCACTCCACTCCATCTTGGAGGGGTTAGGCAGGGGGACTTCCTCACTTCCATAGACCTCACAGAAGCCTACCTACACATTCCAATCATTCGGGACCACCAGAGGTATCTCAGGTTCTGCTACCTAGGGCAACACTTCCAATACTGAGCCTTGCCCTTCGGGCTGTTTTCCGCCCCCCGAGTTTTCACCAAAGTAATGGCTGCCCTGGCAGCGCATCTGAGACATGTTCTGGTCAGGATTCAATGTTATTTAGATGACCTGCTGATAAAATCATCCTCCTTTGAGGGGGCTCTAAGGGATTTAGACACCACTATGACAATCCTGAGGACCATGGGTTCTTGGTAAACCTGGCCAAAAGCCACCTCCACCCATCCACTAGTCTAATCCACCTAGAGGCTCTGATAGATTCAGAGGAAGGCAGCGTTTTTCTGTCATCAGAAAGACAGCTCTCCCTAAGATGGCTAGCTACCCAGTAGTCACGGGAGGTAGGGTGTCCTTAGCCACTTTGTCCAAACTGCTAGGTACCATGGTCTCTGACATTGGCATTGTCCCTTGGGATCGCCTCCACACCAGAGACCTACAATGGTTCCTTTTGCCTTTCCAGCAAAGGCGCAGGAGCTGTTCTGAGACCAAGGTCCTTCTCCCAGCAGAAGTCTCCCGCTCACTGACCTGGTGGACGTCCCCGCCGATAACCAAGAGCAAAGTCTTCAAAACACCAGACTGGATGACGGTAACCACAGATGCCAGCCTGTTTGGGTGGCGCGCCCACCTGCAAGATCAGATAGTGCAGGGACAATGGAGCCAGGAGGAATTGATTCACAACATCAACTGGTTGGAACTCAGGGTGATCCACCTGGTTCTGGTACAATTCCACCACTCTGTCAAGGACAGGCACATACTTGTTTTCACAGACAACATCGCAACCAAGGCTCACTTAAACAGACTGGGGGACCAAATCGAGGCCCCTATGCTGGAGGCCAAAAGGCTGGGGGCAGTGGGCCGAAAGGAATGTTCTATCCTTAAAGGTGGAACACATAGCGGGGGTGAACAACATCAGAGCCAATTGGCTCAGCCGGGTAGAAATGGACAACTCTGAGTGGAGACTGCATCCAGCCATCTTCAGGGAGGTGACAAACCGCTTTGGTCGCCCGGAGGTCGACCTATTTGCCACCTCCCTCAACACCCAACTCCCGAGGTTCTACTCCAGGTACCAAACACATGGGGCAGAGGGGGCAGACGCTCTCTGATGCCTGTGGCCCTGGGAACTTCTCTATGCCTATCCACCTTGGCCCTGATTCCCAGCGTCATTCAAAAAATTCTTCGGGAGGGAGCGGAGGTGGTGCTGATTGCCCCCCACTGGCCTAGGAGGCCATGGTTTGCCAATCTCCAATTGCTCTCAGTGGGCAGAGCTTG